>NC_090343.1:6319893-6636143 GCF_035084215.1 Heptranchias perlo
GAGGTCAGAGTGCGATCACTGAGCCATGGCTGAAACCTAAAGCAAAGACCATGCTGGGAACTAAAACAAAGACTGAAGAAATATAAGGGATAACATTTGAAATCTACACCTAGCTACAGAATTCTGGCTCATTCAGGCGAATTGAAAAAATAAGCGTTAGATTGGAAGAAGATTGCTATTAATGGGACAACTTGTATGAATTGTCCAAACTATTCTAACAGTCTTGCGATTTCCTTTGGTCTCGCTTCTTCTTTGTGACTTCTTCCTCGTTATTTATCATTCTAGATGTTCTGGATTATGATCCTTTTTAATGGAAGACAGGAACGAATCTGTGAAAAAAGTAGGTCGGACTTTTAACAGTACGTAAAACTGAGGTGGCCTGATAGAACATCTGCCTCCAAGCTGTTTGTTGGAGGTTGGCGTCCCATGTCTGCTTGCCGCTTGAACCTCCCTAACGTGCTTGGAGTGAGTTTCATGAGTTCTTGACTGCGTGCCTCACAATGGTGGAGTGTTACGCTCTGAGAGGGAGATCTTAAATCGTGATTGTCCTATAAGTGTGCCTGCCATTGGTCAATTCTGAAATAGTATTGATGTGGTCAGGAAGCCTTCAGCAGCTGAAATAGTCCCGTCCTTTCAGACAAAAAAAACAAGAAGAACTGAACATTTGAGGCCCACATCAGCAGATAGTCCTGTGGAACAATAGGTAGCAGACTCATGCCGTACAGTTCCCAACATTGGTTTTGCCTGAGTCTTCAGCGGGAGCAACGCCGTCGACAGCATCTTCGACAACACATCATCGACAGTCATCATCGGCAGCGCCTCCCAAACCCGCGACCTCCTAGAAGGACAAGGGCAGCGGGTTGCATGGGAACACCTCCAAGTCCCCCTCCAAGTCACACGCAGCAACCCGACTTGGACGCATATCAGCTGCTCCTTCATCGACGCTGGGTCAGAATCCTGGAACTTCCTCCCTAACAGCACCGCGGGAGCTCCTTCACCACACGGACTGCAGCGGTTCAAGAAGAAGGCCCACCACCACCTTCTCAAGGGGCAACTAGGGACTGTGGCAATAAATGCCGTCCTTGGCAGAGACTGAGAATGAATGAAAGAGAAATGGAAAGAAAGGAATTCCCCACAAAGAGTGAGGGATGGTTGGATTTTTATTTTTTGATTGACCTAATTTTTTTGAATTGTACACTGGATACCCTGCCATGATTACAAGAATGTGACCAAGTGCTTCATATAGAGAATAATGGATACCTGAGAGCAATTCTAGGCAATAATCCATTCAACAGATTCAGATGGTTTATATGTAAAATAATTGATACCTAGTCATGTGTTACAGCCTGTAATCTAATCAAGTATACAGGTGGTTTATATATAGAACAAAGAATACCTGGGAGTATGTTACAGGCAGTAACCTAATCAAGTGATTAGATGGTTTACATATAAATACAGCTAGTAATGATTACAAGGCTCAGCCTAATTGAGGTGTCCAGATGGTTTAAATATAGAATAACAGATAGCTCAAAATGATTACAAGGAGTTATAAACCAAGAGAGGAATAGTGATAGTCTGAAGTAAGAACCAAGGCAGGTGGATGGAGTTAAGATACAGATCAGCCATGTTCTCATTGAATGGTGGAACAGGCTCGAGGGGCTGAATAGCCTCCTCCTTTTAAAATAATGTACAATGTAGTTGGGGTTTGTGTTTTTAGGTGTCCATTAGTACTGGTCAGGAAGAAAGCAATATTCAGTTCAGGTGCATCTCATCTCGCTCGCTGCCTGTCAATCCTTACAGATAGCAGCAACCCTGGGAGGACATCGCTGGCTGACTGATTACCATCTTCATCGCCCCTCCCTGTCTCTGTAACCTCCTCCAGCCCTACGACCCTCCGGGATCTCTGCGCTCCTCCAATTCTGGCCTCTTGCACATCCCCGACGTCCTTCGCTCCACCATTGGCGGCCGTGCCTTCAGCTGCCTAGGCCCTAAGCTCTGGAATTCCCTCCCTGAACCTCTCCGTCTCTCTACCTCTCTCTCCTCCTTTAAGTCGCTCCTTAAAACCTACCTCTTTGAACAAACTTTTGCTCACCTGTCCTAATATCTCTTTATGTGGCCCGGTGTCAACTTTCTGTCTGAGATCACTCCTGTGAAGCGCCTTGGGAAGTTTCACTACGTTAAATGTGCTGTATAAATTCAAGTTTTTGTTGTTGTTGTGCCATGGGCTCAGAAGCCATTTTTTTTGAGTAGCCCAAATCCCTTCACAACCAGCCTTGCAGTCATTCATCAAGTTCAAAGGCAGTAGCATTCTTTGAAAGAAAAAATGGTGAACGGGTCATCTACTAGGAACATAAGAACAGGAATAGGCCATTCAGCCCCTCGAGCCTGTTCCACCATTCAATGAGATCTTGGCTGATCTGTATCCTAACTCCATCCACCCGCCTTGGCTCCATATCCCTTAAACCCTTGGCTAGCAAAAATCTATCAATCCCAGATTTAAAATTATTAATTGAGCTAGCATCAACTGCCTTTTGTGGGAGACAGTTCCACACTTCTACCACCCTTTGGGTGAAGGAATGTTTCCTAACTTCTCTCCTGAATGGCCTGGCTCTGATTTTAAGGTTATGTCCCCTTGTCCTAGACTCCCCCACCAGCGGAAAAAGTTTCTCCCTATCTACCCCATCAATTCCTTTCAAAATCCTAAAAACCTCAATCAAATCACCCCTTATCCTTCTATAGTCCAGGGAATACAAGCCTAGTTTATGGAATCTCTTCTCATAATTTAACCCTTGCAGGACCTTCCTCCTCATCATGACAAGGGAAGGCTGGACCACTCAGACATCACCAATGATCTTAGGAGATGCCTCTCCCTCTGACAATTTCCTCCTCCTTCTCCTGATAGTTGTCTCCCCTCTATTCTTCCTCTCCTCAGGCATCATCTCCTCACTTGGCCACAATTCCACAAGGGCGGGTTAACCTTTGTTGCTTGTTGAAGCATCATTCCTTCTTTCAATGGCTGAGTAAGGACATTGTGTGTAAGTAAGCTAAATGGCTGAGCCCAATCCTATCCTTAATCTGACCTCGATCCATGTAGACCTTCAGCGGGGTTCTTTGGATAACAATCAAATCCCTCTGACTTGTAAAGCTCTCTGTGATGATATCTCCGGGATGAGACGCCTTTGAGCCATTCTATAAGTTCACTGCTGGAATTTCCTAATCGCTCTGTTGCTTCCACGGTGCATAAGGACAAGAGTTGATTGTGCATATCTCTATATTTGTAGCACTTAGTTCCCATTCATCAACAGTCTAAAGTCAGTGTCAGGGGCAGAAAAATAGCATAGCCAGAGTCCATCATCAAATGACTACTAAGAAATAAGCAATCAAGTCCTTAACTCTGTCAATCATCATCAGAGAAAACACTGAGGTTATTTAATCATTGTTGGGAGACTCTCTAAAAGATCTCCACATCCCTCCAACCTTGGGCTGGGTTACCTTGCTTATGCTCTCCAGACATGGTGATTTCTGCGTCACTGATGTGAAATGATTTTGGCAGATAGGCAGGACAACATCCAATATCAACACACCTTTGACTTGAGCACAAAGTCTAGGCTGACACTCCAGTGCAATACTGAGAGAGTGCTGCACTGTCGGAGGTGCCATCTTTCGGATGAGACGTTAAACTGAGGCCCCGTCTGCCCCTCTTAGGTGGACGTGAAAGATCCCATGGCACTATTTCGAAGAAGAACAGGCTCTCCCCGTAGTCCTAGCCAATATTTATCCCTCAGCCAACATCACGTGTCTCATTGCTGTTTGTGGGTCCTTGCTGTGTGCAAATTAGCTGCCACATTTCCTACATTAAAATAGTGACTACACCTGTGGGGGAGGAGGCTTGTGTGGACATAAACACCGGCACAGACCTGTTGGGCCGAATGGCCTATTTCTGTCTATTACAGTCTATGTAATTCTATGTAATTCATTAGTTCTTCAACAGCTGTAACACGCTTTGGGACGCTCTTACCCTTCTCTCTTTCTTTCTTTCTTTCCTTCCTTCCTTCCTTCCTTCCTTCCAGGAAGCACAGCTAATCTTTTCCCCTTTCTCGTCCAGGGCACTGAGGCCCACTGTGGTATCCCTACCACCGCCAGGCTTAGACCATCTAACTCGGGACAGAGACTGGGCGTCGAATTGGGGACCTTCCTGTGCCGTAACAGTCAGTGCATTCGCTGACTGAGCTTTGAGGGGAGCAGCGTGGCCTCTTTCCGTCTGAAAGCTGAGGCAGGTCGGCAGACCAACAAAGAGCACGCTGGGACGTCTTGATGAGTGTTGATTGGACACAAATCCTCGCTGTTTTTTGTTTGGTAAGAAAATGACTAACATGCCTGAAGAAAGACGGCTTTGTCGAGAGTTTGTTAGTTCGCTAGCGTACGTGTGTTTTAAAAGAAAACGCATTACCTGAGCATTTGATCAACCTCTCATTCCTGTCAAAAAAAAACACCAAGATTACTCCGAGAAAAGTGTGAAAATAGTGGCTGGTGCCAAATGGCATTTTGCAGTAGGCAATGTTGTTCAGTTGGGCCGATGTCAAATTGTGTCTTGAGGGGGGGACCAGGCTGGCAGCGAAACCTCTTCGTTACTGAAGCCAGGCAACGCCGGTGTGTTGGTCCATTTGAAAGCTTTGATTACGATGAAGAGATTTCTGCTTTAATCAAACATATACTGAAGGGAGGGTGGGGAGGGGGGGTGGTGGGGAGAGGAGGAGTGGGGGGGGATTGGATTGCGCACTAATCAACCCTGAAATTCCTCGCTGTTTTCTGTGGCACAGCAACTCGTTATACCGGCCTGCGAATTGAGACGGAAGGCCATTTCTCCCGGTTTTCCACCCCGTGAATTGAGGTGCCTGAGTTCCTGATCGTGGGGTTTGGGGCCTGACATGTCCCCGTGGAGTTGATTTAAGTTTATTGAAATGAGGGGTCAGTGGCATTGGCTCACTAAATCCTAGAGGTTGCTCTCGCAATGCAACGATATATGAGACGTACTTGGTGATCGGCAAAAGAGACACGAGGAAACATTTTTTTACACAGTGAGTTGTTATGATCTGGAACGCTCTGCCTGAAAGGGCGGTGGAAGCAGATTCAATAGTAACCTTCAAAAGGGAATTGGATAAATAGTTGAAGGGGAAACAATTTACAGGACTATGGGAAAAGAGCGGGGGAATGGGACTAATTGGATAACTCTTTCAAAGAGCCGGCACAGGGGCAATGGGCCGAATGGCCTTCTCCTGTGCTGTACCTACTATGATATGACATGATTCTTTTGCCAGTAACAGCTCGGATTGGGGGATGTGAGAAACTTCTAAGTTTGAACCGTGCAGAAACTTTGACCATGGGATTACTGGAGCTCAGCAAAGATCTTTTGGAACCTTTTATTGGTTTTTCACATGGACAGCGGTGGACCTGCTTCTGACTGTGGGATCGAGAGACCACTGGGATGTTTTTTTTTGCCTCACCCGCAGTGAGTAGTTCTGAGCTCCATGTATGGGATTCCCAATGGGCTTTCCTTTGTGTAGGATTATAACGGAGGAGGAGGAGCAGAAAGAGAGGGTGGAGGAAAAAGAAAGAGTGAGGCAACTCATGAGGAGGACGTGCCCTTCAAGACATTAACTCCCACCCCTCCAAAGAATTTACAGGCCACACTGGTCCTCTGCAGACCTAGTGAGAACCTTTATGTTAAAGAGTGCGCCAGTTACTACTTGAAGACCAGCGGCCATGGTCATCGGCCCATGACCACAAAGCTGAGGCTCAGTGGGTATCAATTTCACCTCTGAGTCAGAACGTTGTGAGTTTCAAGTCCCACTCCAGAAGTTTGAGCACAAGATCTGGGCTGACTCTCCCGGTGCAGTACTGGAGGGAGTGCTGCACTGTCGGAGGTGCCGTCTTTCAGCTGAGACATTAAACCCAAGGCCCTGTCTGCCCTCTCAGGCGGACGTAAAAGATCCCACGGCCTATTTTGGAGAACAGCAGGGGAGTTCTCCCCGGTGTCCTGGCCAATATTTATCACTCAACCAACAGCACATAAATCAGATCATCTGGTCATTATCACATTGCTATTTGTGGGATCTTGCTGTGCACAAATTGGCTGCCACTTTTCCTATATTACAGTAGTGAGTACACTTCAAAAAAAAAAGTTCTTCATTGGCTGTAAAGCGCTTTGGGATGTCCTGAGGTCACCTTCTTGGAAAGTGGAGTGTGTGAGGGTTGTCTGAGGACATGGTAAGGCTCAGATCCATATCATTTAATCGCCTGCCAAAACTCACATTTTAAGTGCGCATATGAAGGATGTTCGCTCTGGCACATGTGAAGCTGTACCCCAATGTGAGTCAGAGCCTTCAGAAAAGAAAAGGAGAGAAAATCACAACCAAAAGCTATTCCCGATGGCACCAGCAATAAGAGGCAGAGGGACTTTTTAAAAAAAAATTCATTCTTGAGATGCAGGCGGCGCTGGCAAGGCCGGCATTTATAGCCAATCCCTAGTTGCCCTGAGAAGACGGTGATGCAACTGAGTGACTGGCTTGGCCACTTCAGAGGGCAGTCAAGAGTCAATCATGTGTGGGACTGGAGTCAGACCGGGTAAGGACGGCAGGTTTACTTTCCTGAAGGACATTAGTGAACCAGTTTGGGGTTTTTACGACAATCTGACAGCTTCACGGTCACTCTTACTGATACCAGCTTTTCATTTCAAGAATTTTTGAACTGAATTCAATTTCTCAAACTGCCCTGTGTGGGATTTGAACTCACGGTCTCTGGATTATTAATACATAACCACTATCCACTATCGTACCTGCACTGACATACTGAGGAGATTTTTAAAAAGTCCCTCTGCTTGTTATTCATGGGAATCTCCTTAGTGTACCAGAGTCCCCCAACCCAGCTGGTCAATTCAAATGGTGAGTTTACAAAACGCCAAAAAGGAACCACATAAATATAGTATTTTTTTTAAAAAAGTGATACTTTAAAAAGTTCCAAGCAAAAGTAAAACAGATGGAGGTGATCAATGGATAATTACTTACCAGTAATGGGGCTTACCTACTGTGCTCCAATAAGGGAAACCTGTGGTTCATTCACAGGCCTTTGAACAGAAATGAGGCTGAGTGGGGAAGACACCCCCAGGGCTAATAAGGAAGAAAATCGGAATAAAATTTAAGCAAAACAAGGAAGAGGAAATACAGAACATTTCAATTACTCGAAAGGTCAAACGTTTCTGACAAGATGGTGAGGCCTAAGTCACCCTTTCAATTGAATTCTCAGGAGTTTATGTTCACAAAGATATTTTGTGAAGCCCCTGTACAATTTGATCGCGCAGCGCGGATGGCAGGAGAATACTGATACGTCCAGGTCCGTTTCCCTGTTGTGCCTGTGCTGTCAGCAATGTAGTTTAACAGTTGAGGTAATTTTCCTGTTCTTGGCCTCAGTTGATTTGGGGAACAGTCAAGGGGGTTGCTGCCTGTCAATGGGTAGGCCACTGTATTGGGGGGAGATGGCGGCTGCATTGAGTGAGTCAACATGAACAGGCCCAAGATTGCTTGGTCTTTGTCCAGTTCCAAGTTTTTAAAATATCATTCTCAGGGTGTTGGCGTCGCTGGCAAGGCTGGCATTTATTGCCCATCCCTAGTTGCCCTTGAATGACTGAGTGGCTTGCTCGGCCATTTAAGAGTCAATCACGTTGGCGTGGGATTGGAGTCGCATAGGGGCCCAGACAGGGAAAAAAACGGCGTGCTTCCTTCCCTTAAGG
Organism: Heptranchias perlo; assembly: GCF_035084215.1. NCBI lineage: Eukaryota > Metazoa > Chordata > Chondrichthyes > Hexanchiformes > Hexanchidae > Heptranchias > Heptranchias perlo. Next base: position 6,327,680 of record NC_090343.1, read on the forward strand.
ACATCAGTGAACCAACTGTTTTTTTTACGACAATCCAACAGTTTCACTTTTACTCATGTCAGCTTTTTATTTCCAGATTAAAAATCTCAAGGCTGCCATGATGGGATTTGAACTCATGTTCTCTAGATTATCAGTCTAGTAACATGACGACTACACCACCGCACCCTCTAAGTGGAGGTCAGATATGATCTTTTCTGGCTGGGATATGACCCACAAAGTGTCTTCAGCCGCATGTCCATTGGAAGAAACCATTATTTATCTAACGCTGAAGGAATGAGAGCGACAACATCACCCTGTAGATGATGCTGAAAGTGTCCTGTTTGATATGACAAAGGGTGACAATTTTGTTGGGACAGTTTTTCAAACTGTTGATTCCTAACCAAAAAAATAAATTATATTGCCGGGCATACAAAGGGTTTGTTGCCATCTTTGATTTTGCTGGTGATTCTGAGGTCAGCACACCGAATGATACTGTCACTATGGTAACCTGAGCTTAGACTTTTCTACAACAACAACTTGCATTTATACAGCGCCTTTAACGTAGTAAAACGTCCTAAGCCGCTTCACAAGAGTGATTATCAAACAAAAATTGGATACTGAGCCACATAAGGAGATATTAGGACAGGTGAGGTCAAAGAGGTAGGTTTTAAGGAGCGTCTTAAGGGAGGAGAGAGAGGCGGAGAGGATTAGGGAGGGAATTCCAGAGCTTAGGGCCTAGGCAACTGAAGGCACGGCCGCCAATGGTGGAGCGATGAAAGTCGGGGATGCGCAAGAGGCCAGAATTGGAGGAGCACAGAGATCTAGGAGGGTTGTAGGGCTGGAGGAGATTACAGAGATAGGGAGGGCGAGGCTGGGGAGGGATTTGAACACAAGGATCAGAATTTTAAAATCGAGACATTCCCGGACCGGGAGCCAATATCACTGAGCACAGGGGTGATGGGTGAACAGGATTTGGTGCGTGTTAGGATACGGGGCAGCGGAGTTTTGGATGAGCTCAAGTTTACAGGGAGTACAAGGTGGGAGGCCGGCCAGGAGAGCATTGGAATAGTCTACATGTTTCTAGCCTTCCTGTCCTACCCATTGGGATGATGTGTTGCATTTCAGCTCTAGAGTCTCAATGCGAACCCAATTTTGCTCGACAGAAAAAATAAATATTTGCCTATTTTCAGCCTTATCCGATGCAACATAGATTTTGATACTGGTATGGCAGAGGTCTAAAGGAGTACTTTGCATCTGTCTTTACCATGGAAGAAGATATGGCCAAAAGCTACAGTAAATGAGGAGGTAGTTGAGATACTGGATGGGCTAAAAAATGATAAAGAGGAGGTACTAGAAAGGCTGGCTGTACTTAAAGTAGATAAGTCACCCGGTCCGGATGGGATGCATCCTAGGATGCTGAGAGAAGTTAGGGTGGAAATTGCAGAAGTACTGGCCATAATCATCCAATCCTCTTTAGACACAGGGGTGGTGCCGGAGGACTGGAGAATTGCAAATGTTACACCCTTGTTCAAAAAAGGATCTAAAGATAAACCCAGCAACTACAGGCCAGTCAGTTTAACCTCAGTGGTGGGGAAGCTTTTAGAAACAATAATCCAGGACAAAATTAATAGTCACTTGGACAAGTGTGGATTAATGAGGGAAAGCCAGCATGGATTTGTTAAAGGCAAATCCTGTTTGACTAACTTGATAGAGTTTTTTGAGGAGGTAACAGAGAGCGTTGATGAGGGCAATGCGGTTGATGTGGTGTATATGGACTTCCAAAAGGCATTTGATAAAGTGCCACATAATAGGCTTGTCAATAAAATTGAAGCCCACGGAATAAAAGGGGCAGTGGCAACATGGATACAAAATTGGCTGAGTAATAGGAAACAGGGGGTAGTGGTGAACGGTTGTTTTTTGGACTGGAGGGAGGTGTACAGTGGTGTTCCCCAGGGTCAGTACTAGGACCACTGCTTTTCTTGATATATATTAATGACTTGGACTTGGGTGTACAGGGCACAATTTCCAAATTTGCAGATGACACAAAACTTGGAAGGGTAGTAAACAGTGAGGAGGATAGTGATAGACTTCAAGAGGACATAGACAGGCTGGTGGAATGGGCGGACACACGGCAGATGAAATTTAACGCTGAGAGGTACGAAGTGATATATTTTGGTCGGAAGAACAAGGAGAGGCAATATAAACACTACAGGGGGTGCAGGAACAGAGACCGGAGGGTATATCTGCACAAGTCATTGAAGGTGGCAGGACAGGTTGAAAAAGCAGTTAAGAAAGCATACGGGATTCTGGGCTTTATAAATAGAGGCATAGAGTACAAAAGTGAGGATGTTATGTTGAACCTTTATAAAACACTGGTTCGGCCATAATTGGAGTATTGTGTCCAATTCTGGGCACCACACTTTAGGAAGGATGTGAAGGCCTGAGGGAGGGTGCAGAAAAGATTTATTAGAATGGTTCCAGGGATGAGGGTCATCAATTACATGGATAGACTGGAAAAGCTGGAATTGTTCTCCTTAGAACAGAGAAGGCTGAGAGGAGATTTGATAGAGGTGTTCGAAATCATGAAGGGTCTGGACAAAGTAAATAAAGAAAAACTGTTCCCACGGGCGGAAGGGTCGCGAACCAGAGGACACAGGTTTAAGGTGATTGGCAAAAGAACCAAAGGCAACATGAGGAAAAAACTTTTTTACGCAGGATCTGGGATGCGCTACCTGAAAGGATGGTGGAAGCAAGGTCAATTGTGGCTTTCAAAAAGGAATTAGATAGGTACCTGAAGGAGAAAAATTTGCAGGGCTACGGGGAAAGAATTGGGGAGTGGGACTAGCTGGATTGCTCTCATAGAGAGCCAGTGCAGGCTCGATGGGCCGAATGGCCTCCTTCTGTGCTGTAACCATTCTATGACTCTATGATTTTATGTAGCGGACTGAGAACAATTCATATATTTGGTTCTGCATTTTTTCTATTTTATATGTATATATATGTGTGTATAATCGGGCCTGTGTTGAACAAGTTCTATAAAAATTCTAATAAAAATGAAACAACAATAAAAACCTGTTATGTTTCCAGCTCCTGAAGCAATATAGTTTGCCTTGATGTGATTTCATTGTTCTCAGGACCATCTGCATTAGATTTGCTGACTTGAGGAGATCTGCATGTGGTCCTGGCACCGGGCTAGAGCTCCACAGCCCCCGAAATCACACACAACCATCGCAAAACACAACTCGAGTTTCACATCTGTGACTGTTCAATGCTCCCAGCCCCCAGCCCCGTGCTACACGCACTTAGCAGAGATCGCACAGTGAGGGGCGGGCGGGACATCAGGCTCAGTGAGCACAGAAAAAGTTTCATTCAAACTCTGCGAAACTTGCTGAGGGGGACTGGAGGCTCTCTCTAATCCTTTGAACGCTTTCGAGTGTCTGAACTGTCAAATAGGCTGGGGAGGTGGGGGGAGAGGGAGAGGGAGGGGGAGAGGGAGAATGCAAGGAAGACAGGGAGGAAAATATAATCACTCCGTTCCAGCACTAAGAAGGGTCGTCCCATTATCTGTCAGCTAGATTCATAACTAGTGCTGGTTTTGTCCACTACTTACGCTGCACTCCACATTACAGCTGGCATTTGCTTTGTGACATTTGTAAAAGAGATTTACATCTTTTTTTTTTAAAAATGAGACACCATTTGTACGGCTGCCGTTCAGAAATTATACATAAGACAAATGTTTCCTGCCTCCTTCATCACCAACACAGCTTGTCTGCTCCCAGATAGCGGCAGTTTACAACATGCAGGTACAGGGGTTGACATCAGGACGACCCAAAACCAGATGTGAGCATCTTTTCCAGCTTTCACCTGCTGTGTTCTCCACTGGATACCAGACCCAATCACGTGTGGTAGCCCATTTGGCATTGTCAAAGATAACATTTGAGTGCACTGTACATCTTTGAATAATTATTTGGTGGCACCATACATGAGAGAACAAAATCGTACATTCTCTCTCAGCGATGCCTCTCTCTGCTGGTTGACCCCCTCATGCCCCGATCTAGCAAGTCAATGTTGTAAAACAAGCCCTCTTTTGTCATGTGATACGAAGTCACATGGAATGCTGTCATCATCTATCCAATCAAACACCTGCACTGCTGACAACAACAACAACAACAACAACTTGCATTTATATAGCGCCTTTAACCTACATAGGTATAGTCCTACCTCGGTTGTCACACAACTACTAGTTAATAGCTAATAGTTAATAGCTACCAATAGCTAATACCTCCATCCAGGGACTTGAGCACATAATCCAGGCTGACACTCCCAGTGCAGTACTGAGGGAGTGCTGCACTGTCGGAGGTGCCGTCTTTCGGATGAGATGTTAAACCAAGGCCCCATCTTCCCCTCTCAGGTGGGTGTAAAAGATCCCACGACCACTATTGGAAGAGCAGGGGATTATCTGATCATTTATCACATTGCTGTTTGTGGGACCTTGCTCTGTGCTAATTGGCTGCTGCGTTTCCCCACATTACAACAGTGGCTACACTTCAAAAGTACTTCATTGGCTGTAAAGCTCTTTGGGACATCCTGTGGTCGTGAAAGGCGCTATATAAATGCAAGTTCTTTCTTTCTTTATCATTCTTCTAATAGTTAGAAGGATTAAATATACTTGTAAAGGAAAAATTTGCAGGTCTATGGGGAAAAGAACGGGGGAGTGGGATTAATTTGTTAGCTCTTTCAAAGAGCCAGCACAGGCTCGATGGGCCGAATGGCCTCCTTCTGTGCTGTATGATTCTATGATTCTAATGATGGGATACCAGGAATCTAACCAGTAATAACGTTATGCATTGGCTGGCAGACAGTCCACACAGCAGCAACACATCACGAGTCAGATTGATACTATTAGCTGCCAACAACCTGCATTTATATAGCGCCTTTAACATAGTAAAACATCCCAAGGTGCTTCAAAGGAGCGATTATCCAACAAAATTTGACACTGAGCCACATAAGGAGATATTAGGACAGGTGACCAAAGGCATGGTCAAAGAGGTAGGTTTTAAGGAGCGTCTTAAAAGAGGAGAGAGGGGCAGAGAGGATTAGGGAGGGAATTCCAGAGCTTAGGGCCTGGGCAGCTGAAGGCACGGCCGCCAATGGTGGAGTGAAGAAAATCGGGGATGCGCAAGAGGGGAGAATTGCAGGAGAGCAGGGGTCTCAGCGGGTTGGAGGGATGGAGGAGGTTACAGAGATAGGGAGGGGCGAGGTCACGGAGGGATTTGAAAACAAGGATGAGTATTTTAAATCAAAAGAGGATAACTCCGCAATTTATCAATGCCAGCTTAGCTCCTCCATGTGTTCCCGCCTTGTAACACACTCCAGAACTTGCTATTCTTTATAATACTTACCGACTTAACACCGTTTACTGTTTATCGTGTTCTATGTTTAAGGATTTTTTTTTGCTAGTGGGTGTGGTATGGTGCAAGTTAACTGACAAGTCAGCTCACATTCTCAAACTGGATGATTTGAACAGCAGTGATTTATGTTACTCATGGTACTGGGGAAATATCATAGCCCGTATATAAATACATAGAAACCGTTATGTTCCCTGTATGAGCCAGGAAAATAAATCCCACTTGGAAGCTGCCATCCACCTATTTGCCAGAAGCCAAAGATTTCCTTGGCATCCCACTGTGAACAGTATCAGGGCCTTTCCCTGCCCAGTTCTGACCTCTCCTTAACTTTATCCCAACTGCCTCAGGGAATCACATCCAAACGACAACAACTTGCAATTTACAAAGTAGCTTTAATATAAAGAAGATTCCCAAAGTGTTTCACAGCTAGGTGTGTGGAAAATGGGCACTGAGCCAGGAGGGGAGAGGTTAGAAGGAGTGACCAGGGGCTTGGTGGGAGAGGTGGGTATTGAAGAGAGTTTTAGAGGAGGAGAGGGAGACGTAAAGGCAGAGAAATCTGGGGAGGGATTTCCATAGATTGGGACCCAGACGACTGAAACCACAAGGGGCAATTTTATGAAATCATGCTCCCGTGTGGAGCCCCTCCGGTTGGGAGCATGTGTCAGAAATTCAGGCACGTGCTCTCCATGATTTTCTGTCCATTAATTTTACTCAAGCGTCATGTCATCAAATTACCCTTGCGGTATCTGTACTCCTAAAAAACTTTAGCATGGTAATTACTGTTGGGGGTGGCAGCAGATATAACTTGACATACCTCGGTACACAATTGTAGATATTAACTAATTTGAAATAAATGGAGTGAAATATTATGTCATACTAATGTCAGCCATGGCTCAGTGGGTAGCACTCCCTGAGTTAAAATCTAGGCTGACGCTCCAGTGCAGTGCTGAGGGAGTGCTGCACTGTTGGAGGTGCCGTCTTATGGATGCAAAGTTAAACCAAGGCTCTGTCTGCCCTCTCAGGTGGACACTAAAGATCCCATGGCACGATTTCTAAAAAAAGAGCAAAGGAGTTCTCCCTGGTCTCCTGGCCAATAATTATCCCTCAATCAGCACCTAAGAAAAACAGATTATCTGGTCATTATCCCATTACTGTTTGTGGGACCTTGCTGTGCGCAAATTGGCTGCCGCGTTTCCGACATTACAACAGTGACTACACTTCAAAAGGTACATCATTGGTTTTAAAGCGCTTTGGGAAGTGGTGAGGTTGTGAAAGGTGCTATAGAAATGCAAGTCTTTCTTTCTTTCAGTAATAGATTTTCTTTAGTTTTTTTTGGGTGATGGGGGAATCGCCTTATACACAAGTACATAACTGTTGGCTGGTGAAGGATTTTGGACTTTTCAATGTGGACTTTTAATACCTGTGTTTAAGGAAGACTAAAGGAATGGACTTGGATTCCTTAAAAAAAGAGCAGAATTTGGTTAAAAGTATGAACAACAAAGGAAAGAATACAGAACTGTTAAAGTTGACCAAAGTCAGAAGGCATGCTGGGCTATAATTAAACTTGACCATTGGTTAATAACAATGAGAGGTAAGACCAGGGTTAAAGGTAAGCCAGCATGAGAAAGAGAGAGGATGAAAAACCACCAGCAAGCTGTTCTGCCACCAGAAAAGAGGGTATAAAAAACAGCCATTTTACAGTGATTTCTAGGAGAAAAGATGAAGCAATTCCAAGAAGGTATTAAAGAAGAATTAAATCCTCAGTTTCACAGATGAAGGATTGATCACCCTCACTAGTGACTACATTTCAAAAGTACTTCATTGGCTGTAAAGTGCTTTGGGGTGCCCTGAGGTCATGAAAGGCGCTGTATAAATGCAAGTTCTTTCTTTCTTGCACTCCCAGATAAGGTTGTAAGCATCTTTATCTGTAAATCTGTCATGTCTTAATGTCAATAAACCACTTATTTAGAAAACTATTTCAGTCTCGGTTGATTCTTAACTCTCGTCCCAAAAGAGTTAACCAAAAAAAAAACCCTACACTGGGAAAGAGTGAGCTATGTCAGAAGTACAGTTAATAGAACATAGTAGCACTCTCGCCTCTGAGTCAGAAGCTCATGGATTCAAGTTCCACTCTAGGATTTGTGCAAGTAATCTAAGCCGACAGTTCACTGCAGTACTGAGGGAGTGCTGCATTGTTGGAGGATTACACCGTTTCTCCGGGGTTCCCGGGAATCATCCGCTGAAGTTACGGCAGACAAGCAGGAGAAGCCCTGTGGAAATTCAACCCCGAGGTGTTTAACTGAGGCTCCGTCTGCCTCTTCTGGTGGATGTAAAAGATCCCATGGCTCTACTCAGAGAAGAGCAGTATGGTCCCACACAAGAGATTATTAACAGAAACAAAAGTGCAAGGTAACCCTGTGACCCACGGGTTGGTTGGGAGGTAGGAGAGACAGAGAGTAGGGATAAAGTGGAATTTTCTCTGACTGGAGGGATGTGGCAAGTGGTGTTCCCCAGAGGTCTGTACCGGGGCCTCAGCTTTTTACCATACATGGTAATGACTTGGATGAAGGAATAGAGAGTTGTATATCCAAGTTTGCAGATGACGCTAAATTCAAAGGCATAGTAAGTTGTGTGGATGGGAGCAGAAAGTTACAAAGAGACATAGACAGACTAAGTGAGTGGGCAAAACTATGGCAGATGGAGTTCAACGTGGGAAAGTCTGAGGTCTTCCACTTTGGACCTGAGAAAGACAAATTGGAATATTTTCTTAATGGGTGAGAGACTGGGAGCAGTGGGAGAATGAAGGGATTTGGGTGTCCATGTACTCAAATTACTAAAAGCTAGTGCCCAGCTGCAAAATGTAATCAAAAACGGCTAATGCAATGTTGGCCCTTATCTTAAGGGGGCTGGAATACAAATGTGAGAAAGTGATGCCTCAGTTGTACAGAGGCTTGGTCAGACCCCCCATTGGAAAACTGTATTCAGTTTTGGGCAACAAACCTCAGGAACGCTATATTGGCCTTAGAGGGGGTGCACTAGTAATATACCAGGGCTTAAAGGGTTAAGTTACGAGGACATGTTGGGTGGAGGTTGCCCTTCAGCATCTGGGTGGAGACTGTCCATTAGGAACTAGGTGGAGATTGTCTGTTACGAACTGGGTTGAGGTTATCCAATAGAAACCGGGTTAAGACTGTCACTTGGGAACTCATGATGTGGGGATGCCGGTGATGGACTGGGGTGGACAAATGTAAGGAATCTTACAACACCAGGTTATAGTCCAACAATTTTATTTTAAAATCACAAGCTTTCGTCACCTGACGAAGGGGATAATCTCCGAAAGCTTGTGATTTTAAAATAAAATTGTTGGACTATAACCTGGTGTTGTAAGATTCTTTACACTTGGGAACTCGTTTGTGGTTGTCCATTAGGAATTAGGTTGTTTCTTAAGACTCTTGCAGCCATCAGAGAGGAGACTATTCTCCCATTCCTCTTGGCTGAATTCAACTCTGCAGTTGAGAGGTCAGTGTTGTGAGCATTTCTTTTTAACTATAAGGGTATTATCAGTATGTCAGTGAAACCATCCCTTGACCCTTATGTTTTTGGAGTTGCCCATTATGGCCTTACTAGTAATTTAAAGAAGCAATTGTAACCACTAACGATGCATATCTGCATAACGTGTTCTTCACTTTTTAACTTATTCCTAGGATCTTTATGTTTTTCATAATGTTCGTTTGGTTAAATTTTGGTCCTCTCTTATGCCTTTCTCAGGTTGGCAGCTGACAGACGTGAAAGCTGACTTCAACTCCAACTCGCATATGTTTCAGCTCCAAGACCCAAACAAAGTATTGTTGAATTGGTCCCAAGGCAGCAAAATACCAGCAATGGAGCCAAGATCCTCTTCCGTTTGGAATGAAAGTAATCTCCCTAACACCTCTCTCATTCTTTGTGTGTCAGACGATCAGTGATGGGAGCTTTGTGACTCACTGCGTGACATGAAAAACACCAGCCAACTTTTTATCTGTCAATTCTCTCCACCAACTTCTGTCCCCATCTGCCCACCTTTAGAGGCATTGCCCCGATGCCGTGGCACCGGTATCTTGTCCAAGAGGATGTAGCCACAGGCGGCCACCCAATTAGCACTCGGGCCCCCTCCCAAATCTGACATCGTGTGAGCTCACTCGCTCACCCGCTTTCACCCACTGTCGTTCCCTTGGGTGGAAGGGGCTGCCCAGCGACCGCGAGCGGATCTTGTCGGCACACGCTGGCCACGGGCCATTCAGAGCGCGCGACGTCTATCTGGCGGGAGGTTAGCTGTGGGGCGGAGCGCGTGGGAGCTGCGAGTAGTTCGTTGCGATAATTCCAGTGACTGCTCGTCGAAAGACTGCTGTTTTCACGCTGTTACTCAACGGCAGGTTCTGGAACAAAAAGAGGGCGAGCGGTTGCTCTTGAATTCTTCGATCAAGGGGCGTTGTAGCTTTTTTAGAATCATAGAATCATACAGCACACAAGGAGGCCGTTTGGCCCATCATGCCTGTGCCAGCTCGTTGAAAGAGCTATCCAATTAGTCCCACTCTCACCCCTCCTGCTCTTTTGAGATCGATAGATTTTTGGACTCTAGGAGAATCAAGGGATATGGGGATCGGGCGAGAAAGTGGAGTTGAGGTCGAAGATCAGCCATGATCTTATTGAACGGCGGGGCAGGCTCGAGGGGCCGGATGGCCTGCTCCTGCTCCTATTCCTTATGTTCTTATGTTCTTACTTAAGAGCCAGCACAGGCACGATGGGCCGAATGGCCTCCTTCTGTGCTGCATCATTCTATGATTAATTCTTCCCTTCACTTTTTTTTGGCCTCACTTCTCATTTCTCCCTTCCTTCCACTCTTCGATTTCTCGATATTCTATTTCCTTCTACCCCTCCCTGTTTTGCTCTCCCTTTCTCTCTCCCTCCTTCTGCCACTGTCTCTCCCCAGCCCCCGTTTCCTCTTTTTCTCTGTCACACATACACAAATAAACTTGCTTCTCTGTAATAAGAAATGACAAATGAGCGTGGAAAAGGCAATGTGCTAACAGGCTACCCTTGGCCCTCGACTACTGGGAAAGGAATCGACCTTACAATTCAGAGCTGACAAAATCAACCACAGTGATTTATTAGTCTTCACAAATAGTTAAAGATATCACTATAAAGATAATATTCATATATTCTTTAATACGAATGCAGGTTTTAGTGCTTGTAACAATAAAACAAGGAATAAATACGCGTATTTTCAGCTGTCAAGAGTAATAAAAAATACTCGGGGAAAGTCAGGACTACATTGAACCATTTTAGGGGCCCAATTGGAATGATGGGGGATCGCATTTCAAATAGTAATATACAACGTTGCTTTCATTCCGGGTAAAATAATTATTAGCAGATGTATGGTATAATGTTTAAAGGTGAAAGACACATTTTTGACTGTTTTACAGATATCAGAGAAAAAGAACGAAAGAAAGAAAATCATCTCAAACGTTTTTAATTTTTGATGACATATATCTAATGGGCTTTCCCACAACCCTCATCCCCCCGCCCCTCACCCCTCATCCCCCCGCCCCTCACTCCTCATCCCCCCGCCCCTCACCCCTCATCCCCCCGCCCCTCACCCCTCATCCCCCCGCCCCTCACCCCTCATCCCCCCGCCCCTCACCCCTCATCCCCCCGCCCCTCACCCCTCATCCCCCCGCCCCTCACCCCTCATCCCCCCGCCCCTCACCCCTCATCCCCCCGCCCCTCACCCCTCATCCCCCCGCCCCTCACCCCTCATCCCCCCGCCCCTCACCCCTCATCCCCCCGCCCCTCAACCCTCATCCCCCCGCCCCTCACCCCTCATCCCGCCGCCCCTCACCCCTCATCCCCCCGCCCCTCACCCCTCATCCCCCCGCCCCTCACCCCTCATCCCCCCGCCCCTCATCCCCCCGCCCCTCACCCCTCATCCCCCCGCCCCTCACTCCTCATCCCCTCGCCCCTCATCCCCCTGCCCCTCACCCCTCATCCCCCCGCCCCTCACCCCTCATCCCCCCGCCCCTCACTCCTCATCCCCTCGCCCCTCATCCCCCTGCCCCTCACCCCTCATCCCCCCGCCCCTCACCCCTCATCCACCCGCCCCTCACCCCTCATCCCCCCGCCCCTCACCCCTCATCTCCCCGCCCCTCGCCCCTCATCCTCCGCCCCTCACCTCTCATCCCCCTGCCCCTCACCCCTCATCCCCCCGCCCCTCACCCCTCATCCCCCCGCCCCTCACCCCTCATCCCCCCGCCCCTCACCCCTCATCCTCCGTCCCTCACCCCTCATCCTCCCGCCCCTCACCCCTCATCCCCCCACCCCTCACCCCTCATCCCCCCGCCCTTCACCCCTCATCCCCCCGCCCCTCACCCCTCATCGCCCCGCCTCTCACCCCTCATCCCCCCGCCCCTCGCCCCTCATCCCCCCGCCCCTCTCCCCTCCCCCCCGCCCCTCACTCCTCATTCCCCGCCCTTCACTCCTCACCCCTCCACTCCTAACCCACACCCCCCTGCCCCTCACCCCTCACTCCTCTGCCCCTCACCCCCCCATCCCTCACCCCTCAGCCCCTGCCCCCCAAGCCTCACCCCACCCCTCACCCCTCATCCCTCACCCCCGGACCCTCACCCACTGTCCGTCACCCCCACCCCTCACCCCCCACCCCTCACCCCCCACCTCTCACCCCCCGCCCCTCACTCCCCACCCTTCACCCCCCACCCCTCACTTTCCCGCCTTCACCCACGGCCCTCACCCCCGCCCCTCTCCCGATCTGCTACTGCCCATTTTGTGCCCCGCCAAAGTTGGATTTCACTCCCATAAGGGTTTAGTTCCTTCAAAACAATTGGATGCTCCACTGATAGAGCTGGAATACTAGAGGGACAAGCTCACGTGAGCTGAGTGGCCTTTTCTCATCCTTGATTGTCCTGATTACATACAATTATATAAAATTTATAGCACAGAAACAGGCCATTCAGCCCAACTGGTCCATGCTGGAGTTTATGCTCCACATGAGCCTCCTCCCACCCCTCTTCATCTCACCCTATCAGCATAACCTTCTATTCCTTTCTCCCTCATGAGCTTATCTAGCTTCCCCTTAAAGGCATCTAAGCTATTCTCCTCAACTACTCCACATGGTAGCAATGGTGTCCTTATCTCTGTTTCTGGAAATGCATTTCAAGGATTCAATCATAGAAAGGTTGCAGCATGGAAGGAGGCCATTCAGCCCATTGAGTCCGTACCGGCTCAATCCAGCTAGTCCCACTCCCCCACCCTTTCCCCGTAGCCCTGCAAACTTTTTCCTTTCAAGTACTTATCCAGTTCCCTTTTGAAGGCCATGATTGAATCTGCCTCCACCACCCCCTCGGGCAGTGCATTCCAGCTCTTAACCACTCGCTGCGTAAAAAAGTTTTTCCCTTCATGTCACCTTTGGTTCTTAAATCTCTTTCCTCTGGTTCTTGACCCTTCCGCCAATGGGAACAGTTTCTCTCTATATACTCTGTCTAGTCCCTTCATATTTATCATAGAAACAGAATATAGAGATGGTCAGAAAGCTATATGTCGGGTAGTAAGCCAAGCCTAAAGATATAGACCATGTGTGGGCTCACGTAAGGAGTGAATTACCTGAAATGTAACACATGTTGTGTTTTATAAAGAGTGAACTTCCTGTTAGACAATGACGAATTGCTGTGGCTTCCAATAACTGTCTCCTGCACTCTGAGCCTGTGCAAAATGTCATGTTGAACATGAACACGGAGGGATAACTTTACAAGTTGGTGATCCCAGCACGAGCCTTGCTTGATGGGAGAGCAGAATAGACAATCGGTGAAGATCAGTGTGCCTAGTGTGTGGTCATTACTATTAATGATGGGAGGACTGGGAGGGCTGCACCTTGGGCAAATTGACCTCCAAGTCCTCCCGTTAAGTGTGGCTCTGTGCCAGGAGTGCTAACTTGTAAAGTTTACCCCCTGAATGCCTAATATAACTTGCCTAATCTCACCCTACCATTATACACATGTAAAGTGTCAGCCGGGGCTCAGTTGGTAGCTCTCTCGCCCCTGAGTTTGAAGGTTATGGGTTCAAGCCCCACTCCAGAGACTTGAGCACAAAATTCAGGCTGATAATTCTCCCTCAGTACTGCACTGTCGGAGGTGCCATCTTCAAAAGTACTTCATTGGCTGTAAAGCACTTTGGGACATCCTGAGGTCGTGAAAGGTTCTATATAAATGCAAGTCTTCGTTTTATTATTAAGCGTTGAGTTCCATAATGTAGACGACGCTGATATGGACTTCATCGAAGCTCTGCCCATAACTTCACCACATGTGGCAATAGCTTCAGTTCAGCAAGGATCATGGTCAACGGCTAACACATGTACTCTGGGAAAGACATTCAGAAGTCAGCGCCTCTGACAGTGCAGTGTTCCCTCAGTACTGCATTGATGTATGAGCCTAGATTGTGGTGCCAAAATTCTTCCAATCATAATCGTGGTGTAACCCGGCGATGACCCTTAGTACTGAGCTCACCAGAGTTTGCTGGGTCAGTTTGGACCACTTTGGCTGCGTCTCCAGCGCTCGTTTGCCTCATGCTGTTGGAAACTCCACCCCGTTGATTCCGGCTTTGGTTCTATTGGCCCCCTGAGCAAGGGGGGTGAGCTCCGGATTTTTTTTTTAAAAGTAAAACTCTTTGGGGGTCCAGGATGCCGCCAGCGGGCCCAATATATCCTCGTAGCTATGGCTACATCAGGTCGCACTTGAGCCTGAGGAGCAGAAATTCCTTGCTTAAGGTGTCCCCAGCCTTGGCTCTTCCCTCAAGGTGTCATTTGCCCAAACAAGGCATTGAGCAAACTCCCAGAGATAGTGGACACTCAGTATAGAATCATAGAATCATAGAAGTTTACAACATGGAAACAGGCCCTTCGGCCCCACATGTCCATGTCGCCCAGTATAACTGGGTTGCTGCCATTTTTCTTGGGGTTCTGCCTGTCTCCCACGAGAGACTAGTGGAATCCCTGTAGGATTTCAGGGCCAATGAATCCAAGTGCTATAGTTGGGGCTTGAACCCTCAACAACAACAAAAACAACCACTTGCATTTATATAGCGTCTTTAACATAGAAAAACATCCCAAGGCGCTTCACAGGAGCGATCATCAAAGAGAATTTGACACCGAGCCACATAAGGAGACATTAGGACAGGTGACCAAAAGCTTGGTCAAAGAGGTAGGTTTTAAGGAACATTTTAAAGGAGGAGAGAGAGGTAGAGAGGCGGAGAGGTTTAAGGAGGGAATTCCAGAGCTTAGGGCCTAGGCAGCTGAAGGCACGGCCGCCAATGGTGGGGCGATTAAAATCAGGGATGCGCAAAAGGCCAGAATTGGAAAAGTGCAGAGATCTCGGTGGGTTGTAGGGCTGAAGGTGGTTACAGAAATAGGGAGGGGGCACGGGCCATGGAGGGATTTGAAAACAGGGATGAGAATTTTTAAAAAGAGGCATTGGGGGACTGGGAGCCAATGTAGATCAGCAAGCACAGGGGTGATGGGTGAATGGGACTTGGTGCGAGTTAGGATATGGGCAGCAGAGTTTTGGATAAGCTCAACCTTCAAAATCAGAGGCAAGAATGCTACCCACTTTAAGTATGATGTGGAGATGCCGGTGATGGACTGGGGTTGACAATTGTAAACAATTTTACAACACCAAGTTATAGTCCAACGATTTTACCTGAGGAAGGAGGAAGCCTCCGAAAGCTTGTAGATTTCAAATAAAATCGTTGGACTATAACTTGGTGTTGTAAAATTGTTTACACTTTAAGTATAACAGTGCGAACACTTCACTGCACTAGGAAACTAAAGCCAGGCAGGCCAGTTGACAAAGGAATGTATCCTCAGTTCACAACCACAGTAACCACATGACTGCTCATCAATCAAACCTTCAAGACACAGAAGGAAGTGCTTCCTTTAGTGCTGAGAAATGTGACATTTTTGAGCTTAGAAATGGACTCCATTTTGACCTTGGAAATGGCAACAGAGCGCCTTCAAGACTGAAAACTCATCAGATGGGAATCTTAAATCCTACTTCAGTGCACCAAATGCAACGGATACCCAGGCATTGGAAAAACATGTTTTTGAAAGTAAGTGCAGAGAGAAACAGGCATCTCAAAGCATGGGAGGACAGAAGGACATTTAGCAGCAGGAGACCTGAAAGTAGACTTAACTTCCCAATTTCCCCAAATGCAGCACACCCCCAGTTCTAGAAGCTTCCGCATCACCCTATCACATCAACAGAATACTAAATGGCAGCAACGGCTGGATATCGAAATCTGGTTTTCGCTCCTTGGTGCAAATGTGAAGGATTTGTGATCTGTTTGTGACGCAGAGAGTGCCCAACAACATTGGAAGAGGAAAGAAATTATTCCAATTTGACAGAAACAGACAGAGAAGTAAACCATTTCTTAATCTCTGCGCTCCTCCAATTCTCGCCTCTTGCACATCCCCGACGTCCTTCGTTCCACCATTGGCGGCCGTGCCTTCAGCTGCCTGGGCCCGAAGCTCTGGAATTCCCTCCCTAAACCTCTCTACGTCTCTCTCCTCCTTTAAAACACTTCTTAAAACCCAACCTCTTTGAACAAGCACCTGTCCTAATTTCTCCTAATGTGGCTCGGTGTGAATTTTTTTTTGTTTGATAATCGCTCTTGTGAAGCTCCTTGGGATGTTTTACCATGTTAAAGGCCCTATATAAATGCAAGTTGTTGCTGTTGTTAATTCACACAGCTCTCAGGGTATACCACAATTGAATTTCTTTTCTTTTTCGTCCTAGCTTAGAAAGTTTACCTCAGCTGTCAGATGGTAAAGTTACCACAAAGTCAGCAGATGGGAGAGGAAGTGCCATCATTGTTTTTTTTTTGAATAATAGCTTCAATACATGTGAACTTCCCTTAATCTATCCCCTCTACCCAGGTTATAAAAGAGGCCACTGAGAGCTAGGCACAGCATGGATGACACAAGATGAATTGCTTTAATATTGCAAACTGTGGTGTTTCGAACATTTCCCTGGGTCAGCTTTATAGTGGAGGATTGGGGGTTATACAAACCTCGATTAACCTGCTCAGAGAGGCAGTAATTCTTGTCAGAAAGACATCTTTATTCCTAGTTTTTTTTTTGGTAGCAAACACTTGCAATTTTTCGCAAGTGTTTGCTTCAGCATCTATTTAACAAGGGGCAGACTGAGAGCCCTTGTGGATTAAAGCATTTAAAGTTTCCCTTCTAGATTTTAAACAAAGAGGTGTCGTTAAGGCAGAGACTTCCAGGCTTGATAGAATAGCTGAGCACCCATTAGGAGCTCCATCATCTCTCCCCTTTCCTCCTTTCCTTATTCACCTCTCCCCCTTAACGATGTTTCCACTTGTGGGTGAGTCCAAAACTAGGGGTCATAAATATAAGATAGTCACTAATAAATCCAATAAGGAATTCAGGAGAAACTTCTTTACCCAGAGAGTGGTTAGAATGTGGAACTTGCCAGTTGAGGTGAATAGCATAGATGCATTTAAGGGGAAGCTAGATAAACACATGAGGGAGAAAGGAATAGAAGGATATGCTGATTGGGTCAGATGAAGTAAGGAGGGAGGAGGCTCGTGTGGAGCATAAACTCCAGTTTGGGCCGAATGGCCTTGTAATTGTAAATTGACTCTGCAATTTTGCTGGAATTAAAATGTTTAATCCTTTAGAGGAGGCATTATCCCATGTGTAATTTCCATCAATGTCCCCACTATCAGTAAAAAATGGAGCCAAAATCTGATAAATTGGCCGCCACAAATCCCACAGTGCATATTGTAGACATTACACATAGATTCTCTCTTCTAGTCAATGACCTTATCTGAACCTCTTGATTAAATTATTTCCTTGTGTTATCTCTCAGAAAATCATTATTCCATCACCTGCTTTTATCCCTCCATTGGATTCCAGCCTGTAACTCACTCCATGGGTATCCATAGAATCATAGAATCATAGAAAGGTTACAGCACGGAAGGAAGCCATTCGGCCCATTGAGTGCATACCAGCTCTATGCAAGAGCAATCCAGATAGTCCCACTCTCATGCCCTATCCCCATGGCCCTGCAAATATTTTCCTTTCAAGTACTTATCCAGTTCCCTTTTGAAGGCCATGACTGAATCTGCCTCCACCACCTCCTTGGGCAGTGCATTCCAGATCCTAACCACTCGGTGTGTAGAAAAGTTTTTCCTCATGTCATCTTTGGTTCTTTTGCCAATCACCTTAAATCTATGTCTTCTGGTTCTTGACCCTTCCGCCAATGGGAACACTTTCTCTCTATCTGTCCAGACCCTTCATGATTTTGGATACCTCTATCAAATCTCCTCTCAACCTTCTCTGTTCCAAGGAGAACAACCCCAGCTTCTGCAATCTATCCACGTAACTAAAATCACTCATCCCTGGAATCATTCTGGTAAATCTCTTCTGCATCCTCTCTAAGGCCTTCACATCTTTCCTAAAGTGCGGTGCCCAGAACTGGTCACAGTACACCAGTTGTGGCTGAACCAGTGTTTTATAAAGATTCATCATGACTTCCGTACTTTTGTACTCTATGCCTCTATTTATAAAGCCCTCGATCCCGTATGCTTTTTTAACTGCTTTCTGAACCTGCCCTGCCACCTTCAACGATTTGTGCACATATACGCCTAGTTCTCCCTGAACCTGTACCCTTTTTAGAGTTGTGCCCTCTATTGACTCTCCTCGTTCTTCCTACCGAAATGTATCACTTCGCATTTTTCTGCGTTAAATTTCATCTGCCGTGTGTCCGCCCATGCCACCAGCCTGTCTATATCCTCTTGAAGTCTATCACTATCCTCCTCACTGTTTACTACCCTTCTGAGTTTCGTGTTGTCTGCAAATTTTGAAATTGTGCCCTGCACACCCAAGTCCAAGTCATTAATATATATCAAGAAAAGCACTGGTCCCAGCACCGACCCCTGGGGAACAGCACTGTACACCTCCATCCAGTCTGAAAAACAACCGTTCACCCCTACTCTCTGTTTCCTGTCCCTTAGCCAATTCTGTATCCATGTTGCTACTGCCCCCTTTATTCCATGGGCCGCAATCTTAATGATAAGCCTACCATGCGGCACTTTATCAAACGCCTTTTGAAAGTCCATACACACCACATCAACTGCATTGCCCTCATCTACCCTCTCTGTTACCTCATCAAAAAACTCTATCAGGTTAGTAAACATGATTTGCCTTTAACAAATCCGTGCTGGCTTTCCCTAATCAATCCACCCTCGTCCAAGTGACTGTTAATTCTGTCCCGGATTATCGTTTCTGAAAGTTTCCCCACCACTGAGTTTAAACTGACTGGCCTATAGTTGCTGGGTTTATCCTTACACCCTTTTTTGAACAAGGGTGTAACATTTGCAATTCTCCAATCCGCTGGCACAACCCCTGTATCTACGGATGTTTGGAAGATCATGGCCAGTACCGCCACAATTTCCACCCTTACTTCCCACAGCAACCTAGGATACATCCCATTCGGACCGGGTGACTTATCTACTTTAAGTACAGCTAGCCTTTCAAGTACCTCTTCTTTATCAATTTTTAGCCCATCCAGTATCTCAACTATATCTTACTTTACTGAGATTCTGGCAGCATCTTCTTCCTTGGTAAAGACAAATGCAATGTACTCATCTAGTATCTCGGCCATCTCATCTGCCTCCGTGAGTAGATCTCCTTTATGGTCCCTAATTGGCCCCACCCCTCCTCTTACTACCCGTTTACTATTTACATGCCTGTAGAAGACTTTTGGATTCCCTTTTATGTTGGCCGCCAATCAATTCTCATACTCTCTCTTTGTCCCTCTTATTTCCTTTTTAACTTCCCCTCTGAACTTTCAATATTCTGCCTTGATTTCACTTGTGTTATCAACCTGATATCTGTCATACGCCCCTTTTTTTCCATTTCATCTTACTCTCTATCTCTTTTGTCATCCAGGGAGCTCTGACTTTAGTTGCCCTACCTTTCCCCCTCGTGGGAATGTACCTAGACTGGACCCGAACCATCTCCTCTTTAAAGGCCGCCCACTGTTCAATTAGTTTTGCCTGCCAATCTATGATTCCAATTTACCCGGGCCAGATCTGTTCTCATCCCATTGAAATTGGCCCTCCTCCAATTGAGTATTTTTACTTTAGAGTGGTCCATGTCCTTTTCCATAGCTATTCCAAACCTTATGATACTATGATCACTGCTCCCTAAATGCTCCCCCACTGATACTTGCTCCACTTGGCCTGCCTCATTCCCTAGAACCAAGTCCAGCAATGCCTCCTTCCTCATTGGGCCAGAAACATACTGGTCAAGAAAGTTATCCTGAACACATTTCAAAAGTTCCTCCCCCTCTTTGCCCCGTATATTATTATTGTTATCCCAGTCTATATTAGGATAGTTGAAGTCCCCAGTTATCACTACTCTATAGCTTTTGCACCTCTCTGTAATTTCCCTGCAAATTTACTCCTTTATATCCTTCCCACTAGTTGGTGGTTTATAAACATTATTCTATTTTTTAACCATTTGCTCTTCTTAATTACATTCTAGTGTTTAACTCACTCTCACATATTCATTATTCTACAAATAAACCATCCAAATCCTTGCATTGGATGAAGTCAGTAATTCAGTCCCAGGGATTCAAGTACTGAGTGGGATGTCCCAGGACTCAGTGTTGGGACCATTGCTCTTTCTAATCTACCTAAATGACCTGGATTCAAAAATTCAATGGAAAGTGGGTTGGAAGGAGCTCAGAAATGACAGAATGAGTTGGAAAGAATATGTAAATAGTCAGAAAAATAGCAGATGAAATTTAATATAGACAAATGTAAAGAAAAAATTAGTGAGACGTGTACCCCATGGTGTTGAAATAGTTGAGGATGAAGCTGAGAAGATACTTAAGATCCTTAGTGGATGCTCAACATGTTCAACTTAATGTGGAGCAGCAGTCAACGGAGTCAATAAAATGTTGAACTACTAACATTTTGGGATACAGTGTATGAGTAATTTGAGACATGACGTGTGGTGAGTGTAACTTGCTCGGGAGGAACAGGTGACTTTGGACCTATGGTTCCCAAAGCTCTCCACCACTGGGGGTTTCCTTGTGTCATGTCTGGGTCTGTTGGAGACTAATTCATAGAGACTGATTGCTCTGATTAGTCAACAACTCCATTATCATTGTATCAGGCGGCTACCAGGATGGTAGAAGGCGAACTAGATGGACCTTTTCGTCCAGCAATTCCCAAGGCCCTACGTACGTAGCTAAAACAGTGGATTACAAGTCAAAGGAAGTCTTGACCAAAGTGTACAGTGCTCTGGTCAGACTACACCTTGAATACAGCCTCCAGTTTTGGTCACTGAGATAGGAGGAAGATATTCAAGCACAGGAGACAATGCAGAGAAGAGCCACAAGGCTAATTCCTGGCATCAATGGTCTGGGCTATGACAAGAGACTGGAGAAATTTGGGCTTTTCAACCTGGAAAGTAGGTGTCTGGGAAATGATCTTATAGATGTATATAGGATAGTTAAGGGAATGGAAAGGA
Source organism: Heptranchias perlo (assembly GCF_035084215.1). Lineage (NCBI taxonomy): Eukaryota > Metazoa > Chordata > Chondrichthyes > Hexanchiformes > Hexanchidae > Heptranchias > Heptranchias perlo. The sequence goes on from NC_090343.1 coordinate 6,348,674, forward strand.
TATATCTGGAATATTACTTTAAGGTAAGTAGCAAGATTGGGGCAAGGAATCATAGATTCAAATGAGTAAAAGGTACATGGGGGACTGATGTCAAGAAATTCCTCTTCACACAAAGAGTGATCAACATATGGAATCGACTTCCAGGAAGAGAAATGGAGGTGAAACCCACGGATCTTTTAAGAAACAATCGGATGCTGAAATAAGGAGACTTAATGATCTTTCTGGGTGGAATAACTAAGATGTGTTGAATGATCTTCCTCATTCTGTGACTTACTCCTTATGCATCTATTATTCGATATACAAACCATCTGATCCTTCTGATTGGGTTACATGCTGTAACTCACTCCTGCATATCCATTATTCTATATATAAACCATTTAAATCCCTTGATTAGATTCCAGCCTGTAACTCACTCCTGCATATCCATTATTCTATATATAAACCATCCAAACTCCTTGATTGGATTCCAGCCTGCAACTCACTCCTGCATATTCGTTATTCTCTATATAAGTCATCTGAATCCCTTGATTAGATTCCAGCCTGGAACTCACTCCTGGGTATCTGTTATTCTATATATAAACCATCCAAACTCCTTGATTAGTTACCAGCCTGTAACTCACTCCAGCGTACTCATTATTCTGTATTTGAACTACCCGAACCAGTTGATTGGATTCCAGCCTGTAACTCACTCCCAGGGATCTGTTATTCTATATACAAACATCATGGGTTGCCCCAGGTCACCACTGTTTCACTAGAACCTATGTCTAGTCAAATGATAGTCCAACAAATTTATTTTAAAATCACAAGCTTTCGGAGATTATCTCCTTCGTCAGATGAAGAAGATTATCTCCTTCGTCAGATGAAGAAGATTATCTCCTTCGTCAGATGAAGAAGATTATCTCCTTCGTCAGATGAAGAAGATTATCTCCTTCGTCAGATTCACCTGACGAAGGGGATAATCTCCGAAAGCTTGTGATTTTAAAATAAATTTGTCGGACTATAACCTGGCGTTGTAAGATTCCTTACATTTGTCCACCCCCAGTCCATCACCGGCATCTCCACATCATAGCCGAGCGGAGGGAGCGTCCGATAAAAGGCGGGATTTCAGAGCTCTGAGAACAGCTGAGAGGAGCCGAGCGGAGGGAGCGTCCGATAAAAGGCGGGATTTCAGAGCGCTGAGAACAGCTGAGAGGAGCCGAGCGGAGGGAGCGTCCGATAAAAGGCGGGATTTCAGAGCGCTGAGAACAGCTGAGAGGAGCCGAGCGGAGGGAGCGTCCGATAAAAGGCGGGATTTCAGAGCGCTGAGAGGAGCCGAGCGGAGCTGCGACCGAGTTCGAAGTGACGTCAGGAATCAGATCGGGACGCGACACAGGGGAGGCACCTGATTGGTGAGTAGGTTCAGGTGAGTATTTCTCCTTATCTACAGGAACTGAAGTAAAAGGAAAGGGAAGGTCTGCTGGTCTTATAGGAAGTAGCGTTTATTTTTTAGTGAATCAAGGTCCCTAGTGTAGTTAACATTCTCTAAATTGAGAACAATTTAAAGGAGTAAACTCCTTAAAGGGAGTGGTAAGTAGTTTTTCTTTCCTTTTTTTTTTCTCTTGACATTGTAGTTGTTCTTAAGCTAATTTAAGGGTTAAGTCATGGCAGGAGATCCCAGCGCCGTGTCATGTTCCTCTTGTGGGATGTGGGAATTCAGGGCTCCTTCCTGTATCCCTGATTCCTTCACCTGCGGGAAGTGTGTCCAGCTGCAGCTGTTGTTTGACCGCTTGACGGCTCTGGAGCTGCGGATGGACTCACTTTGGAGCATCCGCGATGCTGAGAAAGTCGTGGATAGCACGTTCAGTGAGTTGGTCACACCGCAGATAAAAATTACTGAGGGAGATAGTGAATGGGTGACCAACAGACAGAGGAAGAGTAGGAAGGCAGTGCAGGGGTCCCCTGCGGTCATCTCCCTCCAAAACAGGTATACCGTTTTGGATACTGTTGGCGGAGATGGCTCACCAGGGGAAGGTGGCAGTGGCCAGGTTCATGGCACCGTGGCTGGCTCTGCTGCACAGGAGGGCAGGAAAAAGAGTGGCAGAGCTATAGTGATAGGGGACTCGATTGTAAGGGGAATAGACAGGCGTTTCTGCGGACGCAACCGAGACTCCAGGATGGTATGTTGCCTCCCTGGTGCAAGGGTCAAGGATGTCTCGGAGCGGCTGCAGGACATTCTGGAGGGGGAGGGTGAACAGCCAGTTGTCGTGGTGCATATAGGCACCAACGATATAGGTAAAAAACAGGATGAGGTCCTACAAGCTGAATTTAGGGAGTTAGGAGTTAAACTAAAGAGTAGGACCTCAAAGGTAGTAATCTCAGGATTGCTACCAGTGCCACGGGCGAGTCAGAGTAGGAATGACAGGATAGCTAAGATGAATACGTGGCTTGAGAGATGGTGCAAGAGGGAGGGATTCAAATTCCTGGGCCATTGGAACCGGTTCTGGGGGAGGTGGGACCAGTACAAATTGGACGGTCTGCATCTGGGCAGGACTGGAACCAATGTCCTAGGGGGAGTGTTTGCTAGTGCTGTTGGGGAGGGTTTAAACTAATGTGGCAGGGGGATGGGAACCGATGCAGGAAGTCAGTGGGAAATAAAGTGGTGACAGAAACAAAAGGCAGTAAGGGAGAGTGTACAGAACATGACCGGACAGATGGTCTGAGAAAGCAGGGCAAAGACCAAGGGAAGACTAGATTAAACTGCATTTATTTCAATGCAAGAAGTCTGATGGGCAAGGCAGATGAACTCAGGGCATGGATGGGTACATGGGACTGGGATGTTATAGCTATTACTGAAACATGGCTAAGGGAGGGGCAGGACTGGCAGCTCAATGTTCCAGGGTACAGATGCTATAGGAAAGATAGAGCAGGAGGTAAGAGAGGAGGGGGAGTTGCGTTCTTGATTAGGGAGAACATCACGGCAGTAGTGAGAGGGGATATATCCGAGGGTTCGCCCACTGAGTCCATATGGGTAGAACTGAAAAATAAGAAGGGAGAGATCACTTTGATAGGATTGTACTACAGACCCCCAAATAGTCAACGGGAAATTGAGGAGCAAATATGTAAGGAGATTACAGACAGCTGCAAGAAAAATAGGGTGGTAATAGTAGGGGACTTTAACTTTCCCAACATTGACTGGGACAGCCATAGCATTAGGGGCTTGGATGGAGAGAAATTTGTTGAGTGTATTCAGGAGGAATTTCTCATTCAGTATGTGGATGGCCCGACTAGAGAGGGGGCAAAACTTGACCTCCTCTTGGGAAATAAGGAAGGGCAGGTGACAGAAGTGTTAGTGAGGGATCACTTTGGGACCAGTGATCATAATTCCATTAGTTTTAAGATAGCTATGGAGAAGGATAGGTCTGGCCCAAAAGTTAAAATTCTAAATTGGGGAAAGGCCAATTTTGATGGTATTAGACAGGAACTTTCAGAAGTTGATTGGGAGAGTCTGTTGGCAGGCAAAGGGACGTCTGGTAAGTGGGAGGCTTTCAAAAGTGTGTTAACCAGGGTTCAGTGTAAGCACATTCCTTATAAAGTGAAGGGCAAGGCTGGTAGAAGTAGGGAACCTTGGATGACTCGGGAGATTGAGGCACTAGTCAAAAATAAGAAGGAGGCATATGACATGCATAGGCAGCTGGGATCAAGTGGATCCCTTGAAGAGTATAGAGATTGCCGGAGTAGAGTTAAGAGAGAAATCAGGAGGGCAAAAAGGGGATATGAGATTGCTTTGGCAGATCAGGCAAAGGTGAATCCAAAGAGCTTCTACAAATACATAAAGGGCAAAAGGGTAACTAGGGAGAGAGTAGGGCCTCTTAAGGATCAACAAGGTCATCTATGTGCGGAACCACAAGAGATGGGTGAGATCCTGAATGAATATTTCACATCGGTATTTACGGTTGAGAAAGGCATGGATGTTAGGGAACTTGGGGAAATAAATAGTGATGTCTTGAGGAGTGTACATATTACAGAGAGGGAGGTGCTGGAAGTCTTAACGCGCATCAAGGTAGATAAATCTCCGGGACCTGATGAAATGTATCCCAGGACGTTATGGGAGGTTAGGGAGGAAATTGCGGGTCCCCTAGCAGAGATATTTGAATCATCCACCGCTACAGGTGAGGTGCCTGAAGATTGGAGGGTAGCAAATGTTGTGCCTTTGTTTAAGAAGGGCGGCAGGGAAAAGCCTGGGAACTACAGACCAGTGAGCCTGACATCTGTAGTGGGTAAGTTGTTAGAGGGTATTCTGAGGGACAGAATCTACAGGCATTTGGAGAGGCAGGGACTAATTAGGAACAGTCAGCATGGTTTTGTGAGAGGAAAATCATGTCTCACGAATTTGATTGAGTTTTTTGAAGGGGTAACCAAGAAGATAGATGAGGGCTGTGCAGTAGACGTGGTCTACATGGACTTCAGCAAAGCATTTGACAAGGTACCGCATGGTAGGTTGTTACATAAGGTTAAATCTCATGGGATCCAAGGTGAGGTAGCCAATTGGATACAAAATTGGCTTGACGACAGAAGACAGAGGGTGGTTGTCGAGGGTTGTTTTTCAAACTGGATGCCTGTGTCCAGCGGTGTGCCTCAGGGATCGGTGCTGGGTCCGCTGTTATTTGTTATTTATATTAATGATTTGGATGAGAATTTAGGAGGCATGGTTAGTAAGTTTGCAGATGACACCAAGATTGGTGGCATTGTGGACAGTGAAGAAGGTTATCTAGGATTGCAACGGGATCTTGATAAATTGGGCCAGTGGGCCGATGAATGGCAGATGGAGTTTAATTTAGATAAATGTGAGGTGATGCATTTTGGTAGATCGAATCGGGCCAGGACCTACTCCGTTAATGGTAGGGCGTTGGGGAGAGTTATAGAACAAAGAGATCTAGGAGTACAGATTCATAGCTCCTTGAAAGTGGAGTCACAGGTGGATAGGGTGGTGAAGAAGGCATTCAGCATGCTTGGTTTCATTGGTCAGAACATTGAATGCAGGAGTTGGGATGTCTTGTTGAAGTTGTACAGGGCATTGGTGAGGCCACACTTGGAGTACTGTGTACAGTTCTGGTCACCCTATTATAGAAAGGATATTATTAAACTAGAAAGAGTGCAGAAAAGATTTACTAGGATGCTACCGGGACTTGATGGTTTGACTTACAGGGAGAGGTTAGACAGACTGGGACTTTATTCCCTGGAGAGTAGGAGGTTAAGGGGTGATCTTATAGAAGTCTATAAAATAATGAGGGGCATAGATAAGGTCGAAAGTCAAAATCTTTTCCCAAAGGTAGGGGAGTCTATAACGAGGGGGCACAGATTTAAGGTGAGAGGGGAGAGATACAAAAGGATCCAGAGGGGCAATTTTTTCACTCAAAGGGTGGTGAGTGTCTGGAACGAGCTGCCAGAGGCAGTAGTAGAGGCGGGTACAATTTTGTCTTTTAAAAAGCATTTGGACAGTTACATGGGGAAGATGGGTATCGAGGGATATGGGCCAAGTGCAGGCAATTGGGACTAGCTTCGTGGTATAAACTGGGCGACATGGACATGTTGGGCCGAAGGGCCTGTTTCCATGTTGTAACTTCTATGATTCTATGATAGTCAAATGATGGCCAGGGAGAAGGGTTGGAGGTGGGGAGTCCCTATGCCAGGAGTCCCCACTCAGTCAGGACCCGGTGTGTATCAGTGAGGAATGCTTTGCTAAGTGAGTTGAGACCAACCAGCCTCCAGAAGAAATCCGTCTGAATTTGTTTTTTTAACAGAAGGGAGATTGGGCGGCTAACACAGGGGGGCCGAGGAGGTCATGACCAGTGTTAGGGTTGGGCAAAACCTTCTCCCCAAGGAAGTAGATGTGCCCGAGTGATCCTTGTGCCCACCTGTCCCCTACTAATGAGGTGCCCTTCCCCAGACCCGGCAAACTCCAGTGGGTGCAAATCTGGTGTGACCGCCAGAATCAGGACTGGTGGGTTTTTGACTCCAAGATTTTTTAATATATTGTATGGATAGATATAGAAAGGAATATTATAATCAAGTAATAGAGAGTATACATAATATACATAATGGTTTTACAACCCAGAGACAAGCAACATTTTATTATATAATAAATTTAGAGGAGATCTAGGAAGATAGGAACAGGAGTAGGCCATTCAGCCCCTCGAGCCTGTTCCGCCACTCAATTAGATCATGTCTAGTCTATATCCTAACTCCGTCTACCTGCCTTGGTTCCGTTGGCACCTTAATACCCTCGCCTACTAAAAATCTATCAATCTCCATTTTGAAATTTTCAGTTGACCCCCCAGCCTCAACAGCTTTTTTGGGGGAGAGAGTTCCAGATTCCCACTCCCCTCTGTGTGAAGAAGTGCTTCCTGACATCACCCCTGAACGGCTTAGCTCTAATTTGATCCAGAACTCAGTAATTGTAGATGATATATATGCAGGAGTATAAAACCCGTATTAATAGGGAACATTAAACTTCGTGTCACATAACTGTGACACAGAGCGGTGCAACAAAGAGAGATTTAAAGTGCAATAGTAAAACTCAAACAGGAAAGTTTCCTAACAGAAAGAAAGTCGGAGATTTCTACGCGTTGCAGAGAGTACAACAGTGTGTGGGATTGTGTAACAAGGGTGTAACACACTCTCTGGGTTCAGATCAAACTGATAAAGCACTCGCATTTCTCTCTGGTGATTTATGACATCATCTGCAACTCCCCTCGAGTGTGCTACACCCTTGCCACATATTTCCAGACATCTGTTATTTATGTAACAGAAACCCTGTGAATAAGTGACATGTGTTTATAAAAAAAGAACCATTGCACTGAAATGGTCACCAGCGACAATCAGCAAACTTTTAATTATGGAACTGTAAAGAGTTCATCAATTCTTAATAACAGCTGGGTTGAAGTCGCAAAATTAGTAAGTAAGAAACATTTGTCATTGTTTAGCATTTAATCACCTCTCTCAGAAACATCCTAAATGAATCACTTTGAAGTGCAGTGACTGTTGTTATGTAAGTAAATGAGGCGGCCATTTTGCACACAGCAAGATCCCACGAATGACAATGAGATGACGAACCCGTTGGTTTTTGGTGGAATTGGCTGAAGGAGAATATCATCTATGGTGTCGCTGGCGGGCAGTCGATGAATTTAATTTATATAAAGATGGTGACAGAGTTGGGAGAGAGATTCAGAAACTCACTCCACAGAGCCAACTAGTGACAAGAATCTTCATTGTGACAGTTGACATGGCAAAATTGAATGGGAAATGTTGACATAGCAATTTCCAATGGTAAATTGCTCTTTTCTCTAGAAAAAAGAAGGCTGAGGGGGTGACCTGATCGAGGTCTTTAAGATAATGAAAGGGTTTGATAGGGTAGATGTGGAGAGAATGGGCCAGAAATCGCTCCCGAAATAACGGAGGAGCTCAACAGTGCTCTCCGTTGTTAGTGGCGAATTGAAGGCGTTCGCACATGCGCAGTGAAACGCGGAAATCCGGAACTTGCTCCTATTGGTGCGCCGGCGATATGACAGCTTCGAATTAAAGGGCCATCGCACACTGCAATCAGAGAAATCATTGAAAAATCGCAAACTTGCTTATCTGCCCAGCTGGAAAGAAGTTTCCCCTTCTGTCTCTTTAATTTAATTCAATTCAATTATTTCTTTGGCTTTTTATTAAAAAAAAATTAAAATTTTTATTTACAATGACACACAGAATACTAACTTTAAATGAATGAAGTCTGCTCGCCTGCTTGAGCAATGCAGCCTGAATCTGTGGGTGGGACTTCTCTTCCTGACAGATTTTGTGGGCGTGTCGTCCCCTCACAGACTTTTCCAGCCGTGCAGCAACTCACGCTGCTCAGAGGCTGCGTTGATAGCGGGCAATTTTTTAAACGTTCAAACTCAAGCAACTCGCGCCACAGAGCCCGCAGTAAATACATTCGTTAATTTAATTCGCAGGAGCTGCAGTGAGTGTTGCCTCTCCGCTCGGAGTGATCTCTGGACCAATGTTTCCACCTGTCGGGGGAGTCCAAAACGAGGGGTCATAAATATAAAATAGTCGCTAACAAATCCAATAGGAAATTCAGGAGAAACGTCTTTACCCAAAAGAGTGGTTAGAATGTGGAACTCGCTACCACTAAGAGTAGTTGAGGCAAATAGCGTTTAAGGGGAAGCTAGATAAACACAGGGGGGAGAAAGGAACAGAAGGGTATCCTGACAGGGTTAGATGAAGTAGGGAGGGAGGAGGCTGGTGTGAAGTATAAACACTGGCATGGACCGATTGGGCCGAATGGCCTGTTTCTGTGCTGTAGTTTCAGTGTAACGCGATGTAACTCGATGTTTATAGACATCTTGACCAAATTTTGTAAGGCTTGTGGGTTTGTGGACCAGGAAATGTGCAATATTCTTAATAATATGTAGATATATGCAGGGTCTGATATCATTCAGTTATGCGCAGTGAAGTAAAATCCATTGTTACCTGTGCGGTACAAAAACATTTCATTTCAGTTCAAGTGATTCCAATGTAGGAACTTGCTGCCTGTCTGGCCTCTGCCATTGACCAAAAACACTAAAGTCCAGCACCTATTGGCCCAAATGATAAGTGCAACACTCAGTGTGTAACTGAGCCCCAACGACTGGTGGGTAGTAGGTTAGCTCCCCTGTCTGTAATGAGTTGCTGATCTCAGCCAAGGCAGGGTGAGGATCACAACTACAAAGCAGCTTCAGCAACATAGGCTAGAGAGGGTGAAAAAATGAGACTTCTCACTCCTGATCACTAACCGGTGACCCTCGCTGGAAGGTGTGTGTGTGTGCGTGTGCGACCGGGGACGGGATCGAGTGCAGCTCTGACCCCCGCGTTCGAATAGCTGGCTGGCAGTCGTGAAAACAGGTCACGCACGAAAAGTTTGCCACATGGGTGTGTTCCCGAAGTGTCCCGTTGGTACACAGTTTGGATATTTTTCTGAGGTTGGGTTGAGGCATGTTATTGGGAAGGAGAGAGAGAGCTTTATTTTGCCTCTAACCATGCTATACCTGATTTGAGCGTGCTTGTGGTCACATTAGTTACATCGAGTTACATTGAGTCTACAGTGCAGAAACAGGCCATTCGGCCCAACTGGTCTATGTCAGTGTTTATGCTCCACTCGAGCCTCCTCCCTCCCTACTTCAACTAACCCTATCAGCAAACCCTTCTATTCCTTTCTCCCTCATGTGCTTATCTACCTTCTCCTTAAATGCATCTATGTTATTTGCCTCAACCATTCCATGTGGGAGCGAGTTCCACATTCTAACCACTCTCTGGGTAAAGAAGTTTCTCCTGAATTCCCTATTGGTGACTATCTTATATTTATGACCTCTAGTTCTGGTCTCCCCTTCAAGCGGAAACATTTTCTCTATGTCTACCCTATCAAACCCTTTCATTATCTTAAAGACCTCTATCAGGTCACCCCTCAGCCTCCTCTTTTCACCCTCTTTTGGATCTTCCCATATCTCTATGCTCTATCTTCCAGGACAATAACGCAAATAAAAATTATACTTGGTTCAGATTGGGGAATAATCTTTTGGTAGTGGAACCATGTTAAGTTTCCTCACTATCAAAAATTATTCCTAAATCTGAACCAGAATATAGTTATCATTTAGGTTATTAAACGATCACTTGGCACTTTTTTGAAGAAGAGCAGGGGAGTTTTCCTTGTGTCCTGGCCAAGATTCATCCTTCGACCAACACCTCATTCATCTCATCGCTGTTTGTGGGAGCTTGCTGTGTACAAATTGGCTGCAAGTTTAAAGAAAGAGAAAAAGAAAGACTTGCATTGATTTAGCCCCTCTCGTGGCTTCAGGACGTCCCAAAGTGCTCCAGCATCAAAAGAAGTCAATGAATGCGTGAGACGGGTCTGCCGATTCGCTATTGCCCGTTTCGCGCTTACTGTCCGAGACCAATCTCAGCCTCCCTTCTCTCTTCATCTGACCACGGTGTGGTTGACCCGATGATGCTCAGCCTTGTCATTGGTTGCTGAAAATGCCCCATTCCCTTTGCTCGGTGAGTATAAAATTCTCCACAAAAAGAAAGACAACCCTTTAAAAAAAAAGTTGAATGTTGTACCCTCGCTGGACAGACCGAGATGGTTGTGGGGGAGGAGGGAGTGTTCGAGGGGGAGTTTCTGCCGTGTATGCAGCTGATAGAAGTCTAACCAATTCAGGTCTTTTGCAGAGCTGACATTTTTTTGTTTATTAATATTTCTTAAAAATTAATAACACATGTTACACAATAATCACTGGCCTTTCTTCAAGCTCCGTACTTGCGATCTTGCCGGGTAACATCACTAATTCGTTGTTCAAGTGGTACCACCAGCTCTATTTTTATTGAACAGCTGCTCATGTTTTTTTAGAGTTGGCAACGCAATGTTGTTAAACGTTAAGTACTAGTTCATAACAACTGCTTAAAATGAAGGGTTACCCCCGAGCCACGGTTAAAGGGGTTCAGCTTTTCATGGAAAATAAAGCGTTCGGCCAAATTTGAGGAGTTGGAGGGGGGGCGGGGGGAGAAGAGCGTGATTTTTGTCACGTTGATGTATCTCAATGGGACCTCCCCCCTGGGGTGTTCAGCAGCCAACCGCGGATCATCTGTGGCCCCAAAGACCCAACAGCGCAATTTGTATTTGTGTTTATGGTGTCAGTGGGCCGCGCTCTCACATCTGAGTCGGAAGGTTGTGGGTTCAAGTCCCACTCCAGAGACTTGAGCACCAACTCCAGGCTGACGCTCCCAGTGCCAGTGCCGAGGGAGGGCTGCACTGTCGGAGGTGTCGCCTTTTGGATGAGACGTTAAACCGAGGTCCTGTCTGCCCCTCTCAGGCGGGCGCAAAAGATCCACAGCCATATTTCGAAGAAGAGCAGGGGAGTTCTCCCCAGTGTCCTGGCCAATACTTATCCCTCAACCAGCATCATTAAAACAGATTATCTGGTCATTTATCACGTTGCTGTTTGTGGGATCTTGCTGTGCGCAAATTGGCTGCCGCATTTTCTACATTACAACAGTGAGTACACTTGAAAAAATACTTAATTGGTTGTAAAGCGCTTTGGGACGTCCCGAGGGTATGAAAGGCGCTATATAAATGCAAGATCGTTCTTTATATTTCTTATTCCGCTGGCGTCTCCTCGTTTGAATTTTTGCAGGCCAACTTCAAAATGCCTGTCCTCAGCCTTGCTCCTTCGCTGGTGATAAATTCTAAATCCAACCGTCGAGATCCCTGTTAGTATCTACAGCTTGAGGTCGCTGCTAATCAAAGGGGAACACTCGCTTAAACTTTATATGTGACCCGCTGAGCTCCATGGTATCGTCTTAAGTGACTCGTGAATAGTTTGCCATTGCACCCTGTGTCTACAAGCAAGTGAGAAAACTGTCTGCCTTGGCACTTTTTCATGAAGCTGGCACGTCTTTAATTGAAGGGTGAGGAGTTCTCCCAGTGTCCTGGCCAACAACACCCTCAACCAATACCAGCAAGAACAGATTAACCAGGTCATTCACCTCAGCGCTGTCTGTTGGATCTTGCTGTGTGCCAAATGAGTGCATAATAACAGCCACTGCGCTTTAAAATAATTCATTGTTTTGGAAATGCTTTGAGATGTTTCTGAGAAGTGTGATCAGGTGCTTTGTAAGTGTGACTCTTTTTTCTCATTGGCAAAGGTTTCTGCAATGGGTGGACCTTAATGTTTCATATGGTAAAAATGCTACTTTCGAGTTCAATGGGCTGAGTTCACAGGCCAGCGGGGCTGGAGATGTAGATTGGAATTCAGACGGGGCATCTGAATCAGCGTGCTTCAAACAACGAAAATGATCGTTCATGACTATTCGGGTTGAAATGACACAATTTCATCTGAACACAGCAGGGGTTGTAGACAGGGTCGTCTGATCAGATCCCTGCTTCCCGGGGACAGAATTAACAAGACGAGGAGAGGGAAACCCATGTTCAGTGCCAGTCAGAGCTAACAAAGACTGTGAGAAGGCAGGGCTAGGCCTCAGCTGGGAATTAAGATATAAAGGCTACCGTTTGGAGCCTTCCCATCATTGTATACCGAGGGGCTGCAATCAGGGAATAAAACCCCCTCGGGCAGAATGTAAAATACTAATTGATGTAATGTACCTGTAATGAAACTGTAATCAATCATCTGTATTGATTGTGATGCAATGAGGCACCCTAGAGTGTCATGAACTGTAATTATGTATGATGTGTAACTGTATTGTTGGAATCATATTTGAACTGTACTTTATGTATCTTGCAAATTGTATTGTGTACATTTGGAATGTGATATGACAACTGTATTGTATGTATTGTTGCAAATTTTATGAATAGAGTATATTTTTTGAGAAAAAAATTAAGATACAGCGGCTCAGATTTTCCCATCGAGAAGCTGATCCAAAAGGAAATAAAACAAAGAGTGAACATTCCATCCGCTATTTGGGATCGCGTAGCTTGGTTTTGTCATTTTGTGTTGTTACAGGAAGCATTGTAGAGTTTGGAATTGTTAACTTTGTTCAGTCCCATGCATCCTGTAAAATGAGTGCGCGGGAAGGAGGGATAAAGCTTTTGCAAGTGTCTTCAGCCAGAAGAGCCGAGTGGATGGGACTTGGTGTGAGTTAGGATACGGGCGGCAGAGTTTTAGATGAGCTCAAGTTTATGGAAGGTGGAAAGTGAGAGGCCGGCCATTGGAACAGTCGAGTCTAGAGGTAACAAAGGCATGGATGAGGGTTTCAGCAGCAGATGAGCTGAGGCAGGGAATGGAGACGGGCGATGTTACGGAGGTGGAAGTAGGCGGTCTCGGTGATGGAACGGATATGGGGTCAGAAGCTCAGCTCATATATGATGTCATTCGAACTAGATTCTGTAAATTCACATGTGGCCAATAGACTCCTTCCATCACTTCACTGATGATTGGGAAGAGGCTGAGATCCCGGTAATTGGCCTCCTTCCAAGGCTCTCCCCGTCGTAGATGCCAGTGTCCAGCCAATTCGGTTCACTCCTCAAGACATTAAGAATGAGCTGAGGGCACTGGACACAGCAAAGGCCATGGGTTCCGACAATATCCTGGCTGTATCCATAACTGGTCCCCTTCCCTGGCCAAGCTGCTCCAGTTCAGCGAGGACACTGGCATCTGTCTGGCAACGTGGAAGATTGCTCAGGCGTGTGCCGTTGACAAAAAAACAAGATAAATCCAACCCGGCCAATTACCGGCATCTCAACCTCTTCCCAATTATCAGTGAAGTGATGGAAGGAGTCTGTTGGCCACGTGTGAGTTTACAGTATCCAGTTCGAATGACATCATATATGAGCTGAGCTTCTGACCCCATATCCGCTCCATCACCAAGACCGCCTACTTCCACCTCCGTAACACCACCCGTCTCCACCCCCTGCCTCAGCTCATCTGCTGTTGAATCCCTCATCCATGCCTTTGTTACCTCTAGACTTGACTATTCCAATGGCCGGCCTCTCACTTTCCACCCTCCATAAACTTGAGCTCATCTAAAACTCTGCCGCCCGTATCCTAAATCGCACCAAGTCCCGTTCACCCATCACCCCTGTGCTCGCTGATCTACATTGGCTCCCGGTCTGGGAACGTCTCGATTTTTAAATTCTCATCCATGTATTCAAATCCCTCCCTATCTCTGTGACCTCCTCCAGCCCTACAACCCTCCGAGATCTCTGCGCTCCTCCAATTCTGGCCTCTTGCGCATCCCCGATTTTAATCGCCCCGCCATTGGCGGCCGTGCCTTCAGCTGCCTAGGCCCTAAGCTCTGGAATTCCCTCCCTAAACCTCTCTGCTTCTCTCTCCTCCTTTAAGATGCTCTTTAAAACCTACCTCTTTGGCCAAGCTGTTGGTCACCTGTGCTAATATCTCCTTCTGTGGCTCGGTGTCAAATTTTGTTTAATAACGCACCTGTGAAGCACCTTGGGATGTTTTACTATATTAAAGGCGCTATATAAATGCAAGTTGTTGTATAGGTAGATAGTCCTGGATTCTGGGCACTGTTGTACTATGGAGTCATTCCCCTTGGGTGCAATATCGACACTGTTCTAAATCCAGTTCACAGAGGACCTCAGTCGACTTAGGCCAGTCATCATGACATTGGTGATGACAAGTTGCGACTGTCTTGTCCGCTCAGTTCCTCAAACAGATGCCAGGATCAAAAATGGCTGCGGAAAGTGTCAGGTCCCCTCGGGCGTTGTGCCCAAGAGTTCTGGGAGAGCTATAATGGGACGTTACGATAATCAGACTTTTTAAAACTCCGGCATTTCAGGCTGTCCCATGACTTCAACTAAGAAATACAATTTGCAGTGGATTTCTAGTGTGGGCGACATAGGGTTCGCCAACTCTGATTGGACGTATTGGCCTCCGCTCCCACACTCCCGCCATTGGTTGCCCGACACGTCCGTCCTCGGGATGCACCCACCGGAAAGCGAACAGACTCCTCATTTCCCGATTGGATGACTCTTGACTGTCAGTCAAACTGCCTTTTTTCCCCCAACTCCAATATTTTTATAACAAATGAACGGAACCATTCAGAGAAAAAGAAAAAAAAAAACCACTCCGTTTTTAAAACTCCTCAATGGCTTGTTTCTCCCCGGGTGTTGCTCACAGCAGGAGATCAATCTTTAATCCTGGAGCCTCCAGGGCAATCCTGGAGGGTTGGCAACCCCTAGTTCTAGATGGTCCAAACAGACCGTTGTCATCATGTGTGAGGGATGTTGCAGCCTTCGCAGTGATAAGCTTCGGCTGCCCTTTTCTTTTTGCCAGCTGTAGTCCGCCTTCTGCCCCAATACAACACAACAGTAAAACAAAATCTGAGATTAATTTAAGCAGAGTCGGTGCCAAAATACAGTGCTGCAGCTGGGCCTTCATTTGCAGGTTTAATAAACCACAGAGCGATAATTAATTCAGGTTCCACTTAACTCCTTCTCGTTGCAGTTGTTTCCCCCTCCCCTGGATATTGCTTCCCTTGTCATGTAATTAAAAAGCAACAGTCAGGAGTCAATGACCTTCATTGAATGAGTCAGAGAAGGAACTCCACAGATTTGCCTTAGACCTGTGGACCTATTCCCCCTAAGGCTGCAGCACACATACAATTGAGCAAAGTTTCATTTGAGTTGGTCAGGACTGCCTCCATCACAGTTAGCTGAGAAAAGGAGTGCTTTGTGGTACTTTCTTTGTTGCAAACCATTCTAGTTGGGGTTACTGATCCTTGTTAAAGCAGAATAGAGGGAACTTCACTCCCAACAGGCCCGTACTCTCCCAACAGGCCCGTACTCTCCCAACAGGCCCGTACTCTCCCCCCAACAGGCCCGTACTCTCCCAACAGGCCCGTACTCTCCCAACAGGCCCATACTCTCCCAACAGGCCCGTAGTTTCCCAACAGGCCCGTACTCTCCCAACAGGCCCGTACTATCCCCCCAACAGGCCCGTACTCTCCCAACAGGCCCGTACTCTCCCAACAGGCCCGTACTCTCCCAACAGGCCCGTACTATCCCCCCAACAGGCCCGTACTCTCCCAACAGGCCCGTACTCTCCCAACAGGCCCGTACTCTCCCAACAGGCCCGTACTCTCCCAACAGGCCCGTACTCTCCCAACAGGCCCGTACTCTCCCAACAGGCCCGTACTATCCCCCCAACAGGCCCTTACTCTCCCAACAGGCCCGTACTCTCCCAACAGGCCCGTACTCTCCCAACAGGCCCGTACTCTCCCAACAGGCCTGTACTCTCCCAACAGGCCCGTACTATCCCCACAGGCCCATACTCTCCCAACAGGCCCGTACTCTCCCAACAGGCCTGTACTCTCCCAACAGGCCCGTACTCTCCCAACAGGCCCGTACTCTCCCAACAGGCCCCTACTTTTTTTTATTATTCGTTCACGGGATGTGGGCGTCGCTGGCGAGGCCGGCATTTATTGCCCATCCCTAATTGCCCTTGAGAAGGTGGAGGTGAGCCGCCTTCTTGAACCGCTGCAGTCCGTGTGGTGAAGGTTCTCTCACAGTGCTGTTAGGAAGGGAGTTCCAGGATTTTGACCCAGCGACAATGAAGGAACGGCGATATATTTCCAAGTCGGGATGGTGTGTGACTTGGAGGGGAACGTGCAGGTGGTGTTGTTCCCATGTGCCTGCTGTCCTTGTCCTTCTAGGTGGTAGAGGTCGCGGGTTTGGGAGGTGCTGTCGAAGAAGCCTTGGCAAGTTGCTGCAGTGCATCCTGTGGATGGTACACACTGCAGCCACAGTGCGCCGGTGGTGAAGGGAGTGAATGTTTAGTGTGGTGGATGGGGTGCCAATCAAGCGGGCTACTATCCCTACAACAGGCCCGTACTCTCCCAACAGGCCCGTACTATCCCCACAACAGGCCCGTACTCTCCCAACAGGCCCGTACTCTCCCAACAGGCCTGTACTCTCCCAACAGGCCCATACTCTCCCAACAGGCCTGTACTCTCCCAACAGGCCCGTACTCTCCCAACAGGCCCATACTCTCCCAACAGGCCCGTACTCTCCCAACAGGCCCGTACTCTCCCAACAGGCCCATACTCTCCCAACAGGCCCGTACTCTCCCAACAGGCCTGTGCTAACCCCACAACAGGCCTGTACTAACCCCACAACAGGCCTGTACTAACCCCACAACAGGCCTGTACTAACCCCACAACAGGCCTGTACTAACCCCACAACAGGCCCGTACTAACCCCACAACAGGCCTGTACTAACCCCACAACAGGCCTGTACTAACCCCACAACAGGCCCGTACTAACCCCACAACAGGCCTGTGCTAACCCTGGCCTGGGAATGTTTAACACTGACACTGGGGGGAGAGGCAAAAATAAAAATGGAGAAGCCGTGCCTTCAGCTGCCGAGGCCCTAAGCTCTGGAACTCCCTCTCTAAACCTCTCCGCCTTTCCACCTCTCTCTCCTCCTTAAAGGCGCCCCTTAAAACCTATCTCTTTCACCAAAACCTGTCCTAATATGTGGCTCAGTGCCAAATTGTGTTTGCTAACACTCCTAAGAAGAGCCTTGGGGCGCTTTACTCCGTTAAAGGTGCTATATAAATGCAAGTTGTTGTTGTTGTTAGGGTTGGACATCCCTCACCTTGGTGAACATTTCTAAAGTCACACAAATACCTAAAAGTGTGAAAAGGAAAGGAAAAGAGAGAAAAAACACACTCGCAATCTAAAACAAAATCTTGGTGACTATGGAATGTAGAGATATGTTTCTCAACTACAGATAAAGCTTTTGTAAAGGCAACGGGGGGGGTTAGTAGGTAAGTACACTATACCTTCACCTCTGGGGTCTGAGTTTGAATCCAGCACAGATGGATGGGAGGAAAATATTCTCTTTGTTGATGTATGTTGACTTAGGTCCTGTGTGAAATGGATTCAGGGCAATCTCAATATTGTACCCAAGGGGTATGAGTCCATAGTACAAGACTGCCTATAATTCAAGACTAATTGCCACTAAATTGGCACGCTCGCTCAGTGAGGTCATATGATGGCTGGGGTGAGAAATGGAGACTGTCACACTGATGCCATAGCAAGTTGCAGAATACTTTTGAGGGAGAACAGGAGTCGTTTAACTATATCTGGCCCGTCCCGTACCTGAGCTGGGCGCGCTTGATGCTGATACTGGGGAGTAAAAGTATTTCATTGTCTAGCACGTAACACAAAAAAAAAACGCCAGTCCTTGGAACATAGGGACAGGAGGAGGCCACTCAGCCCCTCGAGCCTGTACCACCATTCAATTAGATCAAGACTGATCTGTACCTTAACTCCGTTTACCCTCATATTAGTTCAATATTCCTTAATACCCTTACCTGACAAAAATCTATGAATCTCAGTTTTGCAAATTTCAAATCTCTCTGCTCAACAGCTTTTTGGGGGAGAGAGTTCCAGATTTCCACTCCCCTTTGTGTGAAGAAGTGCTTCCTGACATCACCCCTGAACGGCCTGGCTCTAATTTTAAGGTTATGCCCCCTTTTTCTGGACTCTCCCCACCAGAAGAAATAGTTTCTCTCTCTCTACCCTATCAAATCCTTTAATCATCTTAAACACCTCAATCAGATCACCCCCTTAATCTTCTATACTCGAGGGAATACAAGCCTAGTCTGTGCAACCTGGCCTCATAATTTAACCCTTCATCATTCTGGTGAATCTGAGCTGCACCCCCTCCAAGCTGCGATACCCAGAACTGTCCACAGTTAATCCAGATGCAGTCTAACCAGAGCTTTATACAAGTGTAGCATAACTTCTACCCCTATTCCAGCTCCCTTGAGATAAAGGCCAACATTCCATTAGCCTTTTAAATTATTTTTTGTACCTGTCCAGTAGATTTTAGTGATTTCTGTTCTTGGACCCTTAAATCTCTCTGCTCCTCCACAGTTCCTGGCTTCTCGCCATTTAGAAAATACTCTGAGCTATCTTTCTTAGGTCCCAAGTGGATGACCTCACACTTGTCCACATTGAACTCCATCTGCCGTAGTTTTGCCCTGGTAGAATGCTTCTGTACATTAAGTCTGTCTGTCTGTCTGCCGATCTATCCAACAATCTGTTGGTCAAAAAATGCCAAACATTGTGTGAACCTGTGCTTGTCACATCTCAGGCATCAAACGTCCTGTGACACATTCCTGCTGTCACACTTTGGGTGTCACACCTATTCGTATGCTAATTTCTTGCAGGTGATTTGATCAAATTATGTATTTATAAAACAACAAATCAGTGCTGAGCAGACATAGAACGAGTGAATCAAATGCAAGGAGAATGGATGGGGAAACTTTCAAGGAGGGACTGCCAATGACATGTGTAAGCAACAAATCAACCACGGCCAGTCAGCAAAAAACCCACCGATAAACCAAAAGAAACCAATATAAAAATTAAATTAATCCAAACCCAATGTTTACTCTTCCTGATGTAAATCCCTGGGGATTTTTTTTCTCAGAGAGGCCTATTCCTATGTCATAAGCCTAAGGCTCAATTTGGACTATTTGACTGGACCTTGAATTATTGGGTAGGAATTTGTTGATGTTTTTTCTGTAAGCATGGTTCTTCCTGATTGGCTGCCATCCATTTCGTTCCAGCCCCTCCCACCTTCATTTTGGCTCCAGAATGCAATTAAGGATGTTTCTCTTCTGGGTCTAATTGGCATTGACATGCCATGCTGAGATTTGCTATACACGAGCCCCTGTCCCCTTCACTGATGGAAACCTGCGAGATTTTTTGTTGTGTATGTGTGTATAAAAATCTCAACATAAACCTTCGTGAAAAATTGCGGGGAGTCTGCTTACGATTTCCTGATTGATGCTGCCAGTGGATGTGGCTCTGAGCTCAGAGCAAGCATTCCGAAAATCAGCCCTTTGTACTTTTTCTGAGGCAAAACGATGTTAACGCAAAGGAGATTCCATCCCTCTCCCTGGCTACTGTCTGAGGCTGAACCAGGCCGTTCGTAACCTCGGCTTCCTATTTGATCAGGAGCTGAGATTCCGAGCACATATCTGCTCCAACACCAAGACCGCCTGCTGTCACCTCCGTAACGTCGCCCGTCTCCATCCCTGCCTCAGCTCATCTGCTGCTGAAACCCTCATCCACGCCTATGTTAGCTCTAGACTCGACTATTCCAATGCTCTCCTGGCCAGTTTCCCACCTTGCACCTTATGTAAACCTGAGCTCATCCAAAACTCTGCAGCCCATATCCTGACTCGCACCAAGTCCCGTTCACCCTTCACCCCTGTGCTCGCTGACCTACCTTGGCACCCAATCCGGCAACACCTCAATTTTAAAATTCTCATCCTTGTTTTCAAATCCCTCCATGGCCTCGTCCCTCCCTATCTCTGGGAGCACGATAGGGTCCCCCTTGTCATAAGAACATAAGAAATAGGAGCAGGAGTAGGCCAATCGGCCCCTCGAGCCTGCTCTGCCATTCAATAAGATCATGGCTGATCTGATCCTAACCTCAAATCTAAATTCATGTCCAATTTCCTGCCCGCTCCCCGTGACCCCTAATTCCCTTTACTTCTAGGAAACTGTCTATTTCTGTCTTAAATTTATTTAATGATGTAGCTTCCACAGCTTCCTGGGGCAGCAAATTCCACAGACCTACTACCCTCTGAGTGAAGAAGTTTCTCCTCATCTCAGTTTTCAAAGAGCAGCCCCTTATTCTAAGATTATGCCCCCTAGTTCTAGTTTCACCCATCCTTGGGAACATCCTCACCGCATCCACCCGATCAAGACCCTTCACAATCTTATATGTTTCAATAAGATCGCCTCTCATTCTTCTGAACTCCAATGAGTAGAGTCCCAATCTACTCAACCTCTCCTCATATGTCCGCCCCCTCATCCCCGGGATTAACCGAGTGAACCTTCTTTGTACTGCCTCGAGAGCAAGTATGTCTTTTCTTAAGTATGTCCTCACCTTCCACCCCACCAGCCTCCACATTCAATGCATCATTCTCCACCATTTCCACCACCTCCAATGTGATGCCACCACCAAACACCATCTTCTCCCCCCCCCCTCCCCTTTCAGCATTCCGAAGGGACAGTTCCCTGGTTCACACTTCCATCACCCTCAACTCCCCCTCCACATCCCACGGCACCTTCCCGTGCGAGCGCAGGAGATGCAACACCTGCCCTTTCACCTACTTCCAGGTGAAACAGGGAATAACTTGTACTTCTTTCAACTTAGTATACTGTACTCGCCGGCCATGATGCGGCCTCCTGTACATCGCGGAGACCAAACGTGGAAGGGAAGGAAAGAAACCGTGAATCAGAGAGGAGGGAGAGAGAGATCGTGGGCCCTGGAAAAAGTCTGAGGGGCAGGGAGATGGGGGGGGAGGTGGAGGAACATGGATGACATCGGGTTTGGGGGGGGGGGTCCAGCCAGCATCGGGATTGTGGGGGGGGGGTCCAGCATCGGGGGAGGGGGGGGTCCAGCATTGGAATGGGGGGGAATTCCAGTGTTGGGGGGGTTTTCCACCATCAGGGGGGGGATGTGGTCGTGGGGGTCCTGTCGGCCAGGTGAGATTGTTGGGCCTGGGTGAATCAGTCTTGCTCCTCCAGGCCCACCAGCAGTGCAACAAAAGCCCTCGCCTCATGGATCCGCCCCTTCCCGCCTGCTTTCATCTGACGTGAATCGGAAGTGATGGGAAACCCGGACAGGTAAGGTTAAATTAATTTTACTTTTATAATACACAAAATATTAAGTACCTCAACTATTTCAGTGAGGTCCATTGCCCCTTTAATTATTGGCCCGCTGGCTTTAAGTGAGGGTGGGACATCCTGGTGCCTTTTGTCCACACGCAGGCAAACCGTCCTGGGTCAAACCCGGAAGTGGGCGAGTTGGAGCCGGGATGCGGTCCCGCTCCAAAAAGCTGTTATTTTAACCACCCATCTGCCCCCAACCCACTTGTTCTTGGGGGTTAAAATTACCCCCGTTAACTCTGTTTCTTTCTCCACAGATGCTGCCTGACCTGCTGAGTATTTCCAGCATTTTAGAACCATAGAACCATGGAACATAAAAAAGATACAGCACAGAAGGGGGCCATTCGGCCCATCGTGTCCGCGCCGGCTCGAAGAACAACCAGGTGCCCATTTCAATCCCACCTTCCAGCACCCGGTCCGTGGCCCTGCAGCTTACAGCACTATTCTATTTTTCTATTTTTTATTTCAGATTTCCATCATCCGCAGTATTTTGCTTTTGTCCTAATACCTCCTTCTGTGGCTCGGTGTCAAATTTTGTTGGATAATCACTCCTGCGAAGCACCTTGGGACATTTTACAGCGTTAAAGACGCTATATGAATGCAAGTTGTTGTTATTGTTTATGGGGTTTCTGGCTGTAACCGTGGAAATGGGGTTTCTGCCAAACTTTACGTAGAATTGCATAGAATGCACAGCATAGAAACAGGTCATTTGGCCCAACTGGCCTAAGCCTGTGTTTATGCCTCCTCCCATCCTGCTTCATCTAAACCCTATCAACATGTCCTTTTATTCATTTCTCCCTTGTGGAGGCATCTATGCTATTGTGATAACAAGTTCCACATTCTAACCACTCTCTGGTTAAACAAGTTTCTCCTGAATTACTTATTGGATTTATTAGTGACAATGATATATTTACGGCCCCTAGTTTTAGTCTCCACCACAAATGGAAACATCTTCTCTATGTCGTCCCTATCAAACCCTTTCATAATCTGGCACTATTTTGAAGAAAAGCAGGGGAATTCTCCCCAATGTCCTGGCCAAAATTTATCCCTCAACCAACATCACTAAAAAGAAACAGATTATCTGGTCACGTGTCCCTTTGCTGTTTGTGGGACCTTGCTGTGCGCAAATTGGCTGCCGCACTTCCTACATTACAGCAGTGGCGACACTTCAAAAAGTACTTCATTGGCTGTAAAACGCTTTGGGGCGTCCTGAGGTCGTGAAAGGCGCTATATAAATGCAAGTCTTTCTTTTTTTAGACTGAGCAGGCCCAAAGCTGGAGGAGAGATGGAGCAGCCCCACGGCCCCATGGTAATACACTGCAGCAGAACGACTACCCCGTATTTGTTTGTACTTTCATACACATATCGATTGTAGAATTGCAGTATCAGTGATTACACCACCAGCAATGGGAAGCTAAGAGGCCGACCAGTTGTTTCAAGGGAGATGTTTTTTCTGCTATGCTTTGGGATTCTTTATCAAATTACACTTTGGCCATAACTTCAATTGATTTTCTGGTCTAACATCAATTTTACAACAAAACAATTCCCTCAGCTGCCAAGATTTTCTTTTTAGTAGTGCCATTTCCCAGTATTGAAGGCCAGGTGCATTGTGCACTGATGATCAAGTAACCTGTTTGTATTATTCACATCCTGTGATTCTGAATTCACGGCTCTGTACAGAAGTGTTTTGTTCAAGGGAGCTACAATGGCGCATGTATGAAGTGGTGTACTTTGTGTTCCATACAAATGTTTGACAAAGTTTTACGTTGGAAGGAAGAATGAGGAGAGGCAATCGAATGGTAAATTTTAAAGGGGGTGCAGGAACAGAGAGACCTGGGGGTGAACGTCCACAAATCTTTGAAGGTGGCAGAACAAGTAAAGGAGGCTGTTAGAAAAAGCATATGAGATCCTGGGCTTTATTAATAGCGGCATAGAGTACACAAGCAAGAAAGTTATGTTAAATCTTTATAAATCACTGGTTAGGCCTCAGCTGGAATATTGTGTTCAATTCTGGGCACCACACTTTAGGAAGGATGTCAAGGCATTGCAGAGGGTGCAGAGGAGATTTACTAGAATGGTACCAGGGATGAGGGACTTTAGTTATGTGGAGAGACTGGAGAAGCCGGGGTTGTTCTCCTTAGAACAGAGAAGGTTAAGGGGAGATTTGACAGAGGTGTTCAAAATCATGAACGGTTTTGATAGAATAAATAAGGAGAAACTGTTTCCAGTGGCAGAAGGGTCGGTAACCAGAGGACGCAGATTTAAGGCGATAGGCCAGAGATGGCATGAGGAAACATTTTTTTACGCAGCGAGTTGTTCTGATCTGGAACGCGCTGCCTGAAAGGGCGGTGGAAGCAGATTCAATAATAACTTTCAAAAGGGAATTGGATAAATACTTGAAGGGGTAAAATTTACAGGGCTCTGGGTAAAGAGCAGGGGAATGGGACTAATTGGACAGCTCTTTCAAAGAGCCGGCACAGGCACGATGGGCCGAATGGCCTCCTCCTGTGCTGTACCTACTAGGATACAATGATAAAAAGCTGTCACATCACCTTAAAGCGATGGGGACTCAGGTTAAACCTGGGTTTGGATAAGAAATTGGTTGAAGGGTAGGAGGCAGCAGATATATTTTAGAGGAGTTAATTTAGAGTGGGGGGGGGAATTACTAAGTGCAGTACCCCAGGAGCAGCAGTGGGACCCTTCACTTGTTTTCTAATTTACATTTGCAACTTGGATTGGAAAGCTGAGTGCAAACTGATCAACAGATCGCAGACATCAGCAATCTAGGAGACTCATCGACCTGAGCTTTCTGCTTCTCCCCTCCCAGCCCACGATTTCCCTCTCAGACATCTTTATTGGCAGAGAACTATGGGCTGGCAAGCCGCAGACATAGATAACCTCGACCATTGAATCGGAAAAGGTAGAGGTAGCTCGGGAACTACCGAAAAAGCATACGGGATCCTTGGCTTTATAAATAGAGGCATAGAGTATAAAAGTATGGAAGTCAAGATGAACCTTTATAAAACACTGGTTCGGCCACAACTGGAGTATTGTGTCCACTTCAGGAAAAATGTGACGGCCTTAGAAAGGGTGCAGAAGAGATTTGCTAGAATGATACCAGGGATAAGGGACTTTAGTTACGTGGATAGACTGGAGAAGCTGGGGTCGTTCTCCTTGGAACAGAGACGGTTACGAGGAGATTTGATAGAGGTGTACAAGATCATGAAGGGTCTCTACAGAGTAGAAAGAGCAAAATTGTTCCCATTGGCAGAAGGGTCAAGGACCAGAGGACACAGATTTAAGGTGATTGGCAAAAGAACCAAAGGTGACACGAGGATAAACTTTTTTACACAGTGAGTGGCTGGGATCTGGAATGCACTGCCCGAGCTGGCGGTGGAGACAGATTCAATCATGGCCTTCAAAAGAGAACTGGATAAGTACTTGAAAAGAAAATATTTGCAGGGCTACGGGGAAAGGGTGGGGGAGTTGGACTAGCTGGATTGAGCCGGCGCAGACTCGATGGGCCGAACGGCCTCCTTCCGTGCTGTAACCTTTCTATGATTCTATGAGTTGGGCAAAATGTGTACGTGAAGGTTAAGGGGAGATTTAATAGAGGTGTTCAAGATTATGACATGTTTTGATAAAGTACATTGGGAGAAACTGTTTCCATTGGCAGGAGGGTTGGATTATGTGTTCAAGTCTCTGGAGTGAGACTTGAACCCATGACCTTCTGACTCAGAGGCGAGAGTGCTACCCAATGGCTGACACATGTAAAGCCAGGGTTTTGTCTCCCAGTGCGACTTTTCTGGCTGAGAGGCATTTCTGCTTTAAAACAGCCAAAAGTAGATGTATCTTTGCAGAGAGGAGGCAATAAATCTCTTCAACACCCTCTCTAATACCTTGACATCCTTCCTAAAGTGTGGTGCCCAGAATTGAACACAATACTTTGTACGCACTTTCTAGATAAGATTAAACAATTACATTGTAAAGCAAGATTCTTCCGATCAAATCTGATTATTAAAAGATCTCTCGGGGAACATTTTTTTAAATTCATGGAAAGTGGGCGTCGCTGGCGAGGCCGGCATTTATTGCCCATCCCTAATTGCCCTTGAGAAGGTGGTGGTGAGCCACCCTCTTAAACCGCTGCAGTCCGTGTGGTGAAGGTTCTCCCACAGTGCTGTTAGGAAGGGAGTTCCAGGATTTTGACCCAGCGACGGTGAAGGAACGGCGATATATTTCGCAGTCGGGATGGTGTGTGACCTGGAGGGGAACGTGCAGGTGGTGTTGTTCCCATGCGCCTGCTGCCCTTGTCCTTCTAGGTGGTAGAGGTCGCGGGCGTGGGAGGTGCTATCGAAGAAGCCTTGGTGAGTTGCTGCAGTGCATCCTGTAGATGGTACACACTGCAACCACTGTGCGCCGGTGGTGGAGGGTGTGAATGTTTAAGATGGTGGATGGGGTGCCAATCAAGCCTTGTGTTCTTAAGCCAACAGTAACAAACAGTGTGACATCATCACCTGGTGACAAAGGACCATAAGCTGCTCTCAAAGGGTGAGAAATATCCCCTTTCAAGCCTCGTTTTGACTGAGCAGATCAACTAATATAAACTGAATTAGTGCCGGGAACCAGATACTGAAGAGCTTTGTGTAAGTTGGCTGGAACCTGGAGTGTGAGGAGGACACAAAGAGTCTCCAAAGGGATATAGACAGGTTAAGCGAGTGGGCAAGAAGGTGGCAGATGGAGCATAATGTGGGGGAAAGTGAGGTTATTCACTTTGGTAGGAAAAATAGAAAAACTGAATATTTTTTAAATGGTGAGAAACGATTAAATGTTGGTGTTCAGAGGGATTTGGGTGTCCTTGTACACGAAACACGGAAAGTTAACATGCAGGCACAGCAAGCAATTAGGAAGGCAAATGGTATGCTGGCCTTTATTGCAAGGGGGTTGGAGCACAAGAGTAAGGAAGTCTTGCTGCAATTGCACAGGGGTTTGGTGAGACCACACCTGGAATACTTTGTACGGTTTTGGTCTCCTTACCTAAGGAAGGATATACTTGCCTTAGAGGCAGTACAACAAAGGTTCACTAGATTGATTCCTGGGATAAGAGGGTTGTCCTATGAGGAGAGATTGAGTAGGATAGGCCTGTACTCTCTGGAGTTTAGAAGAATGAGAGGTGATCTCATTGAAACATATAAGATTCTGAGAGGGCTTGACAGCGCAGATGCTGAGAGGCTGTTTCTCCTGGCTGGAGAGTCTAGAACTAGAGGACATGGTCTCAATATAAGGGGTCAGACATTTAGGACTGAGATGAGGAGGAATTTCTTCACTCAGAGGTTTGTGAATCTTTGGAATGTTCTACCCCAGAGGGCTGTGGATGCTTGTTTGTTGAACATATTCAAGGTTGAGATAGATAGATTTTTGGACTCTAAGGGAATTAAGGGATATGGGGATAGGGCGGGAAAGTGGAGTTGAGGTTGAAGATCAGCCATGATCTTATTGAATGGCAGGGCAGGCTTGAGATGCCGTATGGACTACTCCTGCTCCTATTTCTTATGGTCTTATGTTCTTATGTACCTATATACTAAATCTTAATGAAACACTAGTTAGGCCCCAGCTGGAGTACTGTGTCCAATTCTGGGCACCACACTTTAGGAAAGGATGTCAAGGCCTTAGAGAGGGTGCAAAAGGGAATGGTACCAGGGGTGAGGAACTTCAGTTAGAGACTGAAGAAGCTGGGGTTGTTCTCCTTAGAGCAGAGAAGGTTAAAAGGAGATTTGATAGAGGTGTTCAAAATCATGAATGGTTTTAATAGAGTAAATAAGGAGAAACTGTTTCCAGTGGCAGGAGGGCTGGTAACCAGAGGACACAGATTTAAGGTATAGAATCATAGAATCACAGAAAGGTTACAGCACGGAAGGAGACCATTAGGCTCATTGAGTCCGCACCGACTCTCTGCAAGAGCAATCCAGCTAGTCCCACTCCCCCACCCTATCCCCATGGCCCTGCAAATTTTTTCCTTTCAAGTACTTATCCAGTTCCCTTTTGAAGGCCATGATTGAATCTGCCTCCACCACCCCTTCGGGCAGTGCATTCCGGATCCTAACCACTCGCTGTGTAAAAAAATTTTTTCCTCATGTCACCTTTGGTTCTTTTGCCAATCACCTTAAATCTATGTTCCCTGGTTCTTGACCCTTCCACCAATGGGAACAGTTTCTCTCTATCTACTCTGTCTAGACCCTTCATGATTTTGAATACCTCTATCAAATCTCCTCTCAACCTTCTCTGTTCTAAGGAAAACAACCCCAACCTCTCCAGTCTATCCACTAAAGTCCTTCATCCCTGGAATCATTCTAGTCAATCTCTTCTGCACCCTCTCGAAGGCTTTCACATCTTTTCTAAGGTGCGGTGTCCAGAACTGGACACGATACTCCAGTTGTGGCCGAACCAGTGTTTTATAAAGGTTCATCATGACTTCCATACTTTTGTACTCTCTGCCTCTATTTATAAATGTAAGGAATCTTACAACACCAGGTTATAGTCCAACAAATTTATTTTAAAATCACAAGCTTTCGGAGATTATCTCCTTCGTCAGATGAGATATTTATAAAGCCCAGGATACCGTATGCTTTTTTAACCGTTTTCTCAATCTGCCCTGCCACCTGCAATGATTTGTGCACATAAACCCCCAGATCTCTCTGTTCCTGTACCCCTTTTAGAGTTGTGCCCTCTCGTTTATATTGCCATTGTAATTGGCAAAAGAACCAGAGGGGAGATGAGGAAAAAAAATTTTACGAAGTGAGTTGTTATGATTCGGAATTCACTGCCTGAAAGGGCGGTGGAAGCAGATTCAACAATAACTTTCAAAAGGGAATTGGATAAATACTTGAAGGTGAAAAACATGCAGGGATATGGGGAAAGAGCAGGGGAGTGGGACTAACTGGATAGCTCGTCCAACGAGCCGGCACAGGCGCAATGGGCCAAATGGCCTCCTTCTGTGCTGTACCATTCTATGATTCAATGTACCTTTATTGACCAAGAATAATCCCAGACGTGTTTCAGAGCATCATTTCGGGCAACATGAAAGGGTATGATTGGTTGAAAGAAACGTTGACTGGTTTGAATGGAGCCCTGGGCATGGGTGAGCAGGCCATTGTCCAAATCCTGTTGATTCAATGGCCAAGTTGGTATTTGGTTAGAAAAAAGAAGAAAAATTTTCACTCCTATATTTTGCAATAATCACTCTGCTTTTCAGGAAAGTTGGGGGGTGGGCAACGAAGGTGAATAATGGTAATACTGACTGAACGTTCCCCCCGCTCCCCACACACACATTTTACACCCACTGTCAACATCAAACATGCCCAGGTCGGGTACAGAATTGTTACACAGAATTACATTGAATTTTACAGCTGAGGAACAGGCCATTCGGCCCAACTGGTCTATGCCGGTGTTTATGCTCCACACGAGCCTCCTGCCTCCCTCCTTCATCTAACCTTATCAGCATATCCTTCTATTACTTTCTCCCTCAAGTGCTTATCTAGCTTCCCCTTAAATAACATGTTAGATGCATAGTAAAGCTCTTTCAATTCTGCCCCCACCACCTCTGAAGATCACCACCCTATTGCGTTGATGCCATGTCCCGTGTCCCTTCTGAATAAGGGGGCAAAAGTTCTCCTCTGGCATATGGGGAATCACTGGAGAGAGAACTGTAGGTTGGTGGTGTGAAATTTCTCAATATGCATTTCCAGAGGCACAGAGCAGAATCTATACCTCGTGATTATCAATTTAGTCCCAATTGATGGTGAGCTATGACTAGTTCTCTGATGCACAGAACTTACTGGAGAACACAAAAACGTCTTTGATGTTTGCTTTCTCCAAACCAAAGTGGTTTCCTGGACTAGTTTCGATCACACGAGGGGGGTTTCTCGGAGAGGAATTTCCCAGATTTCCCCCCCACCCCCCCCAATTTGGCCTGGCTTTTTAATCTGTTTTTTTGCCTCTCCCATGGTTTCAGAAGGGATGGGGAGTGTCTGTATCGGGATGCATAAGGCATCACAATTGCGTGGGGACAGGCTAGATGGACCAGGGGTCTTTTCCTGTCCATCATTGTTCGAACATTTGTATGTAGTAGGACAGAGAGAACATCTGGTTCAAACCCAAGTCCCAGATGTGCAAGGACATTGTTCTCACCCACGACACCACCCCAACCCCCAGATTTCTCACCCTGGGCACTCAGACAATAAGAAATTGAGCTTCTCCCCATCTCCGGTCCCCACATATGGGAGAAAAACCATCAGGTTTAGAAAGAAAGAAAGAAAGACTTTCATTTATATAGTGCCTTTCAAGACCTCGTGATGTCCCAAGTCGCTTTACAGCCCATTACATACTTTTTGAAGTGTAGTCTCTGTTGCAATGTAGGAAACGCAGCAGCCAATTTGTGCACAGCAAGGTCCCACAAACAGCAATGAGATAATGACCAGATTATCTGTTTTTTTTGTGGTGTCATTTGAGGGATAAATATGGGCCAGGACACCGGAGAGAATTCCCCTGCTCTTCTTCGAAAGAGGGCCATGGGACCTTTTACGTCCACCTGAGAGGGCAGACGGGGCCTCGGTTTAACGTCTCATCCAAAAGACGGCACCTCCGACAGTGCAGCACTCCCTCAGTACTGCACTGGGAGTGTCAGCCTAGATTTTGCGATCAAGTCCCTGAACTCGCAACCTACTGACTCAGAGGCGAGAGTGCTCGAGTTGTACATGTGTCCCTAAGGTCAAGATAACATAAGATGGAGAACGGTTGAAATGGAAATCTTGTATTGGCTGCAGTTTGGTTTAGGGATCCTGTGTCTCTGTGCTTCTGACATCATCCCCATAGTATTTTTGACAGCTGAGTGCTTTACTTTGGGAGAAGTCAGTGTTCTGATTACTTCCCCAGGGGTGGCCGTGCTGTTCAAATTGATTTCTACCTCCCAATTGATGCCCTGGTTAAGGTTTTCAGAACATACTGTCTCTGACACTTCACAGCAGGAAGCATGAGATGATTGTGATCTGCTGCCTCTTTACTTTAAAGGTAATTGCTTTGATCTCCAGTCCTTTGCGGCTATTGAAGTTATGTTGCAGTTGTATAGAGCTCTGGTTAGACCCCATTTAGAGTAATGTGTTCAGTTCTGGGCACTGCATCTCAGTGAAGGATATATTGGTCTTGGAGGGGGTTCAGCTTAGAATCACCAGAATGATACCGGGGCTAAAAGGGTTAAATTACGAGGACAGGCTGTGTAGACTAGGCTTGTATTTTTCCGTGTAAAGAAGATTAAGGGGTGATCTAATTGAAGTGTTTGAAATGATTACAGGATTTGATAGGATAGATAGAGAGAAACTATTTCCTCTGGTGGGAGAGTCTAGAACAAGGGGGCTTAACCTTAAAATTAGAGCTGGGCCATTCAGGGGTGATGTCAGGAAGCATTTCTCCACACAAAGGGGAGTGGAAATCTGGAATTCTCTCCCCCAAAAAGCTGTTGAGGCTGGGGGTCAATTGAAAATTTCAAAACTGAGATTGATAGATTTTTGTTAGGCGAGGGTATTAAGGGTTATGGAACCAAGGCAGGGAAATGGAGTTAAGATACAGATCAGCCATGATCTAATTGAATGGTGGCACAGGCTCAAGGGACTGAATGGCCTCCTCCTGTTCCTATGTTCCTATAAGTGTTGGCATACTGTGCGTATAGATTTTTTAAACAAAATATATTTCCCCTGTTCTTAATGTACCGTTCTATGAAGTCATTTTTTAATATATATATATATATATATATATATATATATACAAGTAGATGAAGAAAGGAAGGAAGCAAAAAAAAAGTAAAATAATCTTCATTTCACCCAAACATAATAATTCCTGTTTTGACTTCATTCATTCAAAAAACATGGAATGTTCATTTTTGAACCAGATGTCACTACGGACTCATATACAGTTTTTACCAAAAAATGTATTTGGATACTAGAATTTCCAACCCAACTTAGATAGTCGGGCATTTTAGTCAAAAGAGAATTTATTCTTAGCCTCTGATTCCCCTCCAACAGCGGATATTTGAGAATTTCAAGTCTTGCAGTGTAAATAGTTCAGAGTTTTCCTATGGAATAGACTGAACTCTAAATAAATTTGCACTACTCCAATGAACATAAACAGTAGAGAAATATCATTTCTATCTCTCCAGGACTGACAGGAAAAAAACGCTGGAAGAAAGATGTTGCTCTTGCAGCCAAGTTGCTTTTGAAACTAGCTGGTGACACCTTAACCCTCCCCAGGCTGGCACTTTCCCTAGATTTAGGTTTTGGGGGTCCCAACAGACCTAATTGCCTGCTCGCAGATAACTGTCAGCAGTGGCCTTATTGAGTTTAATACAGTACCACCATGTTTGCTGTTCTAGCTGTTCGAGAACCCCATTCTGGTATAACAAAGGCCTCTGAAGTTCAGCCTTGCAAAATATGGTCGGCTGCCTATCTGGCGTTATCTGCTTCTCATAAATTCATTAATTAATTTTATTCATTTGCAGTGACATTTTGTGCCCATCAAAGTGAAAGGAGATGTAACACTTTTCCATTTCAGGCATGCGGTGTCAGAATCAAGCACTCTTGAGTGCAGGCATAGCATCAGATACAAGATAAACCTCCTTCTATTCCGCCCCAGTGATATACTTTAACCCTAACAGCAGACAACCAGCCCAAGTTACACCAGTCTGGTGTGAACATTTCTTAGACTAGCTATCCTGTGGCCTCTCTGAGTAAGAGTTCCACTTTGAGGCAATTTCTTGCTGGGGCTCATTCTAGGTTAAGATGTAACTTGTTTCACATAGGGCCCTCATTGCTAGTAAAATGGAAACCTTTTTTTTATTCTCGGGATGTAGGCGTCGCTGGCAAGGCTGGCATTTGTTGCCCATCTCTAGTTGCCCTCGAGAAGGTGGTGGTGGGCCTTCTTCTCGAGCAGCTGCAGTCGGTGTGGTGAAGGTGCTCCCACAATACTGTTAGGTAGGGGAGTTCCAGGATTTTGACCCAGCGACGATGCAGGAACGGCCAATATATGTGCAAGTCAGGATGGTGTGGGACTTGGAGAGGAACTTGGAGGTGATGGTGTTCTTCGAGGTGGTGGAGGTCGTGAGTTTGGGAGGTGCTGCCTTGGTGAGTTGCTGCAGCACGATATATCAGGGTACATACAGAAAACTATTAGTCTGGTTTGCATTCAAACCCATTTCCCAGAAGTGAAAGTGTAGTTTGTTAACTCACTGAGTCTGTCAATTTATTAATTGCTGAATGCCTTAAATTAAATTTATTTTAAAGAAAGATGCATTTATATAGCGCCTTTCACAACCACAGGACATCCCAAAATGCTTTACGGCCAATGAAGTACTTTTGAAGTGTGGTCACTGTTGTAATGTAGGAAACAAGGCACCAATTTGTGCAACAAGGTCCCACAAACAGCAATGTGACAATCACCAGATAATCTGTTTTAGCAATGTTCGTTGAGGGATACATTTTGGCCAGAACACCGGGAAGAATTTCCCTGTTCTTCTTCGAAATGATGCCATGGGATCTTTTACGTCCACCTTAGGGGACAGACGGGGCTTCGGTTTAATGTCTCATCTGAAAGACAGCACCTCTGACAGTGCAGCGCTCGCTCAGTACTGGCACTGGAGTATCAGCCTGGATTATGGGCTCTGGTCTCTGGAGTGAGACTTTAACCCACAACCTTCTGACTCAGAGGCGAGAGTGCGACCACTGTTGATTTTATTCAACAGTCCAGTATTCCACCCTGTTTTTATATCACTACTGCAGCACCCACTGCTTAGAAATAAAGACATATTTATATATGCATTGCATAATCTATATACTTACATGTTTTGTGTGTGTGCTGCTTTCTACAGAATGGAATGGAGTGCTATCAGATGATGTCATTTGGATCAGGGCCATTGGTTTTGAGCCCAGCCCAGATTCAAATAAGCCCTGCCCTCTCCCCACCTCCTTCCACCTCCTCCTCCGCACTGGCTCCTCCATATTGCACGTGTGGTATTCAGTAAGTCCCAGGAAAGCTTCGACTTTGATAGATATGTGGCGGGCATCTGTCTGTTGGGCTCGTCCCCTCACCCGCCCACACAGCCTGATTGCAATGGTACCCTTCATGCACTTGCAATCGTTGATTCATGTGTGTGACTCATGGACAAGTCTACTTTGTTATGGCTTCAAAGGGCCACCCAATCCACAGCGCTGTGTTTAAAGTATGCCAGTATTTGTCAACACACACACACACACACACACACACCAGGCTGCCAAGTCTCCATTTCTGGTCCTGTTCCCTGTTCACCCCTTTCGAATCCGAAGGAGACTCTTGAGCCTAGATGTAGTTCCCATTGCGTTTTTCATTCTAAGATGATATTGCGGAATAAAGACATAATTGTGAATATGACAGACCACAATGAGAAAAATTACAGACATGTGGAACCGATCTAGGTTTACAGTACAGCCTTAGAGAAACGGGAAATCTAATATTGTGCAATAAAAACCTCTTAAACAAAACATCCTCTGGTGAACGAAGTGTCCAAGTTATCCAGTCGCTTCTATTAAGCAAACGTAGGAACATGCTTAGGCCATTCAGCCCCTGGAGCCTGTTCCGCCATTCAATGAGATCATGGCTGATCTGTATCCTAACTCCACCTACCCGCCTTGGCTCCATATCCCTTAATACCCTTGGCTAGCAAAAATCTATCAATCTCAGATTTAAAATTATTAATTGAGCTAGCGTCTACTGCCTTTTGTGGGAGAGAGTTCCACACTTCTACCACCCTTTGAGTGAAGAAGTGTTTCCTAACTTCGCTCCTGAGTGGCCTGGCTCTGTCCTAGACTCCCCCACCAGCAGAAAACGTTTCTCCCTATCTACCCTATCAATTCCTTTCAAAATCCTAACAACCTCAAATCAAATCACCCCTTATCCTTCTGTAGTCCAGGGAATACAAGCCTAGTTTATGGAATCTCTCCTCATAATTTAACCCTTGGAGCCCTGGTAACATTCTAGTGAATCTGCACTGCACTCCTTGCAAGGCCAATATATCCTTCCTAAGGTGCGGTGCCCAGAACTGTACACTGGCAGACTATGCAGGGAGTGATTTCACCACAGAGTGGGACGATTTTAGCCCTCCCCACCTGGCGGGAACCGGGTGGTTGGACAGTTAACATCTCCCCCCCAAGAGGGGAGCTCACTCACCCGCCCGCCCTGGAACCTCTGGGGAGCTAGCCTGCCGCGATTTTCACCTGCTCTCCAGAGGCCGGAGGGGTCCATTTTAACATTATGCTTGTCGGGTCTCGGTGATGGCATCAGGAGCAGATTGTAGGCAAACGTGGTGCACAGCAAGATCCCACAAGCGCCAACGAGACCAGCGGCCAGTTAATCTGCTTTTTGTGTTGAAGGAGTAATGCTGGCCAAAGAACTCCCTGCTCTTAATATGGTGCCATGAGATCTTTAACGTCCACTGCAACAGGCAGATGTCAGGGTTGGGGGGGCCCAGTTCAAAAACAAAGAACAATGCAGCACAAATTAGAGCCAGGCTGTTCAGGGGTGATATCAGGAAACACTTCTTCACACAAAGGGGAGTGGAAATCTGGAACTCTCTCCCCCAAAAGCTGTTGAGGCTGGGGGTCAATTGAAAATTTCAAAACAGAGATTGGTAGATTTTTGTTAGAAAAGGGTTTTAAGGGTCATGGAACCAAGGCGGGTAAATGGAATTAAGATACAGATCAACCATGATCTAATGGAATGGTGGAACAGGCTTGAGGGGCTAAATGGCCTACTCCTGTTCCTATGTGTGTTCCTAACCTAAGCAGCAAAAATTGACAGAATCACTAACAAGTTATTGATATTTGTTAAATGTGAAATAGTTTGGCAGCGTAGATTTCATATCTAAATCTACATTTCCAAATTTTTGAAAGGATCCTGGTGGTGTTTGCTGTCTGCTAGTAGTGGGAACACAAGAGCTGGCCCCTTGTGTTTGCAGCCTGGGCTTTCTGCCCTCCATAACAGAAACTCTGATACCAGCACCTTTAAACTTTCTCCATCAGTTGTGGAGATCACAATAGCCTGGACTCCAGGCTATTTGACTCTGGAAGTCATCATGGTTAAGCCTGATCCTGCCCTCATCCAATGCCCACGCATGTGCACTTCTAACAGGACTTTATTGGATGTTGATCAGCAGTGGGAACCCTGGCTGATTTTCTCCTTCCTAGCCCACAGGTGCTATGGCCAACTGTAGTGACCGCCAACTTCTACCCCCTTGCTGAGATCAGTCAACTCGGCACAGATCAGGAACCAAACCTGGGTTAGTATGGCTTACTGCTACACCGAGCAACAGTTACTGTTGAATTAAAGATATTGCATAAGAAAAGAAACAGGGGAAAAAAATAATAATTCGTTGTGGCTATTTGACTTTTAGAAGGAGCCTTGGTGGCACTGCTCCTTTGAGGATGCAAAGCATCATTCCTAAGGCAATCATATTTGATTTGTCACTTTAAGGGGTAAATCCTTCACGCAGCATCTTTTGGTATTATTACTGGCGGCTATCTCCTTTCCTCCACTCCCCAACTGCAAATAGTGTTATTTCCTCTTGAGCTACTTTGTGGTATTTTTAATGAGTATTTTTTATGTTTTCTCACATGGAGGAATGTCAAAAAAAAAAATTGGCTAAAGTAACTACACCTATTTTGTGAAAAAAAGCATCACTTCTATTTGAAGAGAGGGGGAAAAGCAGTTAAAAATAAAGAGAAGCTTTAGATTCTGAAGTGTATCTGTGATCGAGGGGGCGGGTTATCACATTTTTTGCTGCCGTTATTAACAATATTCCATTTGGGGAAAAAAATCATTCTCTTAATATTTTTGGCCAATCTTGACAGATTTTCCTCTCGTGGTTGTGTAGTGTGATTTTTAACTGGAAAAAAAAACAGCGAATCCTAGAAGGAGCAGGTTGTCTAGATAAGGTCCGTACTGTTACAGCTGCTGACTAACCTGCTGTGTAAGTCCAGTGATTTTCTGTTTGAGTAGGTAAGGGTAACCACTCGGGTCTGCTGAGAAACCAGCGTGTTTTTTTCCAGCCTCTAGGACTTTTTTTTTACAAACACTAAACTGCAGTGCCTGCTTAGCAAACGGCACCACACGCGATGAGTGTAGTAAATGGTGCTACTTGTCACGGGACATCAGGCCACGACCACTTGATCTGTGCATAAAGATTTTCCGACAGGTACATCCTATTTTGTGCATGTATTTCTAGCTAACCCTGCACTGTGTGGATTGACAGGAGATACCCAATGCTATAGTGGCTCCTATCTCTTGAGACTGGTGGTTTGGGATGGGAAATAAAGAGAGAGAGGAAAAAAGGGGAAAGAGAAACAGCGCATTGCATTTATATAGTGTCCTCAGAGAGAAGAAAATCTCAGATTGCTTTGCAAAGAGGGGAGAATGCCACGCAGGGATAGTTTGGGGGGAAAGGGACCGAAAGCACAGTTGAGTGGTTAGGTTTTTAAGAGGCTTTTAAAGAGAGGGAGGACGGTAGGCAACACGGGCCTGGGAGAGAGGCCCAAAGAGTAGAATTTAGTGACTGAAAAAAATCAGCCTCCAATGGCAGAGGGAGTGGGGAGCAATCAAGAGAAGCAAGTGGTGAGGACAGGGACATACATCTGGAGAAGGTCACTCAGATACGGTTCTGGGAGACCGTGGAGAGAAGGGGCCTTAAACTAAATCCATTGAGGGTGGGGGTAGGGACCGAGTGGAGATTGACAGCGGGTGATAGTTGTGTGGGACAGAGGGAAGTTGAGAGAGAAAAGGATAGCAAGGTGTGTACAGACCTTCCCTTGGTACCTTTGTACCAGTGGTGCACATCCCTTCCCCCAAGTCTTGGAAGCGCCCCCCCCACCCCCCGATATATATGGTACTTGCATATTGTTAACTGAATACTAGATGGCCCACTGATAGGAGTAAGCATAGTGTACTAATTATGCTCCATGGTCTCTCCTGTGTTGCTTTTGTTATTCTTTGAAGGAAGATTATAGTGGGTCAGGAAATAAAAGCAGCTACTTATTACCATACCAATTTGAGTGTTTATTTGGACCCTGTTCTCTGAGCTACTTTCACCCCCTTTCCTAATTCACCTGCTTCTTTCTCAATTAAATGATGTAAATTAAATTTAAAAATTGTTCCCCCCCACCCTCATAAGAGCTCATGGAAGAGTTGCTCTTCCTTCTCCACCCCCACCTCCCCCCCAAGCCCCCCACCTCATGGCCACCACTTCCTCGTACCACACTTATGCTTTTAGCACAGAACGATGCCTCGAATATGCTGTCTCACGACTGAAAATCTCACACCTGAGATTTGCCGAGTGTTGACAGCGCTGGGTTGGCATGGTTCACTCACCTCTGGGTCTGGAGTCACAGCATTGCGGTACCAATACCACCTTAAATGTCCTGGTGAAGGGTCGCATCTAAAACATCAGCTTTGTCTTTTCTCCTTCAGATGCTGAGGGAATCTGCTTTGCATTTCTGTTACCACTCGTGGCGGGGGGAGACCAAAACTCACAAAACCACAAATATAAGATAGTCACTAATAAATCCAATAGACAATTCAGGAGAAACTACTTTACCCAGAGAGTGGTTAGAATGTGGAACTCGCTCCCATGAGGAGTAGTTGGGGGCAAATAGTATAGATGCATTTAAGGGGAGGCAAGATG
This sequence comes from Heptranchias perlo, assembly GCF_035084215.1. Classification (NCBI taxonomy): domain Eukaryota; kingdom Metazoa; phylum Chordata; class Chondrichthyes; order Hexanchiformes; family Hexanchidae; genus Heptranchias; species Heptranchias perlo. The sequence goes on from NC_090343.1 coordinate 6,386,643, forward strand.
GGGGAGAAAGGAATGGAAAGATATGCTGATAGGGTGAGATGAAGTGGGGAGGGAGGAGGCTCGTGTGGAGCATAAACACCGGCACAGACCAGTTGGGCCGAATGGCCGGTTTCTGTGCTGTACATTCGATGCAATTCTATGCATTTCCAGTATTTTCTGTTTTTATTTCAGATTTCCAGCATTCGAGGTTCTTTTTATCTCGAGCACATCTCACTTGTTCATTTCTTTCTATGGTACATGCATTCAGAAAAATTGCAACAACTTCTAATTTACAGTAACATTTATAAACTGGTAACAAGTTCCTCATGATACACATTAAACAGTTCACATATCTGATTTCCTTCAAACATGCGGTGATTACATCCATTGCTGTTGCTGAAAGTTATAGTGAATTTTCCCTCCCTCCCCAAGCAAATTCTGTACAGTATTAAGATTCTTCTTTACAGGGCTGACCGGCACATCGAGCCACCTGAAGGGCACATACCCATTAATGGGATGGATATCACTACTAATAGTGAAACCTACCATGGTGCACATGGGTGACACAGGGGTGAGCATGTCGGCTTCAGGCCATGGACACTTCTCCCATGCTAATGTCTTGGTGCCCAGTGTAGAATTGGAGGAGGGAATCACTGCACCAAGAGATAACGGGAACACGCTGTCCTTTTGGCCGACACTGGGGAAAGGAAGTGGTGGCCGACACACTTTACTGTCGGACAACCAAATGGTTTTCAAATCAACCTGCTAGGTTGGGAGCTGCAGTGATGCCAAGACTTTCCTTTGGCAACTTCTGCACTTCTGCGGACTACAGCCTGCCCCCTTCCTGAGCTCACGGCAAGGCTGAAAATCTGCACGGCCGCCAAATGGGGGGCTGAACGTATGGAACCACTTGTGTGGAATAATTCCACAAATTAGCATCAGTTACAAATGTCACGCCACAAACATGCCAATGCATTACAGTAGGAATGGGACATGGAAGCAAAGGAATGGGAAAAGGCCATTCAGCCCCTCGAGCCTGTTCCGCCATTCAATTAGATCATGGCTGATCTGTATCTCAAACTCCATTTACCCGCCTTTGTTCCCTTGATACCCTTACCTGTCAAAAAAAAATCTAACAATCTCAGTCTTGAAAATTATCAATTGACTCATCCGTATTCTTTTAGGGCAGAGAGTTCCAGATTTCCACTACCCTTTGTGTGGAAAACTGCTTCCACTCCCAGCATAGCTCTAATGTTAAGATTATTCCCTCTTGTTCTGGACTCCCCCCACCAGAGCAAATAGTTTCTCTGCATCTACCCTATCGAATCCCTTGATCATTTTAAAAACCTCGATTAGATCACCCCTCAACCTTCTAACCTCAAGGGATTACAAGCCAAGTTTATGCAACCTGTCCACGTAATTTAACCCTTTAAGCCGCGGTATCATTCTGGTGACTCTGAGCTGTACCCCTTCCAAGGCCAATATATTTTACCTGAGGTTCGGTGCCCAAAACTGAACGCAATATTCCAGATGGGGTCTGACCTAGGCTCTGCATAACTAGAGCATCACATCCTCAGTTTTGCATTCCAACCCCCTTGAGATAAAGGCCAACATTCCATCAGCCTCTTTGATTTTTTTTGTACTTGTGCACTACCTTTTAGTGATTTGTGTACATGGACACCCAAATCCCTTTGCTCCTCCACTGCTCCTAGTCTCTCACAATTAAGAAAATATTCCAAATTTGTCTTTCTCAGATCGTCACAACTCTGCCTTAGGTTTCTCTCACTAATCCGTGCTTGGATTAAGCCTAATCACAGCATTATGGAAAGGAAAGGGGAGAAGAGAGGCATACTTCAAATCCCGACAGCTGATTAGTTCCTATTGTTTAAAATTCCAAACACGTTCCTTAACTCTTTGAGGACTGTAGGAACATTTTAACACCAAATGCAAAAATAGAAGCAAACTATAACGTCATCACTTGGTAGCCAGAATTTTATCACCATACACCAGCGTGCCTTCGTATATCCCGCTGACTCTATTTTACCATGTTTCTCATTAGTGATGTCCAGAAATGTAATTTTGCAGATGCGTTATGAAAAGAAAGATTGGTTTTTAAAGCCAATGAAGTCTTTCATTACTCAGACGTTTAACCCTTTCCCTCACAAAAGCAGCGATAAAAGTTCGTGAGTTTGCAATTACCAGAAGGGAAAGAGTTCAATTTTAGAATCCAGTTTGTGCAGGTAATCTGCTCCCAGTTAAAGGGACAGTGTATCGTAAGATTTATCAGCTCGTTTGCAGAGGGCTTGAAGCAGAGAACAGGTTGGATAATTGCATCAATCATAAGAACATAAGAAATAGGAGCAGGAGTCGGCCATACGGCCCCTTGAGCCTGCTCCGCCATTCAATAAGATCATGGCTGATCTTCTACCTCAACTCCACTTTCCTGCCCTATCGCTACGACGGTGAGTGTTAGTGGAGTTTTTGACATAGTTGAGGAATTGTGCCTAACCAAAAACTTCCTGTTAAGGCAATAACACCCCCTTTAGGATTGTCTCCTAGGTGATGTTAATAGGTGAAGGGATACAATATGAAACATGCTCTGAAACTGATGGTGACACCCAAGGGATAGATACATAACCAGAACTACTGTCAAGGTGATCTCCAACAGAAAATTTACTGAAATATATTTCTGTTTGTTTTAAGAGTGGAAAGCTTAGGCACAACAAGTTGGCCGAGCCAAGACTTCGGAACCTCTAATTATGCACAAGGAGACTGTTAGATTCCCACCAAGGAGGATAGTCACTAGTTGATTGTCAGACAACTGACAAGTGTGGGTTTGAACCCATTAGGTGGACTGCAGTTACCAGGAGCCCATTATGAGTGGCATGGCGAGCAGCACAAATAAACATAAGATGTGCCAGTGCGTTGCTACAATCCTCTTGACCACAGTACGGTTGCACACCATATGCCATTCATTGGTGCTCTATCCCCCATTTGGAGGTGAGCAGGTTCAGCACCAGCTATTTGCTTTTCTACAAGCCAATCATGGATATATGTGCCATGTGCTCATACCTGGCCTCCAGGTAACACCTCCCAGCACCTATTGTCCCAAGAGTCAGTGTTCGCTCATTGGTTATACAATGGGCATCTGCTTTCAGCATGGTGGAAGGACCTGCACAGAGCAGCTTCATGAGGCCAGCATCTTAGATGTTCTAGATTTCCAAGCTCAATTCCCTGTAGCAAGCTTAATCATCACCAACTACTTAATCCAGGTCCTCAGATAGAGGCAGGGTACAAGAGGGTGGGAGCTTTGATGGGTTGAATGGCCTTTTCTCATTACTTTAATCATGTTCCGATATAATATTAAATTAATATACAGCTCAGGTCACTGGTTTTACTCCTTTGCCAGTGCTGCTCACCCGATGACATCTCTACTGAATAGATAAGTGACCAGAATTTTAATGTTTTTTTGTTGCTTTTAAAAGACATTAGAAAAAATGGGGAGAAAATGTATAATCACAATGCACAACATTCCCTAAACCAGAGCTGGCCCACTTTCAGGCCTCTGGTATTGTCACTTCCAGTGTCCTGCAGAGGAGGGGAGCTGGAAGTGTGGTCTGGCTGCCTCAGCCTCTGACTGTTCTCCCCTTCCCCTTTTCTTTTGTTTCCTAACAGGACTAAGATTAGGAACCCAACTTAGTTGGAGTTTGAACCTCCGGAACATGCTGGTTTAAATAAGAGCTCTTGTTTTCTAACAAAAGTTTGAAAGTTGCATGATTTATAGGTTCACTTTAACAAGGAGGCAGCTGTTTAATGCGTTGCTATCGACAAGAACTTGCAAGCGGTTCTGAGACAGTTCAACCAGATATTGTGCAGGGCTCGATTGCTACCTGCTCAACAAATAACAAAAGGTTAGAATATCAGGCAAGGGGCTCTCCCACAACATCTGGATCAGAGATTGGAGAGTGCAAATTGTAAGAGAATGTTTTAGGGGGTAATTTTACAAGTCCATGTTGCAAGCCTCGCTCATCAACAACACGGGCTTGTGAAATCACCCCTTGAGTGAGAGTTCTGGCAGGTCTGGCGACTTAGAGAAGATTCTCTGTGACACCATATGAGCCCTCCTCCCCCCTACAATGGGTCATGGATGAATGGTGCCATCTTTGTGGCAGAAGATGCTAACATATAGTGGGGAATTGGTCTCAATTTCTCTCTAATATTTATTCAGTGTTACAGAGGAGACCGTGGAGAACACTGTGGATAGTGCTGGCTTGCTCGCACTGATCAAGAGACAAAGGGGAGCAGCCTTCAGTTTTAATGGGATTGCTCTGAAATTCATGAACTGGCTGCAACATCGGTCGCTTGAATGTAGAACAAGGATTACAGTTTGCCCTAACTTAGTAAAAAGAATCTTTCTGGAACTAAATCTCAGATTTAACAACCAACCACCCCCCCCCACCCCGCCCCTTTCCTCCCAGGATTACTTATCCCCCAACACCTTCTCCTGTCTATCTGAGTTAAGCAGGCAGTGATGGGTAGGTGCATTGTGCTGGTAGTGTGAACTACCGGTAGCACGTACTGTTTGAGTCAATCAATCAGATTCTTGGCTCCAAATCACTCCAGTGAACGGGTGTGCCATCCAGAGGAAAGCACTTTGGAGCCAAGTAATAAATGTGGTTGGCTCCAAAGTGGTTGCTTAGTTAATTTTGGAGCCAAAGCTGATGCTTGCTTGGCTTCAGCAGCAATTTAGTTTCGCCACCATAGAGTATGACTTATTACCAATGGCCTGTGGTGTCTTGACAGCAAATGACATCACCAGAAAACCAACTATGCCTGCAATACTCAATATGGCACAAGTCCCATATTTGTACCTATTACTGATTGCCTGGTAATTCAGACCAATGTTACCTGCAGCCACAGGACTCTACTACCATATCCTCATACTGTTTATAGACTACATTATTGGCAGAGTCTATGTACAAAATACTAATGGGACTTAGTTTTGTGGGTACACAGCAACTTGGTGGAGTGGATTCTGGGTCCATGGAGTTCATTAGTGTCTGGATAATGGCATGGTTTGTGGGTTCTAAGTGAGACCTGAGGGGGAAATCACAAACCCCCTCACAGTGATAAGCTTCATAGTCCAATGGAGCAATGATCCAGTCATCCCAGCCCATCTCCTTGAAATTCACATGGAGAGGTCTTCTAGTGCACCTTGGCTTGGCCTTCTTGCCTTTTGCTTGGCGGGATGTGTGAGGGGCTCTTCTCTTCCTCCTCTGGTTGAACAAGAATTCATAAACAGTCTTGTCATCCTGCCCAGATCTGGCTTTGACTTCATTGAAGAACAGGTCCCGTTTTTTGGTCCTACCAGACACCAACAGAAGAGCTTTCTCTTTGGTTTGGCGTCCCACTCTGCCAAAACCCAAGCTTCTTAAATCCACTGTCCTTCCTCTGTCCAATGCCTCCAGCTCAAAGCACAGTTGAGTCAACTGCTGCTCCTTCCTGGATGTTTTGAAGAGCTTCCAAATGTTGAAGACTTCCCATTTGGGCGTATCCAAAATGTCAACAGAGCGAGAGTCTAGTATGGTCGGCTTCTGTCTGTCTGCAGGGCATTTGGATAATCTGAGATTGTACACATTTCCTGGAGTTCGTGCCCTTCTTGGATCTACTGGTCGTGTCCTCAGGATTCGGAGCTCTGCCCCCAATAACCCTTCCTTCTCCATAGCACTGATGTTGAAGATATACTTCTGTTTCCTCACATAAGGGTGGCGATCATCTGAGAAAAGAGAAAATGAATTAGTTGATGCACAAAAGGAATCAACAGCCCGGTTAATGAAAAAAACATAAAGATCCCAATACAAGCACTTGTGAAGGCAATGGATTATATTTTAATGACGCTTAGAACCAAAATACCACATATTTTTCATTGATAAATAAGCTCCAGGAAATCTCTCTCTAATATTAACATGATGTGGAGATGCCGGTGATGGACTGGGGTTGACAATTGTAAACAATTTTACAACACCAAGTTATAGTCCAGCAATTTTATTTTAAATTCACAAGCTTTCGGAGGCTACCTCCTTCCTCTGGTGAACGATGTTCACCTGAGGAAGGAGGTAGCCTCCGAAAGCTTGTGAATTTAAAATAAAATTGCTGGACTATAACTTGGTGTTGTAAAATTGTTTACAATTAATATTAACATAACAGTGAGTTATTATGATCTGGAATATTTAGTTCCCACAGCCGGGGTTGGGGGGGCGGGGGTTGCGTAGCCCTGATAATAAAGGATGAGATAAAGACAGCACTGAGAAAGGATCTTAGCTCAGAAAATCAGGATGTAGAATCAGTATGGGTGGAGCTAAGAAAGAAGAAGAAGAAAGACTTGCATTTATATAACGCTTTTCACGTCTTCAGGACGGCCCAAAGCGCTTTACAGCCAATGAAGTATTTTTGAAGTGTAGTCACTGTTGTAATGTAGGAAGCGCGGCAGCCAATTTGCGCACAGCAAGCTCCCACAATCAGCAATTTGATAATGACCAGATAATCTGCTTCAGTGATATTGGTTGAGGGATAAATACTGGCCAGGGCACCGGGGAGAACTCCACTGCTCTTCTTCACAGTAGTGCCGTGGGGTCTTTTACATCCACCTGAAAGGGCAGGCGGGGCCTCGGTTTAACATCTCATCCAAAAGACAGCATCTCCAACGATGCAGCACTCCCTCAATACTGCACTGGAGTGTCAGCCTAGATTTTGTGCTCAAATCTCTGGAGTGGCATTTGAACTCATGACCTTCTGACTCAGAGGCAAGAGTGATACCAACTGAGCCACAGCTGACACAGCTAAGAAATAACAAGGGGCAGAAAACACAGGGGGCATGTAAACTACTTCCACCAAACAGTAGTTATAGTGTTGGACAGAGTACAAATCAGGAAATTAGAGGAGTATGTAACAATGGTAATGCAATAATCATGTGGGACTTTAATCTTCATATAGACTGGGCAAACCAAATTGGCAAATGTAGTTTGGAGGACTAGTTCATGGAATGCATCTGAGACAGTTTTCTAGAACAATATGTCGAGGAACCAACTAGGGAACAGGCTATTTTAGACCGAGTAGTGTGTAATGAGACAAGATTAATTAGTAATCTTATAATAAAGGATCCTCTGGGGAAGAGTGATCATAATATGATGAATTTCATATTGAGTTTGAGAGTGATGTCGTTAAGTCCGAAACTAGGGTCTTAAATTTAAATAAAGCCAATTATGTAGGTATGAGGTAGATTGGGAAATTAGATTAAAAGATATGATGGTAGATAAGCAATGGCAAACATTTAAAGATATTATTCATAATTCCCAACGAATATACATATCCTTGAGGAATAAAAACTCCACAGGAAAAGTGATCCAACCATGCCTAACTGGAGAAGTTAAGGATAGTATTAGATTAAAAGAAGAGGCTTACAATGTTGCCAAAAAGTGTAGTAAGCCTGAGGATTGAGAGGGTTTTAGAAATCAGCAAAGGATAACCAAGAAATTTTTGAAGAGGGAGAAAATTGAATATGAGAGTAAACTAGCAAGAAATATAAAAAACAGATTGTAAGAGCTTCTACAATTATATAAAAAGGAAGAGATTAGAGAAGGTAAACATAGGTCCCTTGGAGGTAGAGACAGGAGAAATTATAATGGGGAATAAGGAAATGGCAGAGATGTTAAACAAATATTTTGTAACTGTCTTCACAGTGTTCAAAGTAGAAGACTCAAAAAACATAGTGGGGAACCAAGGGTCTAATGAGAGGGAGGAACTTAAAGTGATTAAGATTAGTAAAGAAAAAGTATTAGAAAAATTAATGGGACTAAAATCCAACAAATCCCCTGGACCTGATGGCCTATATCCTAGGGTTTTAAAAGAGGTGGCTGTAGAGATAGTGGATGCATTGGTTTTGATCTTCCAGAATTCCCTAGATTCTAGAAGGGTCCCCATGGATTGGAAGGTAGCAAATGTAACCCCGCTATTCAAGAATGGAGGGAGAGAGAAAACAGGGAACTATAGGCCAGTTAGCCTGACATCAGTAGGAGGGAAAATGCTAGAATCTATTATTAAGGACGTAGTAACAGGACACTTAAAAAATCATAGTATGATTGGGCAGAACCAACACGGTTTTATGAAAGGGAAATCGTGTTTAACAAATCTATTAGAGTTTTTTGAGGGTGTAACTAGCAGGGTAGATAAGAAAGAACCAGTGGATGTAGTATATTTAGATTTTCAAAAGGCATTCGATAAGGTGCCACACAAGATTAGGGCTCATGGGATTGGGGGTAATATATTAGCATGGATTGAGGATTGGTTAACGGACAGAAAACAGAGAGTAGGAGTAAACGGGTCATTTTCAGATTGGCAGTTTTTGTAACTACTGAGGTGCCGCAGGGATTGGTGCTTGGGCCTCAGCTATTTACAATCTATATTAATGACTTAGATGAAGGGACCGAGTGTAATATATCCAAGCTTGCTAACGATACAAAGATAGGTGGGAAAGTAAGCTGTGAGGAGGACACAAAGAGTTTGCAAAGGGATATAGACAGGTTAAGCAAGTGGGCAAGAAGGTGGCAGATGGAGCATAATGTGGGGAAATGTGAGGTTATTCACTTTGGTAGGAAAAATAGAAAAACTGAATATTTTTTAAATGGTGAGAAACGATTAAATGTTGGTGTTCAGAGGGATTTGGGTGTCCTTGTACACGAAACACAAAAAGTTAACATGCAGGTACAGCAAGCAATTAGGAAGGCAAATGGTATGCTAGCTTTTATTGCAAAGGGGTTGGAGTACAAGAGTAAAGAAGTCTTGCTGCAATTGTATGGGGCTTTGGTGAGACCACACCTGAAGTACTGCGTACAGTTTTGGTCTCCTTACCTAAGGAAGGATATACTTGCCTTAGAGGCGGTGCAATGAAGGTTTACTAGATTGATTCCTAGGATAAGACGGTAGTTCTATGAGGAAAGATTGAGTAGAATGGGCCTATATTTTCTGGAGTTTAGAAGAATGAGAGGTGATCTCATTGAAAGATACAAGATTCTAAGAGGGCTTGACAGAGTAGATGCTGAGAGGATGTTTCCCCTGGCTGGAGAGTCTAGAACTAGGAGGCATAGTCTCAGGGTAAGGGGTCGGATATTTAGGACTGAGACGAGGAGGAATTTCTTCACTCAGAAGGTCGTGAATCTTTGGAATTCTTTACCCCAGAGGGCTGTGGATGCTCAGTCATTGAGTATATTCAAGACTAAGATCGATAGATTTTTGGACTCCAAAGGAATCAAGGAATATGGGGATTGGGCGGGAAAGTGGAGTTGAGGTCGAAGATCAGCCACGATCTTATTGAATGGTAGAGCAGGCTCGAGGGGCCGTATGGCCTACTCCTGCTCCCATTTCTTATGTTCTTATGAAAAAAAAGACATACATCACGCCCATGAAAGCTGTTTTGGGTCTGTTCCTATCTATGACCACCAATACTGGCACTGCCTTATCATTCGACTCATGAATAAAATATGTGAGAGAGCAAGAAAGCAATGAGACAGAAAAGGAGAAAAGGGACTGTGAAAAACTGTGAAAAGTCTCTAATAATAATTCAACCCACATCCCCACAAATGTTAGAACATTGAGTCTATATACAGCTCCGTTCGCAATATGTGCAAACATACCCAGAAAGAGTTGGGAAACAAATAAGTTATTAGACAAGTGTGTTTATAGGAAAACTAGGCTTAAAAAACAAGGTGACTGGGAGGCCAGGGAAACATGGGTGGTGCACAGGGATTGGGTCACACATGTACAGAATCTTGCTCATTGCAATGCTGAGGAGTTAGCACGTAGGGTGGGGTTTACATAAAACTTAGACACCTTGATTATGTTATTTAGCTGCAATGATTGGCTAGCCTTTTTTTCTATTTGTTTTCTGGGTGTTTGTGTCACTGGCAAGGCCGGCATTTATTGCCCATCCCATGTTGCCCTGAGAAAGTGGTGGGGGGGCTTTCTCTTGAACCACTGCAGTCCGTGTGGCATTGGTGGTGGAGGAATAGGAATTAAGTAAGTGATATGTGTAGTTATTAAATAACAAGCACTTTGACGTGAATTATAAGGCTTCAAAAAGATGCTGTAAGCTACCAACTTAGTTGTTGTAATGTACAGAGTCATCTGAACCCCTTGGCTGGATACTAGCCTTAAAATCATTCCCAGCCATCCACTGTTTTTGATATATATCAGACAGTTGCTTGTAATCCACTATGAACTGAATTGACTTAGGGGTAATTTAGGTTCTGTCGTGCTAGCCACAACATGATCAGGTCCTATATCAGAAATCAATTAATACTCTTTGTCATGTGCAATGTACGCTTGATGGATCTATCATATGGATTCTCATATCGGCTGCACTTTTTTTTTAAAGCAAAGCAATCAGCAGAAGTTGTGGAATAGCCTATATGTGCATTGATATAGGAATTTGCATAACAGGAAATTGTTACTGGAATTAGAATTTAATCATGGTCCATCCATCAGTGCACAGTGCCAACATTTTGTAATAACTAATGGCTGATTTACCTAAAGGGGAACGAAACCGTAGGGTGAGTACTTTTTATTCAAAGTACTCCATTTTCTTTCACGCTATCTGGAGCTCTCTCCCCCAAAAAAGCAGTTGGGGCTGGGGGTCAATTGAAAATGTCAAAACTGAGATTGATAGATTTTTGTTAGGCGAGGGTATTAAGGGTTATGGAACCAAATGGGTAGATGGAGTTAAGATCAGCCATGATCTAACTGAATGGCGGTACAGGCTCGAGGGGCTGAATGGCCTACCCCTGTTCCCATTTTCCTATGCTATTCTACAAAACTCTTTGTGGCACAAGGGCCCGCACTTGGATTAATCCAAGTAATGGCCGGCTTTGGGGCTTTCTGGTTGCTATCCAAAAACAGGTCTCTGGGCACAAAGATCCAGGGGGACCTGTTAAATAAAAAAAAATCGTCACTTGCCTTTCCAGGTCCTTTGTGACCTTGTTGCTTGCTAATCTCAGCTTCTCCAAGGTGCAAGGCCCCATGCCTGCATCTACCAGGTGGCCTTTCTAATGAGTGTGCAAGCAGGAAATCCACAGGAAAATGAGACTAGAGGCTCCTCCCACTTCACATGCAGGGCTGTATCTACTTGAAACATGACCACTCCCATTCAGGCAGTTCCCAGGAAATCCCATGGCAACTCAAAGGGTGTGGAGACTCAGTGTAATGGGTCTCCATCCATCTTTTTCAGCTTTGTGCCTGGGAACTGAGTATTCTCCTCCTCTCCCCCTCTGATTCTTTTGCCCATCACCTTAAATCTGTATCCTCTGGTTACTGACCCTTCTGCCACTGGTAACTGTTTCTCCTTATTAACTCTATCAAAACCCTTCATGATTTTGAAGGCAAAGAAAGTTAGCCCTAAACGTTAGCCATTGGGAAAGAGGTTTCTATTCTGAAAGATATGACAGGGATAAGTTTTCCGAGACTCTGCTCCCACTGTGGAGTCTCGCTCGACGGGAGTGACGAATGGAGAATCGGGATGTGGAGCTCAGCACACCCAATTGTCGGCACTTCTAATTTACCGACAATTCATTTTAACAACAGAAAATTGGGAGCTCTCCGATTGGGTGTGCAGGAAATCAGGAGCACCTACACCCCTCCCTCGATTCTTCAATCAGCAAAACTTTTCACCAGGAGCGGAATCTCAGAAAATTTACCCTAGAATGAGGTGTAGTGATACAGTACAAACACTGATAGATGCTCCTCCCTCAACATCAGTTTGAGTATGTGCATTGAAAGATATTCCCTTAACAACAGTGGTTGAAACGTGGAGGCTGTAAGCTGTAAAGCTGAGAAACACTGCCTGATCGTCAAATTGTTTTTAAAACCTTAGTATATCACGTTGTTCTTCCTTGAAAGATTCAATGCTGGATTATTAGGGGCCCCAAGGACAATATAATTTAACACCAACACTAAAAGGGTTAACTAAATGTGATCCCCCTGGAAACGACAACCCTTACGCATTATGCGCCTGGATGCTATGGTGACCAGTGGTTTAATTTTACAGAAAGCTATCCTTCCCTGTGGTGAAGTACTCTATTTTACAGGAAGACACTTTGGTTGAAAAGGCACAGTTCACCAGTAAAACAAACTGGTGCCCATTTGACACAGAACTGCAGTCAGTGATCGGTAATGAGGCTGCAATTCTCGGAGGTGACATCAGCAGTGAGGCCTGTTGGCTGTAACCCGCTGGCTGTAAAAGTACTACTGGGGCAATCTGCACACATTCCAGCATTTTGGAATAATGGATCTGCGGGAGAGAATTAGAAAGGCACTACCACAATCTCTGAGTGTTTTCAGATGACGTCACTAACCACAAAAGCAAACCAAGGGAACAATGCAGAATGCACCGCATTGTGTGGACCATTAACTGAGCACTGACTCCGGGCCAGTTCTTGTTTTCTGCTCTTTGGGTGTTGCTGCGATTGGTACAGTCCCTAAAAACGTCCCCATTAAGATGTTTGCCATGGTATCCCAGTGTGTTGTGGTAAACCGCAACTCATGGCCTTTGTGCAATGGTCCAGTGCCATGGTAATACTAGGCGTTCATTATAGTTATACAATTACTTTGGTTTTCTTCACTGTCAGCACAGTATTGATTTTAGATCGTGGATTCTGAAACTAGAAGGCTATTCAAACATCCAGCTCCAATATATGGGTCTCATTTTGAATTCAACAAGGCTACCCCCTGTACACTCTTCCTCATCACTGCACCTTCACTGTGTTAAGCTTAAGGCTTAATGATCCATCTTATTCTAACCCATTCAAAACTGTGGATCTCCGTATTTCCTTTAACTCCTTGCTCCAATGATCTATAGGTTTGGCAGCCCCTTAATCATTGCTTTATGAGTTACTTCACTTCTTTCCTACTGTTTTCAGCCTTCCTGCTGTCCTGCACTGTACGTCTTGGCCCTTCACCTCAGTTTCTCAATCCAAAAAATAATGCATTCCAATTTGATATAATTCGTAGCTACTGAATGTGCTAGTGACATCTACTGGCAAAGCGTCAAGTTGTGTTGGTTCATTATACAATCATAGAATAATATAGTGCAGAAGGAGGCCTTTCGGCCCATCGTGCCTGTGCCAGCTCTTTGAAAGAGCTATCCACTTAGTCCCACTTCCCCTGCCCTTTCCCTATAGCCCTGAAAATTTCCCCCTTCAAGTAATTAACCAATTTCCTTTTAAAAGTTATTACTGAATCTGCTTCCACCACCCTTTCAGGCAATGTGTTCCAGATCATAACAGCTCGCTGCGTAAAAAATGTTTTTCATTCATTTTCATTTTTCATTAAAAATTATACTGATGGTCTGTCTGGATGGATATGTTAGATCGTATTTTCCTCTGTGGTATGATTGCTACTGGAAGTGTAGCAGGGTAGGGCTTCTAACTGCACTATCACTGGCAATGCCATAGTTTCCAGCATCAGTTTAACTTGAATGTTGTGAGCCTGCTTCAAGCATTGCAAATGCTTCTGGTTGGAGCTTGCCAGTGGCAGCTTAAATGGGCGGACATCAACAGAAGACTTTTTTGCTGCTAATCAGAAATAGCTGCTGAACACAAATGTCAGAACAGAGGCCCTCTTCAGAACGGATAGAAGTTCCACAGCAGAGAAATGGAAGGGGGTAGCCATGGCATGCCATGCCAATTCCACAATGTGGCATAAGGCCAATGCTGCAAAATGTTTCATGGCCTCACCAGGTCAGGCAAGGTAAGAGGATCAACCATACCATCCAAGAATGCACTGTACTAAACATGTCTGCCACTTGCAACCATCTTCCCCCTCACTGTGTTAAAGGGTCAGCTTGCTCAGTGTTAGCACTCTTGCCTCTGAGTTAGAGGATTGTGGGTTCAATCCCCGATTCAAGGCTTTGAGCACATAATCTAGAGAGACACTTCAGTGCAGTGCTGAGGGAGTGCTGCTTTGTTGGACATGTCGTCTTTCAGACAAGATGTTAAACTGAGGTCCTATCTGCCTGTTCACCTCCTAATCCTATGGCACTATAAAGAAGAGCAGCTCATTCTAGCCCATCTCCTTTTTCTCTTCATGTCCTGGCCAACATGCATCCCTCAACCAATACCTCTAAAACAGATTCATCGATTCTTTATCTCATTGCTATTTGTGGGACCAAGCTGTGTGCAAATTGGCTGCCATGCTTGCCTACATAGCAACAGTGACTACACTTCAAAGGTAATCGATTGGCTGTGAAGTGCTTGATGTTCGTAGGAGGTGAAAGGCGCTATATAAATGCAAGTTCTCCCTTTCATACAAATGCTTGAATTGCTTATCATCAATGCCCATAAGGAAGCACAGTGCCCCTTACACCCCTAAACTTTCACTCACATCACCCCTGATATTCGTCCCACATGTGGCTCTCACGGAATCTAATTACTAGTTTCATGCACCTTTCAACATACCCATTAAGGCCCGCACACTGGCACCTGGGTTTGACTGCATCTCACTTTCACTTTTTAGAGGGGAAGACAGACCATGACAGCAGAGAGAGGTGGTGGACCCCCAAACTCTGCCCCCTTACCCCTAAGAGAGGGGAAACATTGCAGATCGCGGGGGGGGCGGCAGGCCACAGTGGGAGATAGAGAAAGAGAAGTAGGAGGGCAAGTGCCTGTTGCAAGTTCACGATCATGTCATCCCTCGTAATGAAAGTGACACTCTGCTCCGCAGCAGCTCATTCTAACCCATCTCGTTTTTCTCTTCCGGATGTGCCCAGGAAGCGGGGGGAAGGAAGATGACCCAGGCCCTTTCATCCAATCCTACCAGCATTTCCTCACTCACACCGGCAATCACACTCTCCCTCCCAAGCACCAGGCCAGAAGACATCCACCTAGTGGGTATTAGAGAATGAGACAGAGGGGAGTGTATTGGGCAAAGCACACAGAGCTTTGTTGCATCAGATAATAGGCAGTTAAGTCAAATAATTCATTGCGTAAAATGCTTTGAGCTCGCACCACTACAGAAATTGAGCTAAACTGGTATTGCCAGTGTAATACAGGTATTAAACACTGTACCTAATTCAATCACAATGGCTGTTCTCTCTTGTGAATAATGGATCAGGAAAATGGTCTAAAATGAATTTGGCTGGCAGAAGGTTTGCTTGGAATCGTAGAGTTTTACAGCACAGAAGGAGGCCCATTGCATCTATACTGGCACTTTGAAAAAGTATCCACTGAGTCTCATTTCTTGGCCTTTCCATAAACCCTTTCAATCTTTTTTTCAAATATTCATCTAGTTCCTTTTTAAAAGCTATTATGGATTCTGCTTCCGACACTGTTTCTGGTCAGACATTCCATATCCTAACAACCCTCTGCACACAAAAAAAATTCTCCTGATCTCTTCATTCTTTTGGTGATGATCTTCAATTTATTCTGTTTGGTTACTGTCCCACTGACCACCTTACCAAAATTCTTCATAATTTTGAACAGTTCTATCAGATCTCCTCTTTAACCTTCACTGTGCTAATGAAAAGAGCCTCAGTTTCTCTAACAAAAGCCTCTCATTTTAGTGAATCTCTCCTGCACCCTCTCCATGGCCTTGATGCGAATGGAGCACGTGCAGCATTCCAGGAGTGTAACTGGACTCCTCTTAGAAAGGTCATACAAGGCTGGCAACGCGTAGCTGACTCAACGCAGAATCCCTGATTGACATTTTATCCTACAGAGTAGTACACTCAGCTTCTCAAAACGTTTTGGAGTTGAAAATCCGTTGTGTGACATTTATAATAATATTGGCTCCCACGCTCGTGTGAAATTTAAATTTAACAGCTTTGTTAAAAAAATTCATGCAAAAATTCATCACTCAGCAAAATTTTAACCCCTTTGTGTATCATACTTTTCCCTGTTTTAAGTTGTTTTCTCTGCCAAATCCATAGGTTCTCTCTCCAACGTACAACATACATCATGCAACACTCACTGGCACACAGAGTAGTTCAGAGTGTTGAAGGACATCACACTCAACACTTATCAACGGCTGGTGGCACTGGCTGAGATCTAGGAACAGGTCCCCAGTCTGACTTCAGTAAGTGGTGCACTGCTGGGTGAGGGGGAACTAAGTAACAGCAACAGCCTGCATTTATATAGCGCCCGTCATGCAGGAGAGCACTTGTGTGAGGTGGGGGCCGAGTTCTTCACGTGTGAGCCTGGACTATTAATGTCAACAGTGATAATTCTCACGGTGCTGGTGTGTGCACAATGGGTGGGGGGAAATATCACAATCGAGCTCAATGCTTCCCACATCTAGATTTCCAATAGGAATCAACAGATGGCAATCAGGAGCAAGAGGTTCTGCTGTGGTTTCTTTCCCTTCCCTAACTCAAGAACACCAAGGTCAATTCTATCACTCCTAACATTATCCCAGCTGAAATTAGCTATCTTAACGCAGATCAATGATTAAACCTAGGAACCTCATGGTCTGAATGGATCAGTAACACAACACGAAGTGCATATACTCACTGCGTTCTGAATTTTTGACTGATAGATTGTTGATGGTAAAAACACAAATGTAAATTACAATGAGCAACATCAGTGTGCAAACATGTCAGTATCAAATTCCTCGCTCTGCTATTTTAACACTTAGCCATTGATAAAAAAAGTTTAATGCCTCCATTAAAATAGCATAGGGATATGACAACATCGTTCACTGTAACTTCCAGATCGTTATTAGCAAAGTTACTGCCATCAATGTGTGTGTGTGTGTGTGTGTGTGTCCGTCTGTCCTTCCTTCCCATGGGGGAATTCCCTATTACTACTCACTACCCAGGCTCACACATAAGGAATAAGCCCTTTGGGACGAGATTGATAAATATAATGGGGTAAAATTTCTGTCGGGATTCTCCCGATCTCCCACGGTAACTTCTGCAGACACCCCGGAGAAACAGTGCAAATGACCGTTGAAGCCCTTTCTCTGAGGGTTTCTGCCGACCTTCTGCCGAAGTTACCGTAGGAGATCAGGGCGAACCCCATGGAAATGATACCTCATTGCTTTCATTTATCTTTTTTTTAAAGAGATAAAAGATTTAAAAATGGAGAAAAATAAAAAAAATCTGTGAGGTTTATCAGTCTGTACAGTAATTGAGAACATAAAAAATGGAATGAGAAGGCCGTTCACCTGATCAAAGCTATCCGTAAACCATGTGCAGCTTGCCCTATTCTGGACTCTACCCAGAAACCATAAATATTTATATACTGGCATTCAGCAGTGATTACAGGGGGAACATTTCCCATGGACATCATTTATTCTTTATAAACCTGTTTATGATCTCACTAATAGTACTGCACGTAGAAAGCTTTCCCCATCTTCTTTACCCAGAGAGCGGTTAGGATATGGAACTCGCTACCACATGGAGTAGTTGAGGCCAATAGCATAGATTCATTTAAGGGGAAGCTAGCTAAGTACATGAGAGAGAAAGGAATAGAAGGAAATGCAGATAGGATTAGATGAAGTAAGGTGGAAGGAGGCTAATATGGAGCACAATCACCGGCAGAGACCAGTTAGTCCGAATGGTCTGTTTCCGTGCTGTAAATTCTATGTAATTTTGTTTATTTGTGCCCGGGGATGTGGGCGATAATGGCAAGGCCATGCATATTGCCCACTTAGTTGTTTTGAGAAGGTACTGGTGGGCCTTCTCCTTCAACCGCTGCAGTCCTTGTGGTAATGGTGTTACGTGGGGAAATTCAGGATTTTGACCCGGAGATGACGAAGGAACGGAGGGATAGGTCCAAGTCAGGATGGTGTGAGACGCTTGAGGGGAACTTGGGAAGTGATGGTGTTCTAAATCAGCAGATTCAAAACTAATGGTTTGCAATCATTAGAAATGCTACACCTGACCCCATAACCATGTGATTGTGCCCAAAGTTTGATTGCCCTGGGTATAATGATCCCTCACTGGTCTGTGTATGTTCAAAATGCAACATAAATGCTGAATGTCTGGAATTGAATTCAACAATTTTTTTTTAAAAAGTAGTGATTGAAGATTTGATCGTTCACTTTCAGCATTTAATCTGACTCCAGTGCTGTGAAATAGAGCTTCAATAAAAGAAAAGAACCAGAGGCGACATGATGAAAAAAATTTTGACACAGCGAGTTCTGATCTGGAACGCGCTGCCTGAAAGGGCGGTGGAAGCAGTTTCAATAGTAACTTTCAAAAGGGAATTGGATAAATAATTGAAGGGAAAAATTTTGCAGGGCTATGGCGAAAGAGCAGGGGAGTGGGACTAATCGGACAGCTCTTTCAAATAGCAGGTACAGGCACGATGGGCCGAGTGGCCGCCTTCTGTGCTGTATCATTCTATGAGAAAAGAGACCCGTGTATTGTAATGTTTCTGACTTTTAAAGGAATAGTACTGAGAGATAAAATGACTTGCAAGATACGGGGGGGGGGGAGTGGAATGGCAGGCGCTCATTTGCACACAATATCAGTGGCCAGAGTTTTGTGGGAAGATCTCAGGAACGTTCACATGAGGATCTGAGGGATTACCCTGCGTGCAGTTGCTTTCAAGAATCGGCGGCTGGAATTCTGAAATTGCCTGTTTGCCAAGATAAAAACAGCCACTGCTGGTCACAGCACTGGTGGCAAAACATTCAAGCAACCACAGAGCCACAAAATCGTGAGTGTACAATTATTGGAAATCGTGATGGGACCTTAGAGTTCTCCCCTCAACACAATTACTCAAAAACCAATCTTTATGACTTTATTATTTCTGCCCTTGCACCCTCTTGTGTGTCAGGGAAAGCTCCTTACAGCCTCTCGAAACAAACACCGCCTGTATGGCCAGGTCCCCATAGTAGGGTTGCCAACTCTGGTTGGACGTATTCCTGGAGGTTTCATTGCATCACCTTCCGCCCCCGCACTCCTGCCGTTGGTTGCCCGACACGTCTATCCTCACGCACTCCACCTTCCAACGGCCAATTGGAAAGCAAACATTACCCGATTGGATGATTCTTGACTGTCAATCAGTTAAACAGCCTTTCCCCAGCCCTCCTAATATTTTTTTATAACTAATAAAAATGTTCCAAGAAAATTTTTTTAAAACATAATTTTTAATGCCGCTATGATTTTTCTCCCAGGTGTTGCTGGCAGCAATGTCCTGGAGATTAATCTGTAATTCCTGGAGACTCCAGGGCAATCCTGGAGGGTTGGCAACCCTACCGCGCAGCAGAATACTGGCAATGTTGTTGGTGCTTTACCTCAGAGGCCCTTCGAAACCCACCCTGTGAAGTGGAGCTTAGGCACTGCCTTGATTATACTGCCTCTGGAGGCCACACTGTAACGTGAACAGCTAACAGACTGCCATGTCGTCGATACCTGATGATGTCTCACTAAAGGATTAATGATTGTAGTGTAATTACTCCAAGTTTAGCGAATGATAAATCCACAGTTGATTGCCAGGAAATAACAGTCAGCTTGTAATATAAATAGATATTAAATACAAGGTACTAAAATTTCCTGAAATTCATTCTTAAAAAAATAAACCTGCTACGCTGCAATCTTACAAGCCCTCAGGTCAGGAAACCTCCTCTTACATCACTGCCACTACTTACATCTATGAATACCAGGAGGTACATAGCAATGCACTGGCAGGCAAAGAACACTAAAAGCATGAATAAGGACTCCCTCTCAGTGAATTCAAGGTGGTAACTCAATTCTGAGTTTCTCCAATTCTGGCCACTTGTGCATCCCCGATTTTCATCACTCCACCATTGGTGGCCGTGCCTTCAGCTGCCTCGGACCTAAGCTATGGAATTCCCTCCCTAAATCTCTCCACCTCTCTCTCTCTCTCTCTCTCTCTCTCCTCCTTTAAGACACGCCTTAAAACCTACCTCTTGGACCAAGATTTTGGTCACCTGTCCTAATGTTTCCTTCTTTGGCTCGGTGTCAATTTTATTTTGTCTGAATACACTCCTGTGAAGTGCCTTTGAGACGTTTTACTACGTTAAAGGTGCTATATAAATGCAAGTTGTTGTTGTGGAGGTCTTTAATGTCATCTGAATCCCTCAATATAAATAGATCATGGAACCAATGAGGGCGGCAGGAGTGGCATTTGCCTTGCGGGAGCCCTGAGCAAAAGTTCGGTTTGGGGGCCCTACGTTTTACTAGACAATGATACTAACCACCACCAACATAATCTGGTGACAAATCCGTGCACGTACGATTGTGAGAAAGCGTGTTTGCAACAGGCAATATAAAAATAAATGACAAAAAGATCAGGGATTAGCTAGCATCATTGAGTAGGTCCTTTCACTGGATCGTCTTGAGGCCTCTGACTGGCTCGGAGCTGCATACAAGTTTAACAGTCCTAACACTGCCCCTGGAGGTGGGCAAAGTGGGGGAGAGGGGGGCTGAGTATCACATTCAGCTGCTTTTTCCTCCCCCCCCCCTCACCGAAAAATAAATTAAAGTGCTTTTGTTTGAAGTATCATGGATTCTACAGCTCTTGAAATTTATCCCGAATGTTAAAAATCTAATATTTAAACAGGTAAACTTCCTGTTTCTTGCTGACGGTTCCTTTCCCCACCCATGAGGCTTTACGCAGGATATAAATGGCATTGGTGATGATGCTATTTGCTGCTATATACAAGCTCTGTTAAAAGGGCATCGCTCACTCCTCACTGGTGGTGCTGTCTTTTAATGTCCTGCTACACTAGTAATGTAATAGCAGTTCATTGTGCTTATTTTGCATAATTTTATATATGCCTGGAAATTACAAGGTGCAATCTCATCATATGAATGCATATGGTTTTGAAGTAAATAGATTAATGCCTCCATCAAAATAATGCACAGAGCAATTTAATACACATTAAGGGGTAAATTTCCCTATTCACCCAAGCGGTAATCTGTTGGGAATGGATTGCCGCCCATTGATTTCAATAGAATGAAAATCAGCTATTCCACAATGGGAGGGCGACCCATTCCACGAGATTGCCCCCAAAGTGGTGAAGGCGAAAATTTACCCTTCAGTGTCCCGACGATAATATCGCACAATGCAATTTCCAGGCTTCAGGATTTTCTTTTTTTCCCCAATTTATCTTTTTGTTAATTTTTGCCCTCATCACAGTGAGGAATGTTACAGCTGAGTAAAAATTTAAGGTCCTTCCCACCTGAACACCCAGCGTTAGCATCAAATTCTCTCAGGAAGGGAATAGATTCTTTCCAGGTTGGTACATTAAACAAGTTAGATAAGGAGAGGAGAACAAGGAGGGAATCAGCATAAGCTACAGAAGCACAGAGTTAGGTTAGATGCCAGGAAGCTCTTCTTTTGCACCAGTGGTAGCTGGGTTGATGGGACAGTGATATAAATCACCATCATCTCCTGGAGCTTGCTTGATTGCCCATGGGGGGCCAGAAAGGAATTTCTCAGAGTTCTGTTTTTCTAAATTGGTCAAAAGTGTTTTTTCTATTTTTTTGCCTCTCCAAGAGAATGAGTGGTTGCATGGAGTTAGAGGGGTGGGTTAAATAGTCGACAGAGCAGGCTTGATGGATCAGCTGGCCATTTCCTGGTCTTTTTGGTATGTATGTTTGTAACTATGGATGAGATGCAGAGTGGAGCCCCTCTGCTCTAACAAGGTCCCTGTATCCCAACCTCAGGGAGCATTCCTAAAGCACCCGTGTGACACTTCATTTTTCACACAGCAGCCGTTCAATAGTTGCCATCATCTGAATGGGACTGTCAATTTGCCCTGAGCTGCGTGCAGTTTTGTGCTGTGTACTTGTACCTACTAGGAACTGGATCGAGACATCACTCCAATCTCATCTCCTGAGAGAGGGGACCATCCCCCATCAATCTGGGCTTGATTTAACCTCAGACTCCCCTGAGATGAAAGGATACTGTGCTAATTCACTATGTTACTCAGTTCTGCCATCCTTTTCCCCCAAGCAACAGCAATAATCTACAGGAGCAACTGCCCAGATAGTGATTAGTTTTAGGATCCAGGCTGATTCTATTAACTGTAGCTCAACTCTCGCCCCAGTGTTATTACTGAAACTAAAATTAAAAGTCATTTGCTCATGGCAGACATAATGGCTTTGTCCTGTCCATAGGGAAATGGCAAAATCCAGCATTTTGGAGCACTGCAATTTGCCTCAGCTACTCTGGGCCAAGTGGAAGAAAATCACCCAGGATTCTCTCCCCCGATCACTACTGAATGACACCTACTGGAGGCATGCAAGGGTGAATGTCAACTAAGGGACGCAGTAAGGATTGGCTGTGAAGACCTCCAAAGTTGAATAGCCCCAACGACAATCAATGTCTAGCCGTCACGCCTGAGAAATAACCACTTAGCCGAAGTACCGGAGGGGCTACCTGGCAGCTGTAGTGAGTCACTACCTATAGGAGAGAGGAAGTTGGAAGAAGGTCTTCTGAGACCTTCACTGTGGCAACGCCGCACTTTAAAGACGACATCCAGGTTTCAGGGCAGGGCACGATAATTGGGGGGGCAGGGGGAGCGGTATCCCTGTCCTGTAGCTTCTACAGATCTGCCTCTATTTTACCAAATTCATCATCTAACTTACAAGGATCTGTTTGTTAAGAAATATTACACGAAAGAAAAGATGAATGCATTTTCTAAAGAGGAAAATGAGTTTCAGCTCTGTGCTGACATTTAAAATATACACACAATTCTGGATGGTGCAGAGTGAGTAATGGGGCTGTCATTTTATCCCCGGGTTCAAATGATGTCATAAACCACGAGAAGGAAACTTAGAGAAGCTGTCTGAACCCTGGCAACCTCATTATTCAGTCAAGCCATTCATTATTATTCTAATGTACATCCACAGGTCTATAAAATAAATCATTGCACACGTCAGTTAAAAATAGAATTGGAGCTTCCCAATACCACGGTAAGTAAAGGGTCTGCCACACACCATCGAGCAAATTCACCAATCCCACCGTCGTGCTCTGCCTGAAGGGAGTGGGGGTTGGAGATAGGATTACAACACTGTAGGCCTAATTTTCCCACTTGCACCTCCCTTTGAGAGCAGCTCAATGCTGGGAGCACAGAATCGCTTCATTTACCTGTACAATCCATAAAGTTGCAGGTTCAATCACCAGTTTTACTGAGTTAGCTCCCCTCAGCTGGGCTAATAGCCGGGGCACTGCAATTAGCCTCTCCATTCCTAGGCTAGGGAGGGGAGGGAGAAACCAGCCAAATTTTCGGCCCCTTGATTACTATGGAGGAAATGACTCCTGCTGGGATGTGCTTGTGTATGAATATCCATGTGAACAGGCTTGTACTCGGCTGTGACGCACGCCTGTGTGAAGTTAGCCTGCCAGCTCTCACTGTCCAGGCTCACACATGAAGAATGGCCTGTATTGTGAGAGCTGATGGCCACCTACGGAACCAGAGTTAGCACCTTGAGGAGACACAAAATTGGAATGATACTGTTTGGAAGCAGAGAAACAATTGGGGTGCTGCTACAACAGAATGAAGTTATAACTCAGTGGAGAGTATAAGAACATTATTCTAAAAAAAAGTTAAAGGGAACTGAGTCTAATATACATTGCGCATAAAATAATGTAGAGCTATAGATTAAGATGATCAAATGATGGAGCAATGTTGGCTCCAGTTAGGGTCAGGGACATATGATCTATAAAAAGCAACTAGCCTGATCTGGATAATGTAGTTTGGAGTTTAGATAGATATTTGGGGGTTTTGCTTGACTATCTTTGAGATCAGGGAGAAATTTTGCAATATTCCCTCAGGAAATAAAATCAGTAGAGTCCATGACAGAGCAAATTTTATATAAATTGTTGAAGGAATGGGCTTGATGGATTAATCAGCCTTTTCTTAGTCCCTGCTTCTTTAGTTCTTATTTTACAGATAGCGACTAATAGCTGATGGCTAGTGCATTCTTCATTACTGCAGATCAGGCTAGTTGCCATCTCAGCCATTAAACCTGGGACCATCCTGGTCTGCCCGGCTCAGTTCCACACTGCTATGAAGGAGGGAGGGTGAATATTGGGGTTATTCAGTTAGGTGTTATTTGCTCAGTTTCCAGAACGCCATGCTTTGAAAGCCTTTGCTCCTGGGGTCACCGGCATGAAGTGAATAGTGTCCAATGCAATTGGCTAACTCATGGTGTAATCACCCTACTCATTGCATCATCGCATCCTTCTGTGTTTATAAACCAGGTGAAGGATCTTGAGCTCCTCCCAGTGGTCTAAATGCAGAGCAGCAATGACAAAAGGCTCCGGACCGGTTTGTAGCACAGTGTGAGCTGGACAAAGAGGGGGATACAATACAAAGTATGTTACCAGAAATTAGAGTGTTACCCTTGTGAGGCTCTTCCTTTAATATTAACGAATGGGCTAAAATTGGGCAATAGTTGAGGAACAAGTCATGATTGTGTTAATGATTAGTTATCCCACCAGTAGTCAATTAGGCAAGCGATAAAGCTAAGCGTTGAAATTGATTCTGATGTACTAAGACATGTGAACTGCCCACTGAACACATTACTGCCATGGATTTACAAGTTATGGCCCTTTGTTTTTTTATTTATAAAGGAAAACAGAATATGCAGCAGACCGGTCAGCATCTGTAAAGAGAAAAGACAGATTATGATGTTTTGGGGGCCCTTATCTACAGTTGGTTATATTTTCCAGTGCTGCTTCTGATCTCTCTGACTTTTCAGCAGTGGCTTTGGGGCAAAGTGATACTCTGTGTCCGATATATGGTTGGCATCCTGGTCTTCCAAATTTTTGAATAGAAGATTAGACGCTACATTGAGAAAGTTACCACTGTGGTCGGACTAAAAATGACTTAAAATATTATACACTGTAACAGGTTGACCTATGATGCGTCCACTGCTATCCTGTGGTGTGACGTGTCACAAAGAATTTTACAGCACAGAAGGAGGCCACTCGGACTGTCGTGCCTGTGCCAGCTCTTTGAAAGAACTGTTCAATTTCGTGCCACACCCCAGCTTTTCCCCCATAACCCTGCAAGTTAGTCCTCTTCAAGTACATGTCCAATTGCCGTTATCCGTGGGTACCCTTGGCCAAGAACATGCCCAAGTGTGATCAAAAGACACAACTCACCACAGGGACCTTTAATAAGCCTTCTATGTTAATTGGGATCTCTTCTATAAACATCTCAAAATAAGTAAAGGCCACAAGAGGGAGCAAAAACTGCTGTTAGATTTTAAAATCTTTCCCAGCCAAACCAAACCTTCCTGAATGCCTTCCCTTTTTCTAGTAGGGAATAATG
Source organism: Heptranchias perlo (assembly GCF_035084215.1). Lineage (NCBI taxonomy): Eukaryota > Metazoa > Chordata > Chondrichthyes > Hexanchiformes > Hexanchidae > Heptranchias > Heptranchias perlo. The sequence continues at coordinate 6,411,921 of NC_090343.1, forward strand.
CATCAGGTAAATGCTCTGAATGAAGTTGTACCGAGCCACATGGGGCAGGAAGATCCAGGTTCCATCCTGGGTCAGTGCTGAGTTAGTTGATCTCAGTCAAGCTGGTTATAGGGGCACTACAATTGACTTTAGGTCCCTAGACTAGGGAGTGAAATATCAACTAAGGATCCTACCCAGTGACCCCTGCTGGAAAGTGCATGTTAGCAGATGTCAAATGAGAACAGGATCAGGCTGGTGCCACTCACAGGAGACCAGCCCACTGACACACACACACACAGTGTAGGCTTAAATATAAAGAATGGCCATTTGGCAAGGTGATGTACAGCAGCTGGTGCCCAGAATGAGTAAGCATGTCCAGGAAAAAAGGGGGAGAAAATTGGACAGGAAAAGCAATAAAGAAAAATCCTAAAATCATTGAATACATTAAGAATTTACAGCACTACTGTTACTGAGCAGAACACTAGCATCTATGGTGAACTATATATTGAACAATGAATGAGAACGTGTACATTTATCGCAACATATGAAAGTCGAGTTTTGAATGGGATGAAGCCAAGAAGCCCCACAAAAATCTGGATAAAGACACATATCTGACACATTCGGGTTAAAAGTGTATTATTGTCTAATGCTTCTAATGAGTTTTTTTACACTTATTTAAGTTACCATCTGCAAATGTTTTTGATTTTCTCCCTGCCTCCGCTGAAGGTGCTGATTCGTGCTGGGATGCAGATCCACACGTGACAGCTTCCCTCTGCCATCACATCCAAGTGGCCATTCTTCAATATGTGAGCCTGGACAGCGAGTGTCAGCGGGCTCATCGACCATGGGGGGGGGGGGGTGGTATGGGTCACATCACTGCCCCATTCCAACCGTGCCCTCATGCACCATCCCCACTGCTCCCTACAGTGCCCTGACAGGATGAGATAAGCTGAGTGAAAACGTGCAATTCTTGCAGGACCTCCATCGGTCAGCCTTCTGTCACCCGAACTATAAATCTAGCACCCTGCAAATCTCACGCTTTAAGGAAGCCTCCCAGAGGATTTGAGTTTACAATTTCCATTTTAATTACACGAGAATCAGGATTTTTGCTGGTGTTTTGAAGGCTCACATTCCTAAAATGGTCTGTTTTTCTTCCAATGAAAATGAAAACCAGCGGCCTTGCCTATGATTGGGCTGCCAAACCCAAGAATTGGGACCTTTTTCTTACAGTGCCTGGATAAATCAAAATTCCATTCTTATTACATGGGATTTTGGTCCTGGTTTGGGATAATATTCAACAACAAACAACTTGTATTTATGTAGTGCCTTTAAAGCAATAAAACATTTGAAGACATTTCACAGGAGCGTTGTCAGATAAAAATTTGACACTGAGCCACGTAAAAAGATATTAGGACAGGTAACCAAAAGCTTGGTCAAAGAGGTAGGTTTTAAGGAGCGTTTTAAAAGAGGGGAGAGAGATACATAAGAAATAGGAGCAGGTGTAGGCCGTACTGCCCCTTGCACCTGCTCCGCCACTCAATAGGGTCATCACTGATCTTCTACCTCAACTCCACTTTCCCGCCCGATCCTCATTTCCCTTGATTCCCCTAGAGTCCAAAAATCTATCGATCTCAGTCTTGAATATACTCAATGACTGAGCATCCACGGCCCACTGGGGCAGAGAATTCCAAAGATTCATAGCCCTCTGAGTGAAGAAATGTTTCCTCATCTCGGTCATAAGTGGGCGACCCCTCATCCTGAGACTATGACCATTAGTTCTAGACTCTCCAGCCAGGGGAAACAACCTCTCAGCATCTACCCTGTAGAGTGGGTTTTCCATGAGAAACCAGTGGCCTTATAATACGGCTGGCTCCAAGTAAACACCGTGACTTATCCCAACTCGACTGGAACCCATATGGTGGCTGGTGATCCCTGACAGGTGAGGCACAGGTGCGCATGCCTAACCAAACCGCCGGGTCGCCATAGCAACGGGTCCCTTCGCGCCTGCGCGGTGCGTTCCATCTTCTTCGCGCCTCTCTCTCTTTCGTTATCAGAGGAAAGCTAAAGGTAAGGAAAAAAAAGGGAGGGAAAAAAACAGGGAGCAGATGGAAGGAGGGAGAGGGAAAGAGTGAGTGAGAGTGGGAGAGAGAGAGAGAGAGAGAACTGGCACTTTGGTAAAGGCAACTCATCTTCAACTCGTTCGTCCCTCAGGCTATTCTCACAGACTAGGCCTCTCCCTCAAACCCGACCCTCCCAACCACCCGGCTTCCCCCTCCGACGCTCACCTGTCAGCCCATCTTGTGGAATCTCACTGCCATCACCGCCACCATCACGATGTGGCCCTCGCCCCTTCTCTCCCCCGCCCCGGGGGGGCTGAGCTCCAGCTGACAGCGACCTGACGCCCCAAGCCCCGGGGCTCGCGCATGCGCACACGAGCCCCAGGTGAGGCGGTCAAGCATTAACCACCTTCCTTCACTGTCTAATGTCCCCAGCCCAGAGATGCACATTTTCAAACCCCCACTCCCCCACCAAGGACATGACTTTTATGGTACTGAAAATCAAAAGCAAACAAAAAACACACAAAAAGAGTCACTAAAGGAAAAAAAATCACATTCAAGTTGAGCACATGTAGCTTTATGTTTGCACACAAGTTTGTTTTAAAATATATTCCCTAGGAAAAAGGCAACCTTTGTTTTTACTTTACAAACTGTGGCATTTTCAGTGCTAGCCACCCTCGGTGTTCTTTCTATGGAGGCTCAGCTCTGTGCAGCAACAGCTTCCTCCGTGAGGACACAGCTCCTCGCACACAGTTTCAAATTTAATTCGAATCCAGGGAAGCTACAAGCGCCCCAGCGTACGGATAGATATATCAGCACTTGGGTTAAACATTCAAGATCTGGAAAAGACGGTGTGAACCTATAAGAGAGAATGGAAAGGACAAGCCTGGCTGAGCTAAACGCTTACCATCTGCTGCACAGAGGCGAGAGTTCGAGCATCCTTGCAAAGTGACCCATTTGGGCGGGGGGTATCATTTAGTGTTTTAAGTAGATAAGGGTTTTTTGAAATGGGGGGTGGGAAGAGGTCAGTTTGAGTGCGATTATTTTTTAAAAACTAATTCCTGCTGTTAAAAGGCCTTGTGATTTGGACGAAAGCAGCTCCAGATTATTGATAACAACGTTTCGAAATGATAAACCCTGCAGTTGGCTGTGTCTTTTTTTGGAGTTTTTTCAAGCTTAGTAAAACTTCAGCAGACACTGGGCTGTGAGCTCCAGCAACCGAACCGGACTTGCCATTTACCGCTGAGGGGATACACCGCGTTCTAGGAGCCCATCATAGCAACCTGTATTTTATTTCTTTAATCGATTAGTTCAGTCCCTAGCCGCCGATCAGTATTCAACATTTAATAATTTCGGAGATGTGGATCGAATCTCGAAGATACTGGCAAAGAGGACCTAGAGAGCCAGCAGATTATGAACGTGTCCAGTACCCCAGTGTGTATCACATACAGAGTGACTCATACACTAGTAGTTAACCCTTTCAAAGACGATTTTCTTTTTATACAAGTTGTTTCGTTGGTTTATACTAAAAAAGTGGTTTTAAGATGGATTGTTGTAAACCTCACGGCAGTAAAGATGCCCATCGGACGAGCTGCTCTGTGTGGGTTGTTATGGGGGGGGAGGTTGTTAGACTGAATCAGATAATTGGCAGAGGCTGACTGGACTCCTCACCCTGAAGGTCTCCTGTGCTTTACCTACCATGAAAATTCGACACCAAACCACATAAAGGGTTAGCATCTTTGAAAGTAGATAAATCGCCAGGCCCGAATGAAAATGTATCCCAGGCAGCTAAGAGAAGCAAGGGAGGAAATAGCGGAGGCTCTGACCATCATTTTCCAATCCTCTTGGCTACAGGCATGGTACTGGAGGATTGGAGGACTGCTAACATTGCACTGTTGTTTAAATAGGGAGAAAGAGATAGACCGAATAAATATAGGCCAGTCAGTCCAACCTCGGTGGTGGGAAAATTATTGGAATCGATTCTGAGGGACAGCATAAATCGTCATTTAGAAAGGCATGGGTTAATCAAGGACAATCAGCATGGATTTGTTAAGGGAAGGTCATGTCTGACTCACTTGATTGAATTTTTTGAGCAGGCAACAAGGAAGGTCGATGAGGGTAACGCGTTTGATGTAGTGTACACGGATTTTAGCAAGGTCTTTGACAAGGTCCCACATGGCAGACTGGTCAAAACAGTAAAAGCCCATGGGATCCAACGGAAAGTAGCTAGTTGGATCCAAAATTGGAAGCAAAGGTTGACAGGTGTTTTTGAGACTGGAAGGCTGTTTCCATTGGGGTCCCGCAAGGCTCAGTACTAGGTCCCTTGCTATTTGTGATATATATTAATGATTTGGACTTGAATGTAGGGGACATGATCAAGAAGTTTGCAGATGGTACAAAAATTGGCCGTGTGGTTGAGAGTGAGGAGGAAAGCTGTAGACTGCAGGAAGATATCAATGGACTGGTGAGCTGGGCAGAAAAATGGCAAATGGAATTCAGTCCAGAGCAGTGTGAGGTAATGCATTTGGGGAGGGTAAACAAGGCAAGGGAGTACACAATAAATGGGAGGATACTGAGAGGTGTAGAGGGACAAAAGGGAACTTGGAGTGCATGTCCACAGATCCCTGAAAGTCACAGGACAAGTAGAGAAGGTAGTTTAAAAGGCATACCGGATACTTTCCTTTATTAGCCGAGGCACTGAATTTAAGAGCAGGGAGATTATGCTAGAACTGTATAAAACATTGGTTAGGCCACAGCTTGAGTACTGCGAACAGTTCTGGTCACCACATTACAGGAAAGATGTGATTGCACTAGAGAGGGTACAGAGGAGATTTATGAGGATGTTGCCAGGGCTGGAGAATTTTAGCTATGAGAAAAGATTGGATAGGCTGGGGTTGTTTTCTTTGGAACAAAGGAAGCTGAGGGGAGATTTAATCGAGGTGTATAAAATGATGACAGAACTGGTTAGAGTGGATAGGGAGGACCTATTTCCCTTAGCAGAGAGGTCAGTGACCAGAGGGCATGGATTTAAAGTAATTGGTAGAAGGATTAGAGGGGAGCTGATGAGAATTGTTTCACCCAGAGGGTGGTGGGGGTCTGGAACTCACTGCCTGAAAGGGTGGTAGAGGCAGAAACCCTCAACTCATTTAAAAAGTACTTGGATGTGCACTTGAAGTGTCATAACCTACAGGGCTAAAGACCAAGTGCTGCAAAGTGGGATTAAGCTGGATAGCTTTTTTTCGGCCGGCACGAATATGATGGGCCAAATGGCCTCCTTCTGTACCGTAACTTTCTATGATTCTATGAAGGAGATATTAGGACAGGTGACCAAATGTTTGGTCAAAGAGGTAGGTTTTAAGACATAGGGATTGTTAGACAAAAAAAGACCAAGATCCATCTAATTTGCCTTCTACCATCCTGGCAGTCCCACGATAATGGAGTTGTTGACTAATCATAGCAATCGATCTCTATCAGTTAGTCTCCAACAGACCCAGACATGAGGTGAGGAAAACCCCCAGTGGTGGAGAGCTTTGGGAACCATAGGTCCAAAGTCACCTGTTCCTCCCGAGCAAGTTACACTCACCATCCCGATCTTTCTCGAAATTCTTTTGATGAGTTCTCTTGGTCCTCCCCTCCTCTTCCATTTTCACTTATCACTAATTCGAACCCTTTACCTGTTGGGAGTCCCTTATACAACAAAGTTGCTTCTATCTATCTATCGGTGCCCTGCCACACAACTCGTTTCTATAAATTGCAAATCAGAAACTAATGTTAAGAATTAGATGTGACAAAAACCAACCTGGACTCGGGCTCCGAATCTAACGCCGGTCCCTGGTCCCCTCTCCCTACCTACCCCAGAGACAGCCCCGAATCCGGAGGCTGGTTTGTGTTTAGGATGAGATTCACCGGTGGTGAGTCAGCAGCCTCCGTGTGTGTGTGTGTGTGTGTGTGTGTTTTTAATCACAAAACATCGCCCTCTCTTCCCCCCCAAAAAAGAGACCTTTTGTCAATTTCACAGTGAGAAATTTAACCAGAGGAAGGGAAATAACGGGACAAAATTGTAGTTGCTTAAGTGTGAACCTCACCCCCCCCCCATTAATGATCAGATCCGTCCAAAGCTCGGCCGTATTCCCCCCACACCCACCCACCCACCGACCTCTCTCCAAGTTCACTTGGACTCTTACCTTGTCCTTTATCCACGAAGCTGGTGATGGTGTTCGCCAGCCCTGCCGCTTGCTGCAAGCTGCCGTTTAACCCACTCCTCTCCGCGACTGACAGGGTTCTGTACAGGAACAGCATGTAATCGTGAGGGGTCACCTGGGGAATCCCAGTGTTCTCCTTCGACCTTCTCGAGTTGGTGCCCGCTCCTCCCTCGGCTCTCCCTTTCTCCACCTTGACGCTCCCCTCCCCAGCCCTTGGGTTCCCTTTCCTGCTCCCGGAGATTCCTGACCTAACGCCTGCGGTCCCTCTCCCAGCTCCTGGGCTCCATCTCCCAGCCCCGGGGTTGGGCGCCTTCCCCGTGGGGTTCCTTTTGCCTGCCCCAGCCCCGAGGAGCCCCTGGCGGACCCCGGCGTGACTCTTGCCGGCGCTGCCGGAGTGGCCGATGACCGCCGCCGAGTCTGAACTGGGCAGGTACCAGAAACAGCTCAGATACCAGATGAGAAGGGTGAGATTTCTCAGTGCTTCCATGCTCCGACCTCGCCGGGGACAAATTCTGTCAGATCGACTCCAAGCTGCGAAGGCAACGGCTCCCCAAACTTCCAGACAAACTTCTCCAAAACTTTCCTCCGAACTTTATGAATCTGTCCCATAGTGGAATTCCGCTGATTACAGTAATCCCGGACTCTTTCAGCCAGCAAAGGAACCAGAGAGAGAAGAGAAAAAAAATCAGATTCTCTTTTGCTAAGCTTCCTTCTTCCCTTGCTCCTTTTCTAGCCCAAGAGGTGACTCAGTCTTGTTTAAATCCCAGATCCAAGAGGCAGAAATGGCGTAATCCTGCCCAGCGCCCTCTCTCTTAAAAACTTCCAAACTTTGAATCATTTCCAGTAAAAATATTTCACACTCAGGCTGCGGGCCAGAGGCAGGTGCTCGCGGTGCTCTCAAACCTGCTCTCAGGAATCGGCGAGAGAATTTCAACAACACTGCGAGAGAGAGAGAAAAAAAATCTCTTTAATTACTTGCTGATGTTGAGCAGTCAGCCTGTCCGAAGCTGTTTAGGTGCAATATATTTCTGTAAAAATAATATATAGACTTAATATCTACAATCCGATCTGCAGTGAGAGGTTGCACGCCTCATTTCAAGCACCATATGCTTCACTTCTCCATAGTTTGGATATTGGCAAGGTGAAATATGTTTTTTTTTAATGGAAACAAAATTCTTGGCCGGTCGGATGTAGTAGCAAAAAATTCAAAACGTAACCAAATTTAATTTGCTTTTTTTTAAAAAAGAAAAAGAAAATGAGCCCTCCCGCCCCACTTTAAAAAAAATCCATCCATAACAATGTGCATTTAATATAGCATCTTTAACATGGAACAACCCAGGGGAATTTGGAGGAAGGTAACAGATACCTTCGACACCCTCGCTAGCTTCATCCTATCTAAACTCCAATTCACCCAAAACTCTTCCACCACTTGCATTCGGTGCTGACTCCCGTTCACCTGTCATCCCTCTCATTGCCAAACCCCACCTGCTTCCGTTCCCCGGTGCGTTTGCATCAAAATCTTCATTGCAGCCACAAGGGATACTGTTAGTGCCTTTTACCAAGATGGTTTCAGTGCTGTGGGTGGGCAGCTACCAGACTGATGTGATTTAGACTGGGAAAGTTGAGGTTTGGTGACCATAACACATTTCTAGAATTTACAGCACAGAAACAAGCCATTCGGCCCAAGTGGTCTATGCTCCACGGGAGCCTACTCCATCTAACCTTATCAGCATAATCTTCTGTTCCTTTATTTCTCGTGTTTTTAATTAGCTGTCCCATAAATGCATCTGTGCTATTTGCCTCAACTACTCCTTGTGGTAGCGAGTTCTTGAACCACTCTCTGGGTAAAGGAGTTTCTCCTGAATTCCTTATTGGATTTATTAGAAACTATCTTATATTTATGAGCCCTGGTTTTGGACTCCCCCACATTTGCTTTCCGCGACCGGTGGGTGCCGCAGGGACTGGAGTGCATCCTGGACCGATATAATAAAACTATAATTTGACACTTATTTTGGTTTTATTGAGTTGCTGCACATAAACACACCCTAACCCCCCCTTCTTATAAAAGGGGAGCCTAAAACACAAGGGGAAAAAAAAGTGGAAACATTTTCTCTACATCACGGACTTTAGAAAGGAGGAAGAGCTTAGAGTTGGCAGAGTAGTTAGAGAGGATGGATTAATGACGCAGCTTTGAAAGGGCCAGGAGCAATGTCTTTGTTTATCAGTCGTTAATGTCAGTAAGCAATGGCTGAGGAGAGGTAGTTGAGTGGTCAGTAGCTGATAGTGGTCAACCATAGTAGCCTATGGTTGAAGGGGGTCAGTGCAGGTGATGGGGCTTGTGGAGGAAATGATTCTGATGATGGATGGAGGAATGATGAAGGAGAAACAATAAGTGTGGTAAGGTTGAGAGTTGGGACAGGGAGGAAGCTAGGGAAGTTAAGGACAAGAGAGTCAGGGGGAGAGGAGGAAGCTAAAGCAGTTTAGTAGCTTGCCTTGGTTTGGAGACAAAGAACTCCTTGGGTTCCTCGCAGCTGATGTTGGAGGAGAGATTGGAGGAGGAGATGGGACTTTGGTGGGGAAAATGAGTTTGGGACTCTCCAGGAAGATATTGGAGCAATAGGAGACTTTGATTGCAGAGGGGAGGAGGCAGTATAACTTAAGCCAGATCTGATGAGTTGTACATCATCAGTCTTGCACCATGTCAACTGTCAGCTGTGGCTCAGTGGGTAGCACTCTGACCTCTGAGACAGAAGGTCATGGGTTCAAGTCCCACTCCAGGGACTTAAGCACAAAACCAATGCTGACACTCTAATGCAGTACAGTGGGAGTGCTGCACTAGCGGAGGTGCTGTTTTTCAGATGAAACTTTAAACCGAGGCCCCATCTGCCCTCTCAGGTGGACATAAAAGATCCCATGGCACTATTTTGAAGAAGAGCAGGGGAGTTCTCCCCAGTGTCCTGGCTGATATTTATCCCTCAACCAACATCACTAAAACAGATTACCTGGTCACTATCACATTGCTGTTTGTGGGACCTTGCTGTGCGCAAATTGGCTGCCACATTTCCTACATTACAACAGTGATTACACATCAAAAGTACTTCATTGGCTGTAAAGCGCTTTGGGACATCATGAGGCTGTGAAAGATGCTGTATAAATGTAAGTCTTTCTTTTTTTTCTTCATGTGCAGTTAAGCCTGCAGCCCTCAGATGTGAGGATGCAGAGGTGGGTGTGACACCATCGGTAACTGTGGAGGCAAAGTCCTGGCAGGTGGGGGCCAAAGGAGGAGGAGGAGGAGTTTGGAGTTCGAGGATGCTGGTGAGACTGCTAAGGGGTAGTTTTCCCCACAGACAGAGGGTGAGGGCTTTTGATCACACAGAATTGTAAATGATGTGAGAGACAAGGAAGTGACCAGAGATGACATTATTAATAATAAAATAATGAACACTGATAGAATCTACTCAGTTTTGTCAGTTAGTGGTGATCGTGGGAAACTGAGTTTAACAGACAAATGTCCCACTTAACATTGTGGAATAGATTGTCTGAAGGCCTTTTTGTTTTTTTGCAAATTTCTCTCTTCATCTCCTGAAGGCATTGGCTGTGACTTTCCATGGGTGGTGGTGTGGGGCGGGTTATAGAATCATAGACTGATACAGCACAGAAGGAGGCCATTTGGCCCATCGTGCCTGTGCCAACTCTTTGAAAGAGCTATCCAATTAGTCCCACTCCCCCTACTCTTTCCCCATAGACCAGCAAATTTTTCCTTAAGTATATACCTAGCTCCCTTTTGAAATATATTATTGAATCTGCTTCCACCACCCTTTCAGGCTGTGCATTCCAGATCGTAACTCGTCCTCCGTAACATTGATGGGAGAGCCACAGAAACCCTGGAAAAACAGCGTAAACGGCATCTTTACGCCAGATTTCTGGGGTTTCCGTGGCTCTTCCACCAAAGCTAGGGCAGGAGGGTTGTCAAAATAAAAAATGAACAACACTTGCATTTGTGCAATACATTATCACATTAACATGCAATTAATTACCGTTGGAGTGCAGTGACTGCTATGTAGACAAATACAGCAGCCATTCAACACCAGCAACATACCCCAAACAACGAGACGAATGATCAGGTAACCTCTATTTGTGGTGGTGCTGGCTGAGGAAGGAATGTTGGCCAAGCTACTGGGAGAATTCCTACTTCTATTTCAAATATTGCCATGGGTTCTTTATCCTCCATCTGAGACCACTCATTAATTTTTAAAAAATGAAAGTATTGTTTCAGGAACAGCAGGCCTGGCCCTATGAATGCCGTGTCTTGTAGTTTCATCTTGGCTTTTGTCATATGTGGCGGCACTAATTTCTTAGTGACTTTTGAAGCCACAGACCTGAATGTTAAAAGGTAGAGGCAAGGATGTTCTCCAAACCAGTGTGTTGTGGATTTTTTACGATGGTTATTATCAATGGTGTTGAAACACTGGGACCCGCTATAGTGGAACTATTTTTGCTTGTCCTGTCACTGAAGATGACCTGGAAGTGATTGACCAATGGTGCAGAGAACCTCAAACTGTTGCTTTATCCAGCACCTGTGACAATGCAGTAATCCTTCCATGTGGCACTGGAATTTCAGCTAGATTACGTGCTCAAATCCTGGTGCACGTAAAAGCACACTTTGCTTTTTGTCTTACAATTTTACCAACAAACGCACAAAAAGGTTAAAGTACACATGCTTACGCCGTGTACATTTGAGTATTGAGATCACATGCCCAATTACTCATTTACTCATTTTTTATTTACTAATCAGACATGCAATTAGCCACATCTGGATTAGCCACATATGAATCACGGCTACATATTGGACAAGACTTGTTTAGCAGTGATTTGGTCTGGATGTCACTCTGCATTCCAGTTTATGGTGTATCCCACCTCTCACCCACTCACAATACTTTATCTCATAAATCCTTTGTTAACCTTTCACAAATTCATGACAAAATGATTGGCACACAATGTCACAGGTAGCCATATAGCTGAGGTCTCACCTGGCAATATTGAGGAGCAGAACAGCTGAGTACGTTTATTGAGACTTAGTTTCCACTTAGAAAGATATACATACAGTCTTAATCATTAAAACAAAGCCATAAAATACAAAGCTGGAGCTGTGTCCTCAATTCACACGGTGAATGTGCAAGCAAGAAATACTAAGGCTGATTTTAACTGCAGATCATTCTTGCTGGCAGGAGGTCTGAGCCATTTAGAGGCCTCACATTATTGATAGTGTGAACGTTGCTCTTTGATCAACATCAGAGACAGTGTGAGTATTGGTTCTTGTTCTAGATTATGGACAGTGGGAGGATTGATTTGCATTCTACAATACTGACAGTGTGAGTATTGGGTCTTGTTCTACATCACTGACAGTGTGAGTATTGGGTCTTGTTCTACATCAGGACAGTGTGAGTATTGGATCTTGTTCTACTTCACTGACAGTGTGAGTATTGGGTCTTGTTCTACATCACTGACAGTGTGAGCATTGGGTCTTGTTCTACATCAGGACAGTGTGAGTATTGGGTCTTGTTCTACATCAGGACAGTGTGAGCATTGGGTCTTGTTCTACTTCACTGACAGTGTGAGTATTGGGTCTTGTTCTACATCACTGACAGTGTGAGCATTGGGTCTTGTTCTACATCAGGACAGTGTGAGTATTGGGTCTTGTTCTACATCACTGACAGTGTGAGCATTGGGTCTTGTTCTACATCACTGACAGTGTGAGCATTGGGTCTTGTTCTACATCACTGACAGTGTGAGCATTGGGTCTTGTTCTACTTCACTGACAGTGTGAGCATTGGGTCTTGTTCTACATCAGGACAGTGTGAGTATTGGGTCTTGTTCTACATCAGGACAGTGTGAGTATTGGGTCTTGTTCTACATCACTGACAGTGTGAGTATTGGGTCTTGTTCTACGTCACTGACAGTGTGAGTATTGGGTCTTGTTCTACGTCACTGACAGTGTGAGCATTGGGTCTTGTTCTACTTCACTGACAGTGTGAGCATTGGGTCTTGTTCTACATCAGGACAGTGTGAGTATTGGGTCTTGTTCTACATCAGGACAGTGTGAGTATTGGGTCTTGTTCTACATCACTGACAGTGTGAGTATTGGGTCTTGTTCTACGTCACTGACAGTGTGAGTATTGGGTCTTGTTCTACGTCACTGACAGTGTGAGCATTGGGTCTTGTTCTACTTCACTGACAGTGTGAGTATTGGGTCTTGTTCTACATCAGGACAGTGTGAGTATTGGATCTTGTTCTACATCACTGACAGTGTGAGCATTGGGTCTTGTTCTACATCAGGACAGTGTGAGTATTGGGTCTTGTTCTACTTCACTGACAGTGTGAGCATTGGGTCTTGTTCTACATCAGGACAGTGTGAGTATTGGGTCTTGTTCTACTTCACTGACAGTGTGAGTATTGGGTCTTGTTCTACTTCACTGACAGTGTGAGTATTGGGTCTTGTTCTACTTCACTGACAGTGTGAGTATTGGGTCTTGTTCTACTTCACTGACAGTGTGAGCATTGGGTCTTGTTCTACATCACTGACAGTGTGAGTATTGGGTCTTGTTCTACTTCACTGACAGTGTGAGTATTGGATCTTGTTCTACATCACTGACAGTGTGAGTATTGGGTCTTGTTCTACGTCACTGACAGTGTGAGCATTGGGTCTTGTTCTACATCAGGACAGTGTGAGCATTGGGTCTTGTTCTACGTCACTGACAGTGTGAGTATTGGGTCTTGTTCTACATCAGGACAGTGTGAGCATTGGGTCTTGTTCTACTTCACTGACAGTGTGAGTATTGGGTCTTGTTCTACATCACTGACAGTGTGAGCATTGGGTCTTGTTCTACATCAGGACAGTGTGAGTATTGGGTCTTGTTCTACATCACTGACAGTGTGAGCATTGGGTCTTGTTCTACATCACTGACAGTGTGAGCATTGGGTCTTGTTCTACATCACTGACAGTGTGAGCATTGGGTCTTGTTCTACTTCACTGACAGTGTGAGCATTGGGTCTTGTTCTACATCAGGACAGTGTGAGTATTGGGTCTTGTTCTACATCAGGACAGTGTGAGTATTGGGTCTTGTTCTACATCACTGACAGTGTGAGTATTGGGTCTTGTTCTACGTCACTGACAGTGTGAGTATTGGGTCTTGTTCTACGTCACTGACAGTGTGAGCATTGGGTCTTGTTCTACTTCACTGACAGTGTGAGCATTGGGTCTTGTTCTACATCAGGACAGTGTGAGTATTGGGTCTTGTTCTACATCAGGACAGTGTGAGTATTGGGTCTTGTTCTACATCACTGACAGTGTGAGTATTGGGTCTTGTTCTACGTCACTGACAGTGTGAGTATTGGGTCTTGTTCTACGTCACTGACAGTGTGAGCATTGGGTCTTGTTCTACTTCACTGACAGTGTGAGTATTGGGTCTTGTTCTACATCAGGACAGTGTGAGTATTGGATCTTGTTCTACATCACTGACAGTGTGAGCATTGGGTCTTGTTCTACATCAGGACAGTGTGAGTATTGGGTCTTGTTCTACTTCACTGACAGTGTGAGCATTGGGTCTTGTTCTACATCAGGACAGTGTGAGTATTGGGTCTTGTTCTACTTCACTGACAGTGTGAGTATTGGGTCTTGTTCTACTTCACTGACAGTGTGAGTATTGGGTCTTGTTCTACTTCACTGACAGTGTGAGTATTGGGTCTTGTTCTACTTCACTGACAGTGTGAGCATTGGGTCTTGTTCTACATCACTGACAGTGTGAGTATTGGGTCTTGTTCTACTTCACTGACAGTGTGAGTATTGGATCTTGTTCTACATCACTGACAGTGTGAGTATTGGGTCTTGTTCTACGTCACTGACAGTGTGAGCATTGGGTCTTGTTCTACATCAGGACAGTGTGAGCATTGGGTCTTGTTCTACGTCACTGACAGTGTGAGTATTGGGTCTTGTTCTACATCAGGACAGTGTGAGCATTGGGTCTTGTTCTGACGATCCGGATTCTTTCCCCTCAGTCTGGTTCAGTAATAACTGAAGTCGAATACATTTTAAAGTCCAACACATCTTTAATAGCAGGGTTCTTAGTCTGCAGCATTGATTTGGACTCCTGATAGAGTCCCTCTATGCTGGCAGAGCAAGAACAAAAACATACAGAAATCCACACGTTTTTATACAAATCAATAGGGTTGGAACATACTTAACGAGGGTCAACACCAATCATAAGCCGGGCATAGGTTGCCATGCAAGGTTACATTATTTCCGGCCAATCATAAATAATCATGTGCTGACTATGTTGCTGTTAGACATCAAAGGGGACACTTCCTCATCTTCCAACTTGGAATGTTCTTCCCTGTTCCTTCTGTTCCTTATCTCCCAACCTGGAATGTCTTTCAACTTTGGCTAAGCTCGTTCCCTATATTGATCTGCCATAAACATGGAGACATTCAGACCAGTCCTTGACTCACATCAAAGACCTATCGTTGATAAGACAATGCAGGCCTGCTGACTAAGCAAACATATGGCCCAGCAGGAGGGCCAGGCCACTTGTATCAATCTCAGTTACTAACTAATTAACCCTTTCTAACCATTTTGCATTCTGCTTCTTTGCCACGTAGGCATTTTAATATTTTACTAAAACTGACCACGTAGGGATTCTCATTCCCCCCTTTTATCATTTTATGATAACCAATTATTACGGTGCTCACTGGTTCTGCAGGTTCTGCAGCGCAGCAACATTTAAGTAAGCAATAAACTATAAGAATTATAACAATGAATATGACTAGCCCTTGAACTAGAGAAGTCCCAATCGAACACAGACATGTTTCATCAATACGCCTTTGTACTCTTATCTGTTCTCAGGAACAGACTCCTTCTAAACATCTCTCAAGTAAGCTGCAAATGTCCTTGGTCAGCTAAACCTATTCATGTTAGTTTGAAAAGGCTAACATAGTCAAATATCCTATGGTGCTTTATATTCTGTTTCCAGCCTAACTAGACTGAATGGTACCTTTCAGACCATTTTACACCTGTGAATTGGTGCCCTCCCCATTATATCCCTTAATCCAAATTCTCCCTACAATATCCCGTTAGATGCTGTACCTCATCTTAACCAGGTTCCCTTCGTGTTGGCCACCAGTCCGGGTGGAAGAGAGGCAGAGCATCTGATAATCCTATCAAACTATAATTGTCTTCCCTTTTACATGCACCTTACCCCAGCGGGTGCTACTCCCAGTACCATTAAGATGTGTTCTTAGTTGAAACCACAGAGACAATGGGGACATTCTCACCCAGGCTCTGTTTTACTATCTTTGCCAAACCCTTCATCCTCTGCTTACATTTATTACATGCAATGAAAATCAAGAAGCACATTACAACAAACTGCACTACGACTAATACATATGAAATTAATCTAATCCAAAGATGGATCTGTATATTCAGTCCCAAATTCCAGAGGTCATTTCACCAGGTGGTGACTTTAATTTGGTCAATGTCATGCTTAATGTTGTTATTGTCCTGTTGTAGGTTATAACAAACCTTCTGGGAGAGGCGTATCTCCATTCGCAATGCTTCCAAGTATTTAGGCAACAGGGGTGTCAGATACCCAAATGTGTCCTGATATGCTTTTAAGTCCTTTCTGACATTCTCAGAAACTTGTACGGTGGTGAGGTTATGCCGGTGTACCTCTACCAGTTCCTCGGGTCCAATCCGAACCAGGACTTCAGAAATGGAGTAGAATTCTGGACTTAAAATATCACAAGTTAGATTGGCATATTTAAACGTTTTCAAATTAGTTGTAACACAGTATTCGCCCTCTCCGGCATATACCACTTAAGTGGGTTTTAGATCCACCTCTAGGACCTCCATGGTACAGTTAATATCCCGATTGGTACCGGTATTATTAAACCCACACTGTGCTTCTAGGCTGTGTCCAACACTATGTGGACACACAGTGACAACATGTCTAGTAACACATCCCTTTAATTTTGTTCCAGCCAATCAGCTTAAATCTACGTCCTCTAGTTCTTGAACCCTCTGCTTGGGGAAACAGGTACTTCCTGTCTACTTTATCTGGGCCCCTCATAATCTTGTACTTTTGTATCCATCGTGCGGATATCTTCTAAATATTGTTTCTCCCAATTTCACTGTTAACTGATGGGAACCTAACCCTGAATTTTGGAAATCCAAATTACTGTGTCCCTCTTTACTTTAATTTCAGTCCTTTTGATTGATACCAGTGTTTCCTGACTGTTTCATTAATTAGTTGGTTTCTCTATGGACCATGTGTCAGTGCCTTGTTTAAAAGGATTTCTCACTCGCCTGGACCACATTAACCATTTTCCTGTTGTGCTGTTGTCAAGTAACTGAGCCTGTCTGAGACTCATTCTTCACTGTATCTTCTTCATGTATCTCCGCATACTAGCAGCATCTCATAGGAATGAGCTTAGTGTTCTTGGATATTAACTTTCTGCTGGCCAGTCTCTTCTTCCTCATGGTATTTCCGAACATTTTCCATGGCACACATCATATGTCCTGTAGGATTCAGTCCTGTAAAAGCAACTGGTTTGTTTAAAGAGTGGTTGCAATAGCTCACCAGGCCATAGGCCTTTGTAATCATGTTCTTCATCCTGATCTCCATTTCAGATGATGGCAACATACATTTGTATCTTTTATGTCCACTGTAGCCATTCTTAGGTTTTCAGGTTATCTTATCAAAAAGATCAGGGGTATCTAGAGTGCTTATCTCCCCCTGAATGGTCCCGATGTCAGGGTCGTGGCCAGGCTTTTGAGTGTAGTTTTCTCATTATTCATTATAGGCAAGGACACAAATATCTCCACGAGAAAGCTATCAATTTACTATTCTCAACTACACTTTCCTGACTTTCACTAGATTGTATATTTATGCCAGATTGATTTTTTATCATGCCCAATTCAATGACTTTAGAGAAATTCCCATATCTCCCCACCTCGAGCATTCTGTCTCGGAAGACAACAAATAGGCTAAAACAAAACAAATCAAAATGTTTTTAAAAGAAGAGAATCAGGTTGATATCACCACGCTGTGACATTTGGTATCCGCTGATGTCTGCAGCTAAAGTCTTAAATCTTTAACACCACTGGATCGTTTCCTGCACCAAATTTCTCCAGCAAAGGTTGCACCGTAACTTTGTAACTACTCTTGGTAATCCTGCACCATCAACACTCACGTGGTCCCAAAAAAAAACCAGGGTCACCTGTTTTAAAAGAAACACAGAAAATCCATTGCGGCTCTTCTTGAGAGCCCAAGTGATTAATTTGTCAAATCTTCATTTATTATTTATTTATCCAAAGGAATAATCCCTATACCCGAAACAAATTCAGAAAACAAAACAGGAGAGAGAAATTGCCTAGTTCCACTCTTGCTCTTTCTCTGAAGCACGCAGCCTGTCTGAAATAAACACCGTCTCTCCCACATACAGATGTACACAGGGCTGCAGACTGGAATTTCTAACTCCAAGTCCTAATCTCTGTGTTTTCAAGATGTAACCACATTAAGCAGATATCATTAGCAGCCGCCTGCTAAGATACGTTATATTCCTCTTTTATTAATTTATTAATGGTTTGGGCATGTGTTTCTAGCACTGTAGCTATCCTTTGCAATATATGGTCAGCATTTGATCCTCAGACAATTCCTTATCTGTATTTTCATTTATCTTTTAATATATCTTTAATGCGAGACCCTAAATCTCTGACCTTTTGATCTAATGTTGTCAAATCAATGGTGTTAACAACTGAGGCAAAGGCAGTTGCTATATCACTTATCACAGATCTTTACGTCTCCATATTTGCCTATCTCTTTTTACGATGTCCACCTCCATTCCATGTGGCTCTTTGTTTTAACACTTGAGTTAGGAGGTGTTGATCTAATTGTTGAGTTTTCTTAGCATTCTCAATGCGAGTTATATAATTTGTCAGGGAAGGTCTCCCCTCTTTGGTCAGATCTTGTATTCTACTATTAATTTCAAATAAAATTGAACAGCCCCAGAACTTGTCAAAACTTCCTTATCATACTGTGGCAGGGTAAAACTGATAGGTGTTTAGTACCCTGTGTCAGTACATAGCTCAAGTAATGGACTTCCAATTGTCTAACCTATGCTTCCTTTTCATATGATTTGTTTTACATTCCTTTCTTATCAATTTTTCACTGTAGCGTGAAAACTTATATCTCAGTCAATTGTAGCCTTTGGCATTTCCGAGTGATTGGGACAATTTTACTAATATAACCTATACCAATTGTTACCCCATGTTCACCTGTGTTCTGGGCAAGCCTCAGACAGTTCTCAACCGACTGGGTCATTTCTATCTGTTTGAACTGGTCTTGGCATGACAGTCTGGCTTCTTGGGATGGAAGGGGTTAATATTAACTTGCTCTTGTGGTAGGAGTAACTTGATCCTTCTCCCTTTTGAGATTAAGTTCCCACCTTCAAAATTTCTCTTCACACAGGTTTGACTGATTTTTTTACTTCTCACATTTGTGGATTGCTTTATACTATATTTTTGCACACTATTTTTTCACATACTTTTCGTGGATGTGATTATAATCAACGCTCCGAGCTGTTCCAGCTTTCCGACTTTTCCTATCACAATGATCCTGATAGTTTTTTAATGTATCCCGTTAATTTTTAACCTCTTTTTAAACCACAGCCAATCACAAAATAAACATTCAAAATGCCAATTTTTTGAAGATCCCATGTCTGGAATTTAACATGCCCACACTTTATAAGAACCAGAATTTAATAGGTCACTTAACCTCAATAACTCCAATTTTAATTCGGCAGTATCAGAATTAAACACACGACAAGACAGATACATTACACAAAGGAAGAAAACACACAAGACACAGTAAGAAGGGGGCGTGGCCCACAACACCGACAAAAAAAACACTGATCAAGACAGGCTTTTTAAAGGGACAGTACACTTAAACAACAAAACCTTTCTTTTTCGGGTCTCTGTCTTTTAAACATTTGTCTAGTCACTTAATTCTATCCATATTTTTTTACAGTACTGTTTCCATAAAGCAATTAGTTCTTTGGCTGAGGTACCTCTGTTATTTTTCCAAATTAATTCCTGAGCCTTTTTTCGGCATCTAAGTTTTATCAATAGTTCCTGTTTATATCCAATCATCAGGAACTTAAACCTTGACTACCCTCAGTGATATTAACCACTGACCTACCGCTTACACGTTATTCCCTCAGTGATATTCGACCACTGACCTCTTCCTGCTATTTCTGTGTATTCGCCAGACTGACCTGAATCTTGTAAGGACGCACACGAGTGTTAGCGATTGGACGATTCGTCGTCAGACTGACGGATTGGAGGAAAACCGACATAGTAAATTAAGACTACTTACATCGGGGCGCCATTTCCTTCCTCCGTGTCTGAGACAATCCGCCTCTTACTCCGCGAACTCTCAGTGAACAACCGTTAAGATCCCACCGCTGCCACCAAATGACGATCCGGATTCTTTCCCCTCAGTCTGGTTCAGTAATAACTGAAGTCGAATACATTTTAAAGTCCAACACATCTTTAATAGCAGGGTTCTTAGTCTGCAGCATTGATTTGGACTCCTGATAGAGTCCCTCTATGCTGGCAGAGCAAGAACAAAAACATACAGAAATCCACACGTTTTTATACAAATCAATAGGGTTGGAACATACTTAACGAGGGTCAACACCAATCATAAGCCGGGCATAGGTTGCCATGCAAGGTTACATTATTTCCGGCCAATCATAAATAATCATGTGCTGACTATGTTGCTGTTAGACATCAAAGGGGACACTTCCTCATCTTCCAACTTGGAATGTTCTTCCCTGTTCCTTCTGTTCCTTATCTCCCAACCTGGAATGTCTTTCAACTTTGGCTAAGCTCGTTCCCTATATTGATCTGCCATAAACATGGAGACATTCAGACCAGTCCTTGACTCACATCAAAGACCTATCGTTGATAAGACAATGCAGGCCTGCTGACTAAGCAAACATATGGCCCAGCAGGAGGGCCAGGCCACTTGTATCAATCTCAGTTACTAACTAATTAACCCTTTCTAACCATTTTGCATTCTGCTTCTTTGCCACGTAGGCATTTTAATATTTTACTAAAACTGACCACGTAGGGATTCTCAGTTCTACTTCACTGACAGTATGAGTATTGGGTCTTGTTCTACATCACTGACAGTGTGAGCATTGGGTCTTGTTCTACATCACTGACAGTGTGAGCATTGGGTCTTGTTCTACATCACTGACAGTGTGAGTATTGGGTCTTGTTCTACTTCACTGACAGTGTGAGCATTGGGTCTTGTTCTACGTCACTGACAGTGTGAGCATTGGGTCTTGTTCTACATCAGGACAGTGTGAGTATTGGGTCTTGTTCTACATCAGGACAGTGTGAGTATTGGGTCTTGTTCTACATCACTGACAGTGTGAGTATTGGGTCTTGTTCTACATCACTGACAGTGTGAGCATTGGGTCTTGTTCTACATCACTGACAGTGTGAGTATTGGGTCTTGTTCTACGTCACTGACAGTGTGAGCATTGGGTCTTGTTCTACATCACTGACAGTGTGAGCATTGGGTCTTGTTCTACTTCACTGACAGTGTGAGCATTGGGTCTTGTTCTACATCAGGACAGTGTGAGCATTGGGTCTTGTTCTACGTCACTGACAGTGTGAGCATTGGGTCTTGTTCTACATCACTGACAGTGTGAGCATTGGGTCTTGTTCTACTTCACTGACAGTGTGAGCATTGGGTCTGGTTCTACATCAGGACAGTGTGAGTATTGGATCTTGTTCTACATCAGGACAGTGTGAGTATTGGGTCTTGTTCTACATCACTGAGAGTGTGAGTATTGGGTCTTGTTCTACATCACTGAGAGTGTGAGTATTGGGTCTTGTTCTACTTCACTGACAGTGTGAGTATTGGGTCTTGTTCTACTTCACTGACAGTGTGAGCATTGGGTCTTGTTCTACTTCAGGACAGTGTGAGTATTGGGTCTTGTTCTACATCAGGACAGTGTGAGCATTGGGTCTTGTTCTACTTCACTGACAGTGTGAGCATTGGGTCTTGTTCTACTTCAGGACAGTGTGAGTATTGGATCTTGTTCTACTTCACTGACAGTGTGAGCATTGGGTCTTGTTCTACTTCACTGACAGTGTGAGCATTGGGTCTTGTTCTACTTCAGGACAGTGTGAGTATTGGATCTTGTTCTACTTCACTGACAGTGTGAGTATTGGATCTTGTTCTACTTCACTGACAGTGTGAGCATTGGGTCTTGTTCTACATCACTGACAGTGTGAGCATTGGGTCTTGTTCTACATCAGGACAGTGTGAGTATTGGATCTTGTTCTACTTCACTGACAGTGTGAGTATTGGGTCTTATTCTACATCACTGACAGTGTGAGTATTGGGTCTTGTTCTACTTCACTGACAGTGTGAGCATTGGGTCTTGTTCTACATCAGGACAGTGTGAGTATTGGGTCTTGTTCTACTTCACTGACAGTGTGAGCATTGGGTCTTGTTCTACATCAGGACAGTATGAGTATTGGATCTTGTTCTACTTCACTGACAGTGTGAGTATTGGGTCTTGTTCTACATCACTGACAGTGTGAGTATTGGATCTTGTTCTACTTCACTGACAGTGTGAGTATTGGGTCTTGTTCTACTTCACTGAGAGTGTGAGCATTGGGTCTTGCTGTAAATTAGGAACTTAGGAACAGGAGTAGGCCATTCAGGCCCCCTACCCTGTTCTACCATTCACTTAGATTGTGCCTAATCTGTATCTTAACTCTATTTACCCACCTTGATTCCATATCCTTTAACACCCTTACCAGCAAAAGTCTATCAAACTCAGTTTAGAAATTTTCATTTGACCCCCAGCCTCAACAGCTTTTTGGGGGAGAGAGTTCCAGATTTCCACTTCCCTTTGTGTGAAGAATTGCTACCTGACATCATCCCTGAATGGCCGAGCTCTAATATTAAGGTTATGCCCCCTTGTTCTGGACTGGAGATCAAAGGAATTGGGAGCGGGGAGAATGGAGATTAGTTGAGATGGAGCCCAACAATATTGAAAGAAGGGGGCAAAGGAACTTGAGTTTAAATCTGAATAAATGAAACAGATATTTATGGTTTTGAAAAATATGATTCGCAACATGTATATAAAAATTAATAACTTGCTCTCTGATTACATGAATTTTGTCAAGTATTTCAGCCTTGTGTCGCCCGTGGCTGAGCAGGTAACACTCTCGCCTCTGAATCAGAAGGTTGTGGGCTCAAGTCCAATTCCAAAGACTTGAGCACATAATCTCGGCTGACACTCCATTGCAATACTGAGGGAGTGCTGCGTTGTCAGAGGGGCTGTCTTTCAGATGAGATGCTAAACTGAAGCCCCACCTGCCCTCTCAAATGGATGTAAAAGATCCCACCGCACCATTTCAAAGAAGAGCAGGGGAGTTCTCCCCGGTGCCCTGGCTAATATTTATCCCTCAACCAACATGACTAAAGAATAGATGATCGGGACATTGTCACACATTGCTGTTTTTGGAACCTTGCTGTGCGCAAATTGTCTGCTGCATTTCCGGGATCCTGGACGTGGTCCCCCTCCCAAAAATTTGAATTTTATACTGGAATTTCTGATTTCTGTTTCATTTGAAAACAATGTTTTACTTCACAATGGATAGCTTTTTATTCTTGGAGGGGAGAAAAAGCTTTGTCAATTTATATAAGGTTGGCCATGAAAGCATCTATATATCGATAATCTCTCCTCCTTCCCTCTCTGCCCCATATAGGACCCTTAGAGAGACAATCTCCGTGAGTTCCTCGTGGATATAAGGCAAAAACACCACCTCAAATTCAGTACAAATCACCACTGGTGATCTCACTTGATCAAGGCCATAGAACAGCTGGAGTGGGACTTGGAAAAATGGACATTGGTGCAATAGGCGGTGCCCCTCTGAGTTTGGGGTGAAGGTACATTGTTGGAGCACAATAGCGGGAGCTTTAGTCTGTCACAGTGTTGTACCATTGCTGGGAGTGCTTGATGTAAACGCCCTCACGTAACAAGCACAGAAATCCCTCAGAAGATGCAGGTTTGGAGAATATGACACAGTTAGCTACAACATGGGTACAAAGACCACAAACGACTCATGACTTGTCCAATCAGGTTCACTTCTGGACATATATTTTATGCATCATGTTGCAGAAAATATGTTAGTTATTCCAGAATGTTCCATTCCATTAATGAACCCTTGTTTTTTCTCCATAAACAGAGGGGGATGAACAGCCTGAGCATGCTGCCAGGAAAGGTGGTTGGGTCCAGGACTCTGGACTCAATTAATCTGTAATGGGAAGACAGTCTCCGCCCTCCGTCTCTGCCCCTGCCTCAGCTCATCTGCAGCTGCAAACCCTCATTCATGCCTTTGTTGCCTTCAGACTTGACTATTCCAATGCTCTCTTGGCCGGCCTCCCACCTTCTACCCTCCGTAAACTTCAGCTCATCCAAAACTATGCTGTCCTTATCCTAACTAGCACCAAGTCCCGTTCACCCATCACCCCTGTGCTCGCTGACCTACATTGACTCCTGGTCCGGGAAAGCCTCAATTTTAAAATTCTCATCCTTGTTTTCAAATCCCCCCCATGGCCTCGCCCCTTCCTATCTCTGTCACCTCCTCCAGCCCTACGACCGTCCAATATCTCTGCACTCCTCCAATTCTTGCCTTTTGTGCATCCCCGATTCTCATCGCCCCACCATCGGCGGCCATGCCTTCAGCTGCCTAGGCCCTAAACTCTTGAATTCCCTCCCTAAACCTCTCCACCTGGGCACCTCTCTTTCCTTTAAGATGCTCCTTAAAACCTACCTCTTTGACCAAGCTGTTGGTCATCTGTCCTAATATCTCCTTATGGGGCTCGGTGTCAAATTTTGTTTGATAATCGCTCCTGTGAAGCGCCTTGAGATGTTTTATTACGTTAAAGGCGCTATATAAATGCAAATTGTTGTTGTAGTTGGTAGGGTTGGTTTTCTAGGAGGATGAGATCAAATGAGCTGAAGAACCTTCTTAATCCGAACCTATCATGAGGCCCTTGTGCATTGTGATTATCCTTTTACGTTGCAGTCTGAGAGAGTCAACTCGAACGTTTCTCAGAATGCAACAAATAAAGCCAGACTGAGGTGACCTTTATATAGTTTTCAATGTTTCACACCTCTTTTCAGCACTTTTACATCTATTAACAGGCTAATAAACCCTTCAGCTGCCTCTTTGTGAAAGTAACCAGCATATCTGAGCCTGGAAATGACTGTTGGTGATATTAGTGAGCAAATTGTTAGCATCTTTGGATGACAACCCCGATCTTCTCCAAGGCCCCCCACTCGATGTCCTCCACGGCCCACGGCCTCTCCCTCCCTCCTCTCCGATTCGCGTCTCCTTTCCCACCCAAAAGGCAGCCAGCCTGTCAATCTCTGGCTGGCTGTCGCGTGGGAAACCCAGAAGCACAAATAATTCATCTTTAATTGAGTTACGATCGCAGAATGCCACGCACTCATTTGACTTCCGGGTTCCCCACTCGAACATCTACCCACGAGCTGGATTTCCGGCTCCCTGCTAAAATCGTGCCCCTTTCCTCAAAGCTCCTCCCTTGTGTTATGGTGCCTGTTGCTAAAGCAATGCACCTACCTCAATATATTTATCCGGTCATTATCACATTGCTGCTCGTGGCACCTTGCTGTGTGCACATATTGGCTGCCGTGTTTCCTACATTACAACAGTGACTACACTTCAAAAGTACCTCATTGGCTGTAAAGAACTTTGGAACATCCTGAGGACGTGAAAGGTGCTGTTTTGAGGCCGCCAACCCTCCAGGATTGCCCTGGAGTCTCCAGGAATTAAAGACTCCCGGACACTGCTGCGAGCAACACCCGGGAGAAAAATCATAAGGGGCATTAAAAAAAAATGTGTTTTTAAAAATATTTTCTTTAAACATTTTTGTTTACTGTTATCAAAATATTGGACATGGGGCAAAATGGCTGTTTGACTGACAGTCAAGAATCATCCAATCGGGTAACAGAGAGCCTGTTCGCTTTCTGATTGGCCGTGGGAAGGCGGGGCACCGTGAGGATGGACATGTCAGGCGATCAATGGTGTGGGGGGGGTGTGCAGGAGGTCATATGTTGAAACCTCCAGGAATATGTCCAAGCGGAGTTGGCAACCCTATGCTGTATAAATACAAGTCTTTCCTTATTTCTTTGGGTGCCCAACAATTTGCCTTTGCCTGAAGAATATCCTCAATTACGTACCAATTAAACACAGCTACACCCACTCCGTAACTGGAGCAATTGCTTGCTTACATCCAAAAATAACAGTCGAATTTTATATTACAGGAGCCAATAAAGATACAGATTAATTTGTATCCGGACAATTTATCAGGAGCAACTCCTATCTTAAAACTTTTGATGCAGCGGCAAGTGGAAAGCAGTGTATGATTGATGAGCCAGCAAGAAGAAAAGATCAAAAGCAGGTCAGCAGGGTGTTGGCTGTGGTCTGCTCTGCTCTCGCGGGGTGAAGGTGATTGGCGGAGCTTGGGCGGGACCCCCTTTTCCGACAATGGTCTTTTTAGCCAAAATCACAGTGCAATCGGCACAATCGAACCGGCTGGCTGGATACGCCGAGGGAGCTCACTGCCATCTGCTCCCCACCCATGTGTGTCTTGGCTCGATACTGTGATCTGGTAGTAATGGGGCCGCGCTCTTGTACAGCCAGACAGGTTCACATCTCCTGCACCATCAGTGCTTGAATTTTCCCCCCATTAACTATCAAGGAGGAAACAAAACTCCAGCCTGATGTGTTATTCCATCACATTGACAT
This sequence comes from Heptranchias perlo, assembly GCF_035084215.1. Lineage (NCBI taxonomy): Eukaryota > Metazoa > Chordata > Chondrichthyes > Hexanchiformes > Hexanchidae > Heptranchias > Heptranchias perlo. The sequence continues at coordinate 6,438,080 of NC_090343.1, forward strand.
AAGTTTTGCAAAATAAATTTTTTAAATAATCTACCAAGTTATGATCAGTACGCCTCTTGTTAAAACCACACCCAATTTAAAGGAGCTCGGCACTGTCCCGTCCTCATAATGCCTCCGTGACCTCGCCCCTCCCTATCTCTGTAACCTCCTCCAGCCCTACAACCCTCCGAGATCTCTGCGCTCCTCCAATTCCGGCCTCTCGCGCATCCCCGATTTTAATCGCCCCACCATTGGCGGCCGTGCCTTCAGCCGTCTAGGCCCTAAGCTCTGCAATTCCTTCCATAAACCTCTCCACCTCTCTCTCCTCCTTTAAGACACTCCTTAAAACCTACCTCTTTGACCAAGCTTTTGGTCACCTGTCCTAATATCCCCATTAGTGGTTCAATGTCAAAATATTGCTCAATAACCCTCCTGTGAAACGCCTTGGGACGTTTTACTACGTTAATAGACGCTATATAAATGCAAGTTGTTGTTCTGGTTGTTGTTCTATCTCTACTGGTGTCATTTGAACTTCCTCTCAGTAACTCACTCAGCCTAATATCCCAATGAAGTAATAAAGTAAACAAAAGAATGTTAATACTGGTTACATGCGAGCAAGCGAAATGACGGGAACCCCCCCCCCTCTTAAAATTGCAGTCTGCTTGTCTAACTATAGACAAATTGCTGATGGCACTGAAACAGTTAAACTTCTTCTACAGCCATGCTAACATCGGAGGTGGCGTTAAGATATCACAAAGAAAATATTATTGAATGGCTGTTATTCTACTTCTGTAACTGATATTCAAAGAGTGTATTATTGCACCTGTGATATAAGCAACTGTATTTTTCCTTATGTTGTGTGTATATGTATTCTTGTCAAGGTTGATGGATGGCGTTGCTTCTAAATATGCACGTGTTACAAGAATGAAGGCTTGAGACTCGGAGCAAATCTCTGAGGTAGGACACCATAGGAAACATGAACCTCACTGGCACTGGATCTAAACAGCAACTTGTCAGATGGGCCCAGCTGAGAATGTGAGCTCATTTGAGATGAATCACAATAGCTTGGGGGTACTCGGACACTTCCATTTCTTGGGATTGTGATAACAACAACTTCCACAACAACACACCAACGACACTGCCAGCCTTGACTCAGTAGTCATGATCTCACCTCTGAGTCAGGTAATTATGGGTTTAAGTCCTTGTCCCCGTGGGGTCTTGAGTAAGAAGTCTAAGCTGACACGTTAGTGCAGTACTGAGGGGAGTGCTGCACTGTCAGAGATGCTGTCTTTTAGCTGAGAAGTTAAACCGAGGCTCCGTTTTCCAGCTTAGGTGGAACTGTTTAAAGAAGAGCAGGGGAGATGTCCTGGTCAACATTCGTCCCCCAACTACCTGCACTAAACAGATTATCTGGCCATTTATCTCATTGCTCTTTGTGGGATCTTGCTGTGTGCAAATTGGCAGCTGCATTTTTCTACATTACAACAGTGACTACAGTTCAAAAGTACTTCATTGACTGTGAAGCGCGTTGGGTCAACTTGAGGATGTGAAAGGTGCTATATAAATGCAAGCTCTTTCTTTCTTGTTTGCATTTATGTAGCACCTTTAAAGTGGAAAAAATGTCTTGAGGCACTTCACAAAGGAAAAGAGGAATAGATGCTAGTTCTTGGCAGGGGAGTTAAAAGGGATGACCAAAGGCTGGACCAGAGAGATGGGTTCTCAGGAGGCTTTTAGAGGTGGAGGGATTTAAGGAGTGAGATCCAGAGATTGGGGCTGAAGTAGCTGAAGGCTGTGCTGCCAATAAGAAGCAGAGAGTGAGAAGGTCAGAGAGTGTGGGAAGGGATATAAGTTCTGAGGTTGCAGAGGTAGAGTGAGGTGAGGCCGTGGAGGGATTTATATTGACTTCAAATTCAACGCGCTGGGGCTCAGGAAGCCAATGTCAGGACTCGGTAAGGACTTAGTGCGGCAGGAGAGAATACGGACAATGGAGCTTTGGACAAGTTGGAGTTTGTGACGGTTGGAGGTCTTGCCTGCCCTTGTCAGATCATTGAAGTTTCTCTAGTACTGGTCTGAGGGCACTGAGAGCCAGTACCACTGCCACCTCCCTCCGCATGGCATGTGAGACATTGTTCAGAGGTTATCTCCCACGGGCACCCAGCAGTCTTTCTGAATTGTAAAGGGCAAATTTTGGGATCTCCTTCTCTTCCTCTTTGCACCGCCCTGCTCCCTTGTATTGTTGCCTATGATGGTTCTCCCATCGAAGACAAAATCCCAAGTAGTGTTCATCAGGTGACAGTGGGGCCTAAATTCGTTAGCGCCCCCAAACCAGCAATGGTGCGCCAGAACGGAGAGCCCAGAGGACCAAATTAAATTCATCCTTGGCCTCATCATCATAATTCAGGAGAAGCTGAAGGTGCCAATCGGCTCGCCTGTCTGGGCCTCACCAAATTCTGCCAGTGCCGAAGCCCAGAGGCATGCCTGGGAGGGGCGGGGGGGGTGGCGGGTGGTGGTTGATTGGGGGGCAAGGGTGGGCTGGCACTCCTGCTCCTGCCGACTCCACAAAAAGCAAAATTTCACAAAGTTTTGGAGCTTTTTTTTTCCCTTTTTAAGGGATATTGAAATGAGGCCTGTGCTGATTTCAAGTGGCAGCCAGGGCCGCCAATACAAAGGGCCCGACCAATTTAGCAGTGGCCCAAGTGCCCATGCAGATGGGTCGTGGGCCTCTCTCCTGCTAAATTGGTTAGGGTTGGCCCCTGTTTTACGCCCGTAAAAAGCCACAGCGACGTTGAATTTAGACCCTGGTATTTTTAGCTGTTGGACATCAACTCAGGTCACCGCCGAAAGCCTGAAGTACAGGCCCGGAGAGTAAATACCTTCTGGGAAAGCGGAGGCCTGGAGTTACCTCACTGAGGATTTGATAGACTCCAGGTGAGAGAGCTGGCTTGGAATCTTTTATTCAACACTTCCAGCACCTGGTGTCTTTATTTATTTACATTTTCCCTCGAGCTTTAATTTTTGTGATGCCACTTTCCAGCCACTAACAGGTGCTTGCCGTTTTTGATCAATAAAATCACATATATTGTTTTCTGCAAGATTTCATAGTTTTAATACGAGCTGTCACACCTTAGGAAAAAATGGTGAGCTATCAGAAACTTGACAAATTCATCTCAGAAAGGAAGCAACTGTTTTTCTGATACAGTACATGCAGAGTTTTCTCCCTCGTCTTGTTGAGATTCAGTAGGTGCCAGCGGTCTTACGATCCAAGGGGCCACTCTTCGTGTGTGAGCTGCGATGGCGAATGTTGTCGGGCTATTTGACCACAGGAGGCTTCACGTCCTCGCCCAAGACTTGTCCGCACACGCCAGCATCCAGCAGAAGCCCTCCTTGGGTGCTCCGCTGATCTCAGACAAAACTCACCAGTAGGACTAGGATAGTGATGGGGTGGTGTCAGCCGTGGCTCAGTGAGTAGCACACTTGCCTCCGAGTCAGAAGGTCGTGAGTTCAAGTCCCACTCCAGAGACTTGAGCACACAATCCAGGCTGACACTTCAATGCAGTACTGGGGGAGTGCTGCACTGTCGGAGGTGCCGTCTTTCGGATGAGACGTTAAATCGAGGCCCCGTTTGCCCTCTCAGGTGGATGTAAAAGATCGCAAGACACTATTTCAAAGAAGAGCAGCGGAGTTCTCCCCTGGTGTCCTGGCCAATATTTATCCCTCAACCAACATCACTAAAACAAATGATCTGATCATTATTACATTGCTGTTTGTGGGATCTTGCTGTGCCCAAATTGGCCGCTGTGTTTCCTACATTACAACAGTGACTACACTTCAAAAGTACTCGTTGGCTGTAAAGCGCTTTGTGACATCCTGAGGTTGTGAAAGACGCTATATAAATGCAAGACTGTCTGTGGAAGCAACAACCCTGGTTCATTTTCCCCCTCCCTAGCTCAGGGGCACAAGAGGCCAATCATAGTGCCACAGCTGCTGCCTTGACTACGCTGAGCTGTACGAGTAATTTTTTTACTTTGTACGAATATCATTTATTTACTGTACTTTGTTCAATCTGTCCATCTCAAGGGCAATTAGGGATGGGCAATAAATGCTGGCCTCGCCAGCGACGCCCCCATCCCATGAACGAATTTTTTTAAAAAGCAGACATTCAGACACTAATAAAAACACATTTGTGTCTAAGGCCCAGAATTTCCTCAGAACTCTCACAGTTACCCTAATTTTCAGAGTAAAAGATTGAGGAAATTCGGCCTTAAGTGACTTACGCTACACCCAAATTTCCTCGACGTTTTGCGCCGATTCAGTGAAACCTCCACCGAATCCTTCTTCGGCTCATTAACATAACGTTCCAAAGACCAGAGGATGCAAGTTTCCTGCATTTACGTCATTTTTGAACAACGTAAATATATGCCCAAAATTTTAGGCACAGCAGTAAGTCATATTTCTGGTGTTTTAGTGTATTGTTTAATTTCTCCTCACTAAGGCCTTGCACAGTATTTTCTGTATCTGTGAATGCATTTTTATAGCACCAGAATTAGTTACACTAAAAATTGAAAAAGGTTTCACTCCTGCATTTTTTTCAACATGCTCTCCTTGAATGAATGGTTTGATGGTTTAAAGTGGTTTAAAATTAAAATTTCCTTAGATAAAGGGGGACTTAAAGAAGGAATATGTGCCCTTTCCTCTGGCCCCGATTGTTTACTCTGATTTACGTTTGTTTTCACCAGTTTTTACGTTCCGGCGTATGCTAGTAGGATTGGCAGGAAATTTTGGTGTAAGTACCTGCCGGCAATATCGGCGTAAGAACGGGCGTAACTTTGGCTTAACTTGCTGATTACGCCGTTTGAGGAAATTTTGGGCCTAATATTTGGCTTGTACTGAGACAGACACCAAGCCCTGCTCACCATCACTCCTGTCCTCGTTGGTCTGCATTGTCTCCCGGTTCTCCAACACTTCAAATTTAAAATTCTTATCCTTATGTTTACATCTCTTCGTGGCCTGTTGTGAATCCCCCCGCCCCCGGCAATCTCTTCATCCCACCATTGGCGGCTGTGCCCCCAGGCTCTGGAATTCCCTCTCTAAACCTCCCCGCCTCTCCACCTTCCTCTGCTTCTTTAGGACCCTCCTTAAAATCGATCACTTTGACCAAGTTTTTGATCACCAATCCCAAAGTCTCTTTTGGCTCAGCATCCATTTTTGTCTGATTACGCTTCTGTGAAGCGCCTTGGGACGTTTTTCTACATTAAAGTTGCTATATAAATGCACGTTGTTGTTAGAATCATAGAATGGTTACAGCTCAGAAGGAGGCCATTTGGCCCATCGAGCCCGTGCCAGCTCTTTGTAAGAGTAATCCAGTTAGTCCCACTCCCCCGCTCTTTCCCCGTAGCCCTGCAAATTTTTTCCCTTCAAGTATTTATCCAATTCCTTTTTGAAAGCCACTATTGAATCTGCTTCCACCACCCTTTCAGGCAGCGTATTCCAGATCATAACTACTCGCTGCGTAAAAAGGTTTTTCCAAGTTGTTGTTGTTGAATTATTGATTAACTCCACTATCTGAAGTGGTGCTGAACACCACAAACCCAAGGGTCCCAGGTCAATCTCTGAACTGTGCTGGGTTAGCTGATCTCTTGCACATCCCCGGCTTTCATTGCCCCATCATTGGCGGCCCTGCCTTCAGCTGCCTGGGCCCTAAGCTCTGGAATTCCCTCCCTCAACTTCTCTGCCTCTCTCTCCTCTCTCTCCTCCTTTAAGACCCTCCTTAAAACCTACATCTTTGACCAAGCTTTTGGTCAGCTGTCCTAATATCCCCTTATGTGGCTTGGTGTCAAATTTTGTTGGATAACGCTCCTGTGAAGCGCCTTGGGACGTTTTACTGCATTAAAGGCGCCATATAAATGCAAGTTATTGTTGTTTATCTCGGGTGGGGGAATGGTAGGGGTGCTACAATGTGCCTCTGCATCCCCAGGTTAAATGGAGGAAGAATTACCCTCGGTTCCCAGTGTTGGTCCGTTGAACCCTGCTAGTAAACGTTAGCCTGAGATGATTTAGTTGAGCTCAGTCATAAGAGGTGACGGGGGGCTCCTTCTGGAAGTGGGTGACGATTGGATTGGTCCTTGGCTGCGAAGCTTCCCAGCCAGCCAGCCAGCTCTCAATGCTACATAAGCTCGCTATTGTGCCTTTCGCTTCAGTCGTTCCTGGGACTGGCTGGATTTTTGGAGAGATTGCATCCCTAATCACTGCCGACAGCAGGTTGACACGTGAGAAATGGGCCATTTGGTTCAGGTGCCAGAGGACCGCAGATGCCAATGGAAGCGTGTCCCGAACCAGGAATTAGCACCTCCAGGACGGGAGAGAAGAAAAGACGGAAGGAAAAGAAAGAGGAGGAGGGGGGGGGGGGAATTGAGCTGATTCTTCACAGCTGCTGGAGATGTGAGGTGAATGTTATTTCTTGAACTAATTGGCAAAAATCGAAAGTTGGAGTGCTGGCGAAGAACAAAAGTTCCATCTTTCAAGATATAGAAATAATAAAAGATTAGCCCAAATATTCCATTAATTCATAACCCAAACTGTTAGCTGTCAGTTTGGACTGAGCACAGAGGTAATAATGTGACAGTACTAACAGTGGACAAAACCTCCGGACACCTGAATAAATAATGTTGCAATTAAGGGTCACAGGATTTTGCCTTTTATATTAGCAGGAGATTAAAATATAAAAACGCAGCACTGACTAAGCGCTGTTGTTTCATTTGGACAGTAACTAGATGACATTGTTAAGGCTGCAGTAAAGTCATTTCCTGTTGAGACGGGAAAAAAATTATTGTACGACACAATTTTAAGTACTCGTCAAAACTAGCAGGAATTTTCCCTTTAACATTTTTCCGTGGAATGTTATAACTATATGAAATTGTCTTTTCCTCTCCCCCTTCCCCCACCCCCTGGGAAAAAAAACAAGGGTTCAAACATAGGAAACTAGAAATAGGAGAAGGCCATTCAGCCCCTCGAGCCTGTTCCATGAACACAAGAATTCTCTTGGCCCCTTTAGGCCTGTGTTGCTGACACTTGTAGAAGCTGTAATTTCTCACCTCGAGCGAATACATCCAGTGGCCAGAAGGTCGCTGGTTTGATTTCTAGGTCTCTCCTGAATTTTGCTGATCTTGCCTGGGGTGGCATGAGGTTCATTACATTTGGCCTCAGTGGCCGGGACTAAATCATCCAGGGTTCCCACTCCTGATCACTATCCAGTGACCCCCGACTCCCCGCAAATCCACCTTGCTGGGAAGGACGTGGGTGTAGATGTTGGGCGAAGACGGGATTAGTGTTGACTGTGATGCACACTGCGGTCAAATAGCTCACTGTCTAGGCTCCCACGTAAAACCGGCTACTCGACATAGGTATGTGAGGGTTTTTGGAATGCCTGAAATGAGAAAGGGGGGGGGGAGTGGGAGGGGGAGGAGAGAGGGGTTGGGGAGGAGAGAGAAGGGCGGGTGTGTTCAGTGAAACTACCCCGGTTGAAATAAAAACAGGAAATGCTGGAATTACCCAGCAGGTTAGTCAGAATCTGTAAAGAGGAAAGGACAGATTCTGAAGTTTTGGGTTCAAACGAAGCAGCTCATGGTTGGATATCACTTGATTACTTCACCATTTAAACCCAGTAATGAAACATTCAAACCTGTCAGCTTGTTGGAAGGAATTGACGTGTTGGATTTAAAACGTAAATACAGAATCATAGAATCTTACAGCACAGAAGGAGGCCATTTGGCCCATCGTGCCTGTGCCGGCTCTTTGAAAGAGCTATCCAATTGGTCCCGTTCCCTTGCTCTTTCCCCATAAGCCATGCAAATTTTTCCTTTTCAAGTATTTATCCAATCCCCTTTTGAACGTTACTATCGAATCTGCTTCCACTCCCCTTTCAGGCAGTGCATTCCAGATCATAACTAGTTGCACCAAGCCAAAGAAGGAAATATTAGACAGGTTATTACATTCCTCCTTACCATATAATATTAGGTAAACACCCATAGGTATCCAATATTCCATATATAAACCATCTGGACCCCTCAATTAGATTACCTGTAACTCCCGCCCAGGTATCCATTATTCTACGTGTAAACTATTTGAACTGCTCAATTAGATTCCAGTCTGTAATTTACTTCTGGGTATCTATTGTTCTATACGTAAACTATCTGAAACCCTTGATTAGATTGCAGCCTATAAATTGCTCCTGGGTATCCATTATTTTATATATAACCTATCTCAAGCCCACAATTAAATTGTAGCCTGCAACTTCCTCCTGGATATCCATTATTTTATGAATATAAACCATCTGACCTCCATGATTAGAAAGAAAAAAGAAGGAACTTGCATTTATATAGCGCCTTTCACAACCTCAGGACATTCCAAAGCGCTTTACAATGAAGTACTTCTGAAGTTGTATTATAGGAAACGCACTAACCAATTTGCACACAGCAAAGCCCCACAAACAGCGCTGAAATAAATGACCAAGGCCAACGGGAATGACATCAAAGCCGGCAGTCGGGGGCGGGAATTGGGGTGGCAGCGGGAATTGGGGCGGGAGCGGGAATTGGGGCAGGAGGCGGCCCCACCGGGGACCCAAAGAATTGATCCCTGGCATGAGGTGAGTGCTCGGGGGTGGAGAAGAGGTTCCAAAATGACACCAGTGTAGAGAGAGCTGGGACAAGGGAGCACAAGGATTCCTTCCGGGGCCCGAAGGAACATTCCTGCCCCTCCTCACGCCCAAGGAATCTTCCCGCGGCCTCTTCTGGCCTCTCTCCTGCACCCTGCCTGGTTTCCCTGGTGGGTTTGACACCGTACGGGCTTCCCCCCCCCCCCCCCCCCCCCTCGAGTATTCGTTAAAATCACGTCACGGCGCCGATTACATCATCAAGTTTTAGATTTAAATCAGGCCTCCCTCTGCCCGCCTGCAGTGGGAGCCTCGGCCGACTTCAAAGTCGGCCAAGATAAGATGCCAGCCTCTGGGAACGGTGCAGCCTCAAGCCTGTAAATGGACTCGGTCCATTTTAACCCTATCCTCACGCACCATTCCCACTGGGCGGGATTAAAATCGACCCCCTGATGTCTTGACTATAGAAATTCCTATTAGCCAACTATAAATTGTTTCTCAATAAACCTGCAGTAATGCCATGGCAGTGATTAACACTTCAGTGTAAACTTGATCACACATCAAACTATTAGAGAATATTGTCTGTCAGCTTACACTGGGGTTCGGCTTAAAGGGAATGCACTCAAAATTATTGCTAAAAATGGTGTACAAGTCACTCTTGGATATAAGTTCCACTTTTATATTTGGAAATGAATGATGTCCCCTTTCTCCCAACAGGACAGGGGCGAGGGAGGCTTGTACTTTTCTGCCCACACTGGGCAAGCTTTAACAGCTCGGCCAATTGGCCAAAGGCAACAGCAGCCTTATTCTAGGTGGTGCTTCCATCTTGGGAAGGGTGACCAAGAAGAGGACCTGGGGACTGGGAGGGACGCTGGATTGGGACTTGGGTTCGTAGCCAACAGCCCCCCCAACTGATGGGATGGAAGCTCCCTTTATCTGCCTGCTGTGTGGGTCCTAACGGGGAATGAGGTAGGCTTTCTTGAACCAGGCCCCTATTGGCCATGAGCCCAAAGCATAAAGCATCTTGTAATTCAGCATTAAACTGACAATCTCACTTAGTGAAATTTTTTTTTTGAATGCTTTGAACTTTGTGTGGAACCTGCGAAATTGTTTAAACAGTGTTTAAATCCATTCTCCTCCATCGACCTCTGGGTCCAATAACATGGAACCAGCAATGGTATCATGTCCTCTTGATGCCAACTCTGAAGCCCAGGGTTGCCCCATTAAAGACACTTCCTTGTAGATCAAGTTTGTAAAAGCGACAAAAAAAAAATGAACTCTCAGGCCTTACAGAGGTAGGGTTTCCTCATATTGTTTTCACATTCTTGTGCCTGTAATTATACCTGTTCATTAGCCACCTGTAGCTGCACGTTTGCATTACAGAGATGCCCGAACAGTTGGTGAATGCATTTTGTGAAATGTGCAACTCAGACACGTAGAAGAGCAGGGTGCCAGGTTCAATCCCTTAGCCTGACCTAAGTTAGCTGATCTCGGTCACTATTTCGAAGAAGATCAGGGGAGTTCTCCCCATTGTCCTGGTCAATATTTATCCCTCAACCAATCACTCAATAAAACAGATTAGCAGGTCATTTATCTCATTGCTGTTTGTGGGATCTTGCTGTGTGCAAATTGGCTGCCATGTTTCCTACATTACAACGGCGACCACATTTCAAAAATACTTCATTGGCTGTGAAGCACTATGGGATGTCCTGAAGTCGTGAAAGGCGCTATATAAATGCAATCTTTCTTTTATTCCTCACTTTCATTCACTCTCCTTTTTCGTTCCTCTTCTAGTCTCTTTGGGGTTGAATTTTCACAGGGGTTCCCCCCGATCATATTCTGCAACATGGGCAGAAGATCCCGAAGTTATGGCAGGCGAGTGCGATATCCCCTGGAGAAATTCACCCCCATAAAGTTTCAGCTCTGGGTGTCTGGCCTGTAAATTTTGAAGAGTGCAAACGACATCTAAACATTTAAAAGTTTTTGAAAGTTCCCAGAAGCTTCAGCATTCTGTTTCAACACATTTAGAATGGGGTCCACTTTAGGCTGAAGTTACATACATAGAATTACATAGCACAGAAACAGGCCATTCAGCCCAACTGGTTTATGCTCCACACGAGCCTCCTACCTCCCTACTTCATCTCTCCCTATCAGCATATCCTTCTATTCCTTTCTTCCTCATGTGTTTATCTAGCTTCCCCTTAAAGGCATCTATACTAGTCGCCTCAACTACTCCTTGTTGTAGCTAGTTCCACATTCTAACCACTCTCTGGGGTAAAGAAGTTTCTCCTGAATTCCCCATTGGATTTATTGGTGACCATCTTATATTTATAGCTCCTAGTTCTGGTCTCCCCCGCAAGTGGAAACATCTTCTCTATGTATACCCTATCAAACCCCTTCATAATCTTAAAGGCCTCTATCAGGTCACCCCCTCAGTCTTCTCTTTTCTAGAGAAAAGAGCCCCAGCCTGCTCAATCTTTCCTGACAGGTGTAACCTCTCAGTTCTGGTATCAGCCTAGTAAATCTTTTTTGCACCTTCTCCAGTGCCTCTATATTCTTTCTTATAATATGGAGACCAGAACCGTGCACAGTACTCTCTAAGGGTGTTCTAATCAAGGTTCTATACAAGTTTAACATAACTTCTCTGCTTTTCAATTCTATCCCTCTATAAGTTATACTGCATCTAGTGCACAGTTCAAGAGGTATGAAAGCACCTACTTGAAGTCTTGTCACATTTAAACCCCGGTGCTCTCAGGTGCCAAAGTTATAGGGGGTGAAATTGGTCTTCGTCAGTAGCCTAAAACGGGATCCTAGCGAATCATCAGCTCAATTTACACCGCTAAAATCAGTGGAAAAGAAAATCAGATAGACAGAGTGTAAAATGGCCGGCCGGTTCGCCAGGAGGCTGTATTTGTGCTGCCGGCATAGACCAATTTGATGCTCTATTGAGTTGTTATGATCTGAAACGTGCTGCCTTAAAAGGGCGGTGGAAGCAGATTCAGTTGTAATCTAAAGGGAATTGGATAGATACTTGAAAGGGAAACATTTGCGGGGCTATGGGGAAAGGGCAGGGCGAGTGGGACTAATTGGATAGCTCTTCCAAAGGGCCGGCAGAGGCACGATGGGCCGAATAGCCTCCTTCTGTGCTGTATGATTCTATTACTGTCACTTTCACATCAGTACACATCTGAAATCACTTCACAGTGACACAAGAGTGGTGCACAACCTTGCCCAATTTGATACCTTAAGATGGCCAAAAACACAGGTGGACTTCTAAGTGAATGGGGATTTGTAACATTTCTCCCAGATCAAGCAAACTTCAAGAATGTTAATTCAGCCTTAAAAGTCACACTTGAAAACTCTGCCCAATTGCACCCCGTAGATGACTACTGTCCCAGCAAAGCATCAACCAGCCATGCTGCTCCCTGGAGGATTTGACTGTATGAGTCTATCCTTTTAACCTTCCATCCTAACTCTCGCTCTTAAATAAGAGATGTCTGTACGGCAAATAGGAACAATTCCCAACTGACCTGCTCGTGTTCGATTTTGACACTGGGTTGGAAAAAGTGTTTCAATTTCTCAGAAATGACGTACCTCACTTGGAAAAGCACAAAAAAAGCGCACCGAAAATTAATAATGGGCAAAGACAAAAAAAGCCTTCAAATTAGGAGAGAGATGTATTTTTTTTTCTAACAGGGTCAGAGTTAAGGAAGCCTGTCTGTTAAAATAATGTTCTTCCCTTCATGAAGACAGTCAGGTTCTCACACGGAGGACAATGGCAGGAAGGGAGCTGTCTGCGTACACTCATACCACCGATCTCTGTGCTCCTGTCCCTCCGATTACCAGTAACCCAAGAGCAAAGAACTGAATCACTCCTGTTGGGAAGGCAAAGGAGGGGGGATAAACACAAATTGATCACTGGGAACCCGTTACTCAAACGCACAGAACGCAACTGTAATCAGCAGTCTTAAAGGATAAAACATGGTGATTGCATAGAATGTACAGCACAGAAACAGGCCATTCGGCCCAACTGGTCTATGCTGGTGTTTATGCTCCACACGAGCCTCCTTCCCCCCTGCCCCCCATTTCATCTAACCCTATCAGCATATCCTTCTATTCCTTTCTCCCTCATGTGTTTATCTAGCTTCCCCTTAAATGCATCTATGCTATTTGCCTCAACTACTCCTTGTGGTTTTGAGTTCCACATTCTAACCACTCTCTGGGTAAAGAACTTTCTCCTGAATTCTTCATTGAATTTATGAGTGACTATCTTATATTTATGACTCTTAGTTTTGGACTCCCCCACAAACAGAAACATCTTATCTACATCTACCCGATCAAACTCCTTCATAATTTTAATGACCTCTATTAGGTCACCCATCAGTCTTCTCTTTTCTAGAGAAAAGAGCCCCAGCTTAATTGTGTCAATTGTATATATTAGAGAGTAGCACAAAGTCCATATAGTGTAGAGATATAGTGCACCATGTATATATTAGAAACTAGGACAAACTCTATATAATGTAGAGGTACAGTGCACTGTGTATATATTAGAGACTAGCACAAACTCTGTATAATGTAGAGGTATAGTGCACCGTGTATATATTAGAAACTAGCACAAACTCTGTATAATGTAGAGGTATAGTGCACTCTGTATATATTAGAAACTAGCACAAACTCTGTATAATGCAGAGGTATAGTGCACTGTGTATATATTAGAGACTAGCTCAAACTCTATATAATGTAGAGGTATAGTGCACTCTGTATATATTAGAGACTAGCTCAAACTCTATATAGTGTAGAGGTATAGTGCACTCTGTATATATTAGAAACTAGCACAAACTCTATATAGTGTAGAGGTACAGTGCACTCTGTATATATTAGAAACTAGCACAAACTCTGTATAATGCAGAGGTATAGTGCACTCTGTATATATTAGAGACTAGCACAAACTCTATATAGTGTAGAGGTACAGTGCACTCTGTATATATTAGAAACTAGCACAAACTCTATATAATGTAGAGGTACAGTGCACTCTGTATATATTAGAAACTAGCACAAACTCTATATAATGTAGAGGTATAGTGCACTCTGTATATATTAGAAACTAGCACAAACTCTGTATAATGCAGAGGTATAGTGCACTCTGTATATATTAGAGACTAGCACAAACTCTATATAGTGTAGAGGTACAGTGCACTCTGTATATATTAGAAACTAGCACAAACTCTATATAATGTAGAGGTACAGTGCACTCTGTATATATTAGAAACTAGCACAAACTCTATATAATGTAGAGGTACAGTGCACTCTGTATATATTAGAGACTAGCACAAACTCTATATAGTGTAGAGGTACAGTGCACTCTGTATATATTAGAAACTAGCACAAACTCTATATAATGTAGAGGTACAGTGCACTCTGTATATATTAGAAACTAGCACAAACTCTATATAGTGTAGAGGTATAGTGCACTCTGTATATATTAGAGACTAGCACAAACTCTGTATAATGTAGAGGTATAGTGCACTCTGTATATATTAGAGACTAGCACAAACTCTGTATAATGTAGAGGTATAGTGCACTCTGTATATATTAGAGACTAGCACAAACTCTGTATAATGTAGAGGTATAGTGCACTCTGTATATATTAGAAACTAGCACAAACTCTATATAATGTAGAGGTATAGTGCACCGTGTATATATTAGAAACTAGCACAAACTCTATATAATGTAGAGGTATAGTGCACTGTGTATATATTAGAAACTAGCACAAACTCTATATAATGTAGAGGTATAGTGCACCGTGTATATATTAGAAACTAGCACAAACTCTATATAATGTAGAGGTATAGTGCACCGTGTATATATTAGAAACTAGCACAAACTCTATATAATGTAGAGGTATAGTGCACCGTGTATATATTAGAAACTAGCACAAACTCTATATAATGTAGAGGTATAGTGCACTCTGTATATATTAGAAACTAGCACAAACTCTATAATGTAGAGGTATAGTGCACCGTGTATATATTAGAAACTAGCACAAACTCTGTATAATGTAGAGGTATAGTGCACTGTGTATATATTAGAAACTAGCACAAACTCTATATAGTGTAAAGGTATAGTGCACTCTATATATTAGAGACTAGCACAAACTCTGTATAATGTAGAGGTATAGTGCACTCTGTATATATTAGAGACTAGCACAAACTCTGTATAATGTAGAGGTATAGTGCACCGTGTATATAGAGTCATAGAGTCATAGAGTCATACAGCACGGATAGAGGCCCTTCGGCCCATCGTGTCCGCGCCGGCCATCAGCCCTGTCTACTCTAATCCCATATTCCAGCATTTGGTCCGTTGCCTTGTATGCTATGGCATTTCAAGTGCTCATCCAAATGCTTCTTGAATGTTGTGAGGGTTCCTGCCTCCACAACCCTTTCAGGCAGTGAGTTCCAGACTCCAACCACCCTCTGGGTGAAAAAGTTCTTTCTCAAATCCCCTCTAAACCTCCCGCCTTTTACCTTGAATATTAGAGAGTAGCACAAACTCTATATAATGTAGAGGTATAGTACTCCCTGTATATATTGGAGAGTAGCACAAACTCCATATAGTGTAGAGGAATAACAGAGCTTGTATGAATATCCCTATTTATACTATAATGCAGAAGTCCTTGTACAACAGGTTTCCAGCATCCCCAGTGAATATTGTGAAGTGATCATTAACTAAGTACCTGTTATAGGGGCAGAGCAGATCCTGAATGTCTCCCCTGGTGTCCTTGGCCCTGTCAGGTTAAAAGGCCAACCAAGAAATCAGCAGGAGGGACTCAGCGTAACAACAACAACAACTTGCTTTTATATAGCACCTTTAATGTAGTAAAACGTCCCAAGGCACTTCACAGGAGTGATTATCAAACACAATTTGACACCGAGCCACATAAGGAGATATTAGGACAGGTGACCAAAAACTTGGTCAAAGAGGTAGGTTTTAAAGAGTGTCTTAAAGGAGGAGAGAGAGGTAGAGAGAAGCGGAGAGGTTTAGGGAGGGATTTCCAGAGCTTAGGGCCTAGGCAGCTGAAAGCACGGCCGCCAATGGTGGGGCGATGAAAATCGGGGTTGTGCAAGAGGCCAGAATTGGAGGAGCGCAGAGATCTCGGAGGGTTGTAGGGCTGGAGGAGGTTACAGAGATAGGGAGGGGTGAGGCCATGGAGGGATTTGAAAACAAGGATGAAAATCTTAAAATCGTGGCTTTGCCAGAGCGTAACCACTCTCGGGGATTCAGAGACTCGGTATATATTATAATGCAATAGCAGGCTCAGTGCGTTACACAACCTGAATATGACCTGTTCCTTATAAACTAGTTTATTCATCACTCTTTCCCTCACCAATTTACAAGCTGTTGCATCGAGCGCCCATACTGATCAAAAGCTAGCTGGACAACTATTGCCTTTTTATCTGGTTCCAAAATATGTTTCAAAAATGCAACAGTCGAGGCGAAATCATGCAGCGCGACAATTAACTTTGCTGTAATATAATAGTCGTACACACCAGAGCTGGGGATCTGTCATTTATTCAGCTCGGGGGAGCTGTTTGGTGTCTAATTAACGCAGCAGCTTTGACATGCGTCGTTTAAAGAAATCACTTCGGGACATCGGGATTACACTTAGTGCCTTCACTGGTCAGGTCGCATTACACCGTCCGATATCACTGACGATTTTTCAGTAACGCTCCGCTCTCTGCAAATTCGGGGGCTGCTCGTTCGCAAAACCCATATTTTAATTAAGCTCCATACTTGCTTAGAAGCTCTTCATCCCTTAATGAAAGGTCATCGACCTGAAACGTTAACTCTTGTTTCTCTCTCTTCACAGATGCTGCATGACCTGCTTAGTGTTTCCAGCATTTTCCGTTTTTAATTTCAGATTATAATTATGTCGTGTAGTAATTGATAAAATTGGCAAAAGAAACAGAGACGACGAGGAGAAATTTTTTTATGCAGCGAGTTGTTATGCACTGCCTGAAAGGGCGGTGGAAGCAGATTCAATAATAACTTTCAAAAGGGAATTGGATAAATACTTGATGGGGGAAGAGCAGGGGGCGTGGGACTAATTAGATAGCTCTTTCAAAGAGCCGGCACAGGCTTGATGGGCCAAATGGCCTCCTTCTGTGCTGTATCACTCTGTGATGGTATGATTCTATGAAAATTACTCTTCAAACTGCCCTGATGGTTTAGGTGGGAGTCACTGCGTCAACTGATCTGCTACTGAGCCATACAGACCTGGACAGCCCCAGGCTCTGTCCCTGGCCTATGCTCCCGTTGCTAATCTTACAACCATGGTACCTCTGTGCTTCTTGGCTTAGGAGGGATGGGAGGGGAAAAAAATCCCCAATCGTTATCTGGCGGCATCTTCTGGACAACGGACATACATGGGTGTTAGGTGAGGACAGGAACAAGCTTGGCAGTGATGACCCATACTCAGTCATCTCCACTCAGGTGAGAGTTTTGGGCATCGCACCTCAGGAAGGATGTATTGACCTGGGAGGGGGTGCAGTGCAGATTCACCAGAATGTTTACATAGAATTTACAGCACAGAAACAGGCCATTTGGCCCAACTGGTCTATGCCGGTGTTTAAGCACCACACGAACCTCCTCTCACCCTTCTTCATCTCACCCTATCAGGATATCCTTCTATTCCTTTCTCCCTCATGTGTTTATCTAGCTTCCCCTTAAATACATCTATGCTATTCACATCAACTACTCCCTGTGGAAGCGAATTCCACATTCTAACCACTTTCTGGGTAAGGAGGTTTCTTCTGAATTCCCTACTGGATCTATTGCCGACTATCTTATATTTATGGCTCGCAGTTTTGGACTCCCCCACAAAGTGGAAAAATCTTAAAGGGGCTTAAAGGGTTAAACTACGAGGACAGCTTTCATGAACCTGACTTGTATTCCCTTGAGTTTAGGAGATTGCCCGGTGATGTAATCAAGGCATTTAAAACAATAGAAGTATTCGATAGGATAGATAGGGAGAAACTATTTCCTCTGGTGGGGGAATCAAGAACGAGGGGACGTAATCTTAAAATTAGAGCCAGGCCGTTCAGGAGCGAAATCAGGAAGCACTTTTTCACACAAAGGGTAGTAGAAACATGAAACTCTTTCCCCCAAAAAAGCTGTGGATGCTGGGGATCAATTGGAGCCTTCAAAACTGAGATTGGTAAATTTTTGTTGGGTGAGGGTATCAAGGGATATGGAGCAACTGGAGTAAATGGAGTGGAGGTGCAGATCAGCCAGGATCTAATTGAATGGGTGGAGCAGGCCTGAGGGGCTGAATGGCCTACTCCTGTTCCTAATGTTCCAAGATACCAGAGGCTCCTGCCACCTGTAGAACCCGACTCAAACATGAAACTGCATCATCAGCAAAGTAAGACTGAACATTGGAAGGAATCCCTGGCCAGACCTGGCTTTTGCCCCGTTTTTGGTTTTAGGTTTTAGTACTCTTTGGTGGGCCCGAACTGCAACAGGTTAAGTGCTTTGTTTGGAATTCTCTCGCTCTCTCTCACGAGCAAAGTCTGCCCCTTCCCCTGTGTCTGGTGACTCAACCGGGCTGACAGACCTGAAAGTGAAGGTTTGACTGGTCCCACGTCACTGATCATAAAACCCAAAACTAGACTCCCAAGATCATTAAAACGCTATTTCAAGGAAAATAGCAAGATTCATCACTCTCCCAGCACTGCGTGGATTTAGTACAACTCCGCACTGTTCACTTTAAACATCGTTTTTATTGGGGGGTTTTTTTTGGTGACTCTGGCGAAGGTGGAATATTTCACCCCTTTGAGCCAAAATGACAGCCTCGAACACTCACAGGGCAGGGGGAGGGGTTCCAAACACAGAGGGTCCCCCTCCCCCCTTCACATTACACTAGGAGTGGGAAAATACAGTCGCTTGCTGCTTAAAATATTCACAGTGTCCCAAGGATCTTTTATCTTGTAGCGATTTTAGGCTGCGGGGTTGTTTTTCTTTTGTTCCAGGTTGAGATGAACAAGACAGGTTTGAGGGGAAGAAGTGCCCTTCAGCCCATCTGATCCTGCCTTTCCAGAATATGGATAGCTCTTTCAAAGAGCCAGCACAGGCACAATGGGCCAAATGGCCTCATTCTGTGCTGTATCATTCTAGATTCTATGAATACAAATCCGACAGGGCGTAAAACTGGCCTTGCAGATTGGCCGCTCGTTATCGAAACCGCCTTGGGACGTTTTACGACGTTAGGGGCGCTGTCTAAATTCAGGTTGTTGTTGTTGATTTTTCTTTCCATTGATTTCATTGACCCTCATCACATTGACAAGACTCTCAATGGGTATAAGACCTCCGACACACACGATCAGGGGTTGTGGCAACAGGCGCTTGAGTTCCCTGGGGGTGATATTCGCCTTTGGGCGGCATCGCAAATCGGCCGATGGTCTCAACGGAAAAGAAAATCGGGTGGGGTGTAAAAACAGGGCTGCCGATTCGCTATCGCCTGTTTTGTGCTTCCCCCCCCCCCCCCACTTCCATCCCCTCCCCTCCCCCCCCCCCTCCCCCGCCCAGACGAATTTCACCTCCACTTAGTTAGAGTTGCCAACTCTGGTTGGACATATTCCTGGAGGTGTCATCACATGACCTCCTGCCTCCGACCGCCTCACACCCCCACACTCCCACCATTGGTCACCCAAAATGTCCATCCTCGCGGTGCCCCTCCTTCCCACAGCCAATCGGCAAGAGAATAGACTCCTCATTACCCGATTGGATGATCCTTGACTGTCAGTCAAACAGCCTTTTCTCTCCCCATGTCCGATATTTTTATAACTAACAAATAAAAGCGTTCAAATAAAAAATTTTTTAAAACATTTTATTTAATGCCCCTTACGATTTTTCTCCCAGGCGTTGCTGGTAGCAGTGTCCTGGGGATTAGTCTTTTAATTCCTGGAGACTCCAGGGCAATCCTGGAGGGTTGGCAGCCATAGGCTTAGTTCTTGGTGCTTCGGGGAATTTCTCACTCCTTTACTGGATCTCCTTCGGTTTTCTGCCAGGTTTCAGTGAAACTGATGGATTCAGATTACATTTCAAAACTGTTCCATTCCCTGATGACTCAAAGAGTAAATGCAGTACTAACTGGACGGCTCTTTCAAAGAGCCGGCATAGGCGCGATGGGCAGAATGGCCTCCTTCATTGCTGTAAGATTCTATGATGAGTACCCTGTGTGCTGTTACATCAGGATAGTCCTAGGTTCAATCCTCCTGTGAGTTGTGACTTAGTGTCCCCTGAGTCAGTCTTCAAATCAGCCATGGTTCCTGCTCCTGCGCGCCATTGAGCAAGCCCTACTGGAAATGTGTGTGTGTGTGCGGACATTGGTTGAGTTCAGAGTGAGGCTTGGTTGTGATTCTCCTGTAGTCAAATAGTCGGCAAGCACTCTCTTACTGGGTTCACACTTGAACAATGACTCGGTAAAGTGTTAGAGGATTGTTCATACACCACTGCCTCCAGGAGAGAAAACCAGAGGGGAGAAACTTCATTGTACATGTTTCAAAATTGAGAAACCCCTAGTGCACAGGTAGGGAGGTAAATTCTGTTTCGCCCTTTAAAGCGACGAGGTGGTGCTCTGGTGTCCTCTGGTGGGTAAAGGAGGAGGTGCAAGTAAAATTCTACGAAGAAGGAAAATAATTTATAATCGTGTGTTCGCAACCTTGGCTTGGGAGCTGTTCCATTTGTTAGGCAGCAAGGATCACAAGGAGAAAAACAGGAACGTCGGAGGGGAAAAAAAGACCTCACCAGGAGGCCGTAGGAGAATTGTGCATCCAGGATCCCAAGGGAATGTTGACAGTCCAAGGGCAAAGCAAACTATGACAGGATGTCCTAGCAGATGGCTGGAAGTGTGCAGATCGAAGAGAGGCCGTGGTTTGAGATTATGTTGGCAGGAAACAGCGGGAGACCACCCGCCCCCCCCCCCCACCCCAGGAACTGAGGAGTCGGGGCACAGGATGCGAGATGCTGAGGGTGCAGAAGGCAATCCTAGTACGTACCAGAAGAATCCAGGAGCTAAGGAGACGGGAAGATAAGCCAAGGGCGCAGAAGTTGTCACCAGGGCGTGTCGGGAATTGAAAAGGTGTTGGATGAAGCCAAGCGAAGAGAAGGATGATGGAGAATTCGGGGTCTGTACGATGACAAAAGTGCATCTTAAAGGGCTTTTTTAATAAAATTGTCCTGCAAGATACTTTCCCAGCTTGGTAAACACGAGCGTGCATGGCTATAGCGAGGTTATGACTATCATTGGCTTAAGCTCATAACATTTCACATCAGGTTAATCCTTTGACAGAACTATGGGGTTTATTATAAGGGCAGTCTGCTGAAACCCCCCTCAGGGGGGCGCTGCTTGCCCAATATCGACTGTAGCCCAGAAATTCCCCTGTGCACCAAATGTACCAAACCAGGTACAGCATTTGGGGGAAATGTTCTTGTTCACTATCTTAATGAAGTCTTAAACAGGTTAATGACCTTGTTAATGCTGCAAGCCAAAGGTCTTAACGTCAACATGTTAGCCAGTTTGTCACAGGAGGTGCGTGGGGGAACTGAGCCTGTGTAATGACGCAGATCAACAGGCACCATTTCGCCTCCAGTTTCCTCTCTTGAAGGTGTTGAATCGTACTGGGGGCACGGTTCAAAGGTCGCTGGGTGCCCGCTGGGATCTAGCCAGAGAAACTCCAGCAATGCCTTCTCTTCCCGCTCCCACACCGTTAGCTCTGGAGTCCCCCAAGGATCTATCCTTGGCCCCCCCCCCCTCCTATTTTTCATCTACATGCTGCCCCTTTAGCGACATCATCCGAAAACATAACGTCAAGGTTCCACATGTACACTGACAACACCCAGCTCGACCTCACCGCCACCTCCCTCGAACCCTCTGATTTGTCACGCTGCTTGTCTGACATCCAGAACTGGATGAGCAGAAATTTCCTCCTATTAAATATTGGGAAAACCGAAGCCATTGTCTTTGGTCCCTGCCACATGTGTGTGTCAAATTTTGTCTGATCATCGCTCCTGTGAAGTGCGTTGGGATGTTTTACTACGTTAAAGGCGCTATATAAATGCAAGTTGTTGTTGAATGAGTGTGCCCTTCTACCTGCGGTAGAGACGGTGACTGATTACCAGTGCGGTGATATCACAGTTCAGCCTGATCGTGTCCTCACCTGGCATCAATGCAGACGCACTCCCCAACACGGCTAACTGGACAACGATGGTGAGCGGGAATGCTGGCTAATGTTAACTCTGAAGACAGCTGTAGCCCACCCCCCACCTCCCTATCAGTTGATTGGTAGGTGATAGGGTCACCAATGTTCCTGGGCTAGGGATAGAAAAGGTCGGCCGTGGGTTGGGGGGGGGGGGGAGTCCTGCTCCCGATCACTATCCGGTGACCCCCCCCTCACCGGCCACCGGAGGTCAGGTGAGGCCAGGGTTGTGATGCCTCCCGTGGTGGAATAGCTTGCTGGCAGTCAATGAAAAATGGCAGCTTGGGCCAGGTGTCATAGGGCACTCAACGCTCATGGAACCGTATCCTGTCATTAGTGGCTGCTCGTAGGAAAGGAGGGTGGAAAAATCACAGGAAAGAAAAGTAACTATGGTCAGGATTGGTGATGGCACTTTAAGACTCCTTGAATGTCCTTTTCATTCTCAAGGTGTGAATGTCACTGGCAAGGTCAGGATTTATTACCCATCCCTAGTTGCCCTCGTACAGCCCAGTGGCTTCCCAAACTTCAGAGGGCAGTTAAGAGCCAACCACGCTGGTGTGGGACTACAGTCATATATATTCAAACATACGAACAATGTCGGACAGGAAAAGACCCTCTGGTCCATCCAGCCTGCCCCACACAATCGTGATACCTTGTGTATCACAATCTGTACACTCCCCACCCCACACCATGTGATCTCCTGGGAGAGGCGAGAAAACCAAATAAAAAACCCAGGCCAATTTGGGAGGGAAAAATCTAGGGAATTCCTCTCCGACCCCTTTGCCGATTGAAACTAGCCCAGGAGACCACTCTGTCCCTGATACTTCTATGCATTACATTATCTACCTTTTGTACGAGGTGATGTCCAGCTCTCACTTGAAGGAGCCAGACTGGGTTAGGACAGAAGGTTACCTTCCCTAATGGATATCTGTGAACCAGTTGGGTTTATTACGACAATCCGAAAGCTTCATGGACACTTTTACTGATCCTAGCTTCCCATTTCCAGAGTTTTTTTTAAACTGAATTCAAAGTCTCAATCTGCCCAGTTGGGATTTGAACTCAGTTGTCTGGATTATTAGTCTAGTAACATAACCACTACACAACCGTACCCTTTTTACTCATCTGAGAATAAATAAAATGCAGAGACTTGTGTTTATATAAGCACCATGCCAGGAGCTCCCAAAGCGCTTCACACAGTGAGTTACCTTTGAAGCACAGTGACTGTCATCATGTGGCCAAAATGGTTCCCACATCAATATCTCCTGCAGACAACAATGCGACGACTGACTGGCTATTCTGTATTTTGATGGCGTTGTTTGGGAAGGAATATCGGCCGAGGACACCAGACTGTTCTACAAATAACATCACGTGATCTTCAACACTTAACAGTAACAACAACTTGCATTTATATAGCGTCTGTAACATAGAAAGGCGTCCCAAGGCGCTTCACAGGAGCCATTATCAAACAAAATTTGACACCAAGCCATATAAGGACAGGTTGGTCAAACATGTAAGTTTTAAGGAGCGTCTTAAAGGAGGAGAGAGAGGCGGAGAGGTTTAGGGAGGGAATTCCAGAGCTTTGGGCCTAGGCAGCTGAAGGCACGGCTGCCAATGGTGGAACGACTAAAATCAGGGATGTGAAAGAGACAAGAATTGGGGGGAGCGCAGAGATCTCGGAGGGTTGTGGGGCTTTGAACACAAAGATGAGAATTTTAAAATCGAGGCGTTCCCGGACCTGGACCCAATGTGGGTCAGTGAGCACAGGGGTGAGGGGTGAACGGGACTTGGTGTGAGTTAGGATATGGGCAGCAGAGTTTTGGATGAGCTCAACTTTATGGAGGGCGGAAGATGGGAGCCCAGCCAGGAGAGCATCGGAATCACTCTCATTGCAACAGGTAGACAGGGCCCTGGTTTAACATCTCATCCAATTCAATCGCTCTCCCTCACTCTTGTACTGGAGGGTCAGCCTAGATCATGCACCAGAGGGAGGCTTCAACCCACAATCTTCTGACTGAGAAGCAGGAGCATCACCAACTGAGCCAAACGGACACACGCGTTGTCATGGTGAAGAGTTGGGCCCATGTCAGACCAGAAGAAGGCAGACCGCCGCCTCTCCAGCTGCGGGTTGGAGTGTAAACACACACAGACTCCCCTGCTCTTCTTCGTAATAGTGCCATGGGATCTTTTAACGTCCACCTGAGAGGGCAGACGGGGCCTCAGTTTAACGTCTCATTCGAAAGTCAGTGCAGCGCTCCCTCATAACTGCACAGGGAGTGTCAGCTTGAATTATGGGGTTCAAGTCTCTGGAGTGGGACTTGAAGCCACGATCTTCTGACGCAGAGGCGAGAGTGTTACCCACTGACCCATGAGTTGCGAGTTCAAATCCCGCAGTGGCCAGTTGTAAAATCGAACTTAATGAATCTGTGTGGGATCTTCTACGTCCACCTGAGAGGGGCAGACGGAACCTCGGTTTAAGGTCCCATCCGAAAAACGGAGGGGATAAATAAGGTCAAATTTGTCCTTTTTCTTTTAGGGGGGAGGGCCCACCTCAGTCCCAAGAGTCTGAGCACTTCAAAGACAAGAGGGAAAAGCAAAACATGCGAGATTGACACTCTTAGCAACCCCCCCCCCTCGAAGGAAAATAGTTAGGTTTGTGCAAGAGGAATCGCTGCCTGGCAAGGTCAGTACAAGACCTTTGGGAGAGGAGGAGCGAAATAGAAGGAGAAAATGTTCTGTTTTTTGGGAGGACACTTGTCCCAGTTTAAACAGGATCCAAGCACTCCCTCTGACCTACTGAAATGCTCAATATAGCTTTTCTTTTTTTGGTTACTTTCTCTTCCCGGTATGTGCCGAGCCGCTTCTCTGCAGCAAAAAATCCATTTCAGTGTCAATGAAATATGAATTTTCCACTCGAGCAGAAAGCGGGTTTTTCCCGTGGGCGCAGCTGGGCAAGGACTAGTGCCCAACATCTTTGCGCACACAGGAATTGAGGAGGTACTTTCAGCAAACGGGCGCACAGAGAGACCGCCTAATAAATCCTTGTGTTCAGATCCCCCCCACGCCCTCGCCCCTCCCTATCTCTGTAACCTCCTCCAGCCCTACGACCCTCCGGGATCTCGGCGTTCCTCCAATTCTGGCCTCTTGCGCATCCCCCACTTCCTTCGCCCAACCATTGGCGGCCGTGCCTTCGGCTGCCTGGGCCCTAAGCTCTGGAGTTCCCTCCCTAAACCTCTCCTCCTCTCTCTCTCCTCCTTTATGACGCTCCTTAAAACCTACCTCTTTGACCAAGCTTTTGATCACCTGTTCTAATAGCTCCTTATGTGGCCCAGAGTCAAATTTTGTTTGATTACCGCTCCTGTGAAGCGCCTTGGGACGTTTTTACTATGTTACAGGAGCTATATAAATGCAAGTTGTTGTTGTCGTCGCAGCGAAGCCCCCAATCTGTCCGCAGCCAGGATAGTTTGAATTCATTTTCAGGATGTGGGCGTCGCAGGCAAGGCCAGCATTTATTGCCCATCACTAGTTGTGCTGAGAAGGTGGTGGGGGGCCTCCTTCTTGAACCGCTGCAGTTTGTTACAACTGAGTGGCTTGCTAGGGCACTTCAGAGGGCAGTTGAGTCAACCAAGTTGGTGTGGGACTGGAGTTACGTACAGACCAGACCGAATAAGGACGGCAGGTTTCCTTCCCTAAATGGTGTTGGTGAACCAGTTGGGGTTTTTACGACAATCCGACAGCTTCGTGGTTGCTTTTACAGGTACCAGTGGTGGGGCACTACACTTATCTGGGTTGTCTGGGACAGGGCAGGAAAATTAAGCCAGCGTCCTGTGCCCCTGGTCCAGTGTTTGTTAACAATGGGTGAGGACAGGATGGGGCGCGGCAGAATACTCTGCTGCTGTTCACTCTTCAAGCTCACAAATGAAGAAGGGCCATTGGGTTGAGATACCAGATGGAGCCAAGCGGTGAATAAACGGAACGGCTGAATGAACCAGCAGCTTCACGAGGGGAAAGTGAGAGGAGGAAAATTGGAGCGAACAATCGAACACAGGTTTATTAAATAAATAGAGAAGTAAGACTCGCATTTATACAGTGCCTTTCACGACCTCAGGACGTCCCAAAGTGCTTTACAGCCAATGAAGTGTAGTCACTGCTACAGTGTAGGAAATGCGGCAGCCAATGTGCGCACAGCAAGATCCCACAAACAGCAACGTGATCATGACCAGATAATCTGTTTTTACTGATGTTGGTTGAGGGATAAATATTGGCCGGGTCACCGGGGAGAACTCCCCTGCTCTTCTTCGAAATTATGCATAGGACCTTTTATATCCACCCGAGAGGCAGACGGGGCCTTGGTTTAAATGTCTCATCCAAAAGACGGCATCTCCGACAGTGCAGCATTCCCTCAATACAGGACTGGGAGTGTCAGCCTGACATTTATTGCATTACTGTGAATATTGCAGGTATTATGTCCGTCTCTCTACTCCCCCTCCCTGCTCTTGGTGCGGTCAATAACATAAGCAGAAAATGGTTACCATGCACCTCATTTCAAACAGCAGGTGTCACCAGTGTGTAAGTTATTCGCAGCTCCAGATACCTCAACTCGATCCAACAAGTTTATCCATGTGCAACGCTAATGATAAAAGGGATCTTCACGGTGAGCCGATCCTCTCTTAATGGGTCCTGATGATGAGACCCTCTCTCTGTAATGGGGTGAGTTGGTGAGACCCTCTCTCTGTAATGGGGTGAGTTGGTGAGACCCTCTCCCTGTAATGGGGTGAGTTGGTGAGACCCTCTCTCTGTAATGGGGTGAGTTGGTGAGACCCTCTCCCTGTAATGGGGTGAGTTGGTGAGACCCTCTCTGTAATGGGGTGAGTTGGTGAGACCTTGTCTCTGTAATGGGGTGAGTTGGTGAGACCTTGTCTCTGTAATGGGGTGAGTTGGTGAGACCTTGTCTCTGTAATGGGGTGAGTTGGTGAGACCCTCTCTGTAATGGGGTGAGTTGGTGAGACCCTCTCTCTGTAATGGGGTGAGTTGGTGAGACCCTCTCCCTGTAATGGGGTGAGTTGGTGAGACCCTCTCTCTGTAATGGGGTGAGTTGGTGAGACCCTCTCTGTAAGAATCTGATTTCCTTACCGTTGGTTCTGATACATCGACTGGGATGCCTCACAAACATCAGTTAATTAAGACATGACAGGTTACCCACTCGTACCATTAGCAACCAGATAACAGATAAAGCATCAAAAAGCTCAGAAGCAGCTCAATACTTGGAAAAGTCTAACAATACCTAAAAAAAAAAGAATTGCACTATTCAGGATGGAGTCAGTGTCTCTACGTGGGATTGGTGATCCTGTCAAGCGCATTCATTCATCATGGAAGTCTGACTTGTGCATTACTCAGAAAATTCCATTGCACAATATCCTGTAAACCCTTCACTGTCGGGACAGATGCTGTGAGGAGCTCTGTTCGTCTAGTGGCACAGGGTGTCAGTGTGACGATGTGCCGTGACAGGCTATACGGACGGCATCATGCCCTCACCCAGTGTCCATGAACATGTGAATGGGTCATTGTACGCTGAGCAGGAGCAGGAACTCTGGCTGATTGCTGTTTTCTTCCCTCCTTCCACTAACCCAAGGGTAACGAGACTCATCGTAGCACTCCGAATGAGATGAGCTATCTCAGCATGGAGCTATTTGATTTCCTTTCCTGTCCTTCCTCACGGCAGAAGGAATTAAGTCGCGAACGGGTTAAATCCAAGTAAAATCCAACCAGAGCCCAGGGGAGAACAGTAAAATCTTATCGTGAATCTTTATCAGACGACAATCAGACTGTGAAAAGGATTGCTCACTGGTGCCCCTCAAGCAGTCTTTTCAAGACGGGAGGGCGTGAGGAAGGAGAATAGTGCCAGTAAATCGTGAAGGAGCTGGACTCGCGCCAGGCAGAGAGGCGTGTGGGATTGGATTGTCACCTCCCGAGTGCTGGGCCTTTTTGTTTCACACTGTGCTGCTTACCCACTCTGCCCTGGATACTATCTGCTTATTTCACACCCACCCATAACAACAGCAGCAATAACTTGCATTTATATAACTCCTTTAACGTAGTAAAAACGTCCCAAGGTGCTTCACAGGAGCGATTATCAAACAAAATTTGACACCGAGCCACAATAAGGAGATATTAGGACAGGTGACCAAAAGCTTGGTCAAAGAGGTAGGTTTTAAGGAGCGTCTTAAAGGAGGAGAGAGAGGGAGAGAGGCGGAGAGGTTTAGGGAGGGAATTCCAGAGCTTGGGGCCTAGGCAGCTGAAGGCACGGCCGCCAAAGGTGGGGTGAAGGAAGTGGGGGATGGACGAGAGACCAGAATTGGAGGAGCGCAGAGATCTCGGAGGGTTGTAGGGCTGGAGAAGGTTACAGAGATAGGGAGGGGGCGAGGCCACGGAGGGATTTGAATTTTTCATTTGAGGCGTTGCCAGGCCAGGACCAATGTAGGTCGGTGAGCACAGGGGGTTATGGGTGAATGGGACTTGGTGCGAGTTAGAATTCGGGCAGCAGCATTTTAATTGAACTCAAGTTTATGGAGGGTGGAAGACGGAAGGCCGGCCAGGAGAGCATTGGAATAGTAATAATCCTACTTGTTGTTCTGTCAATGATCAGGAATCTCTTCAATTTGGCCCAGAGGTTTTAACTCTTGAGAATATGGGAGCCACAGCAAATCAAACTAAACTAAGAATTCAGTAATAAGGCAAGACTGTGAAGGCCTGCATGCCTGAAATCTTTCTTTTACTTTTGTAACCTTCTCTGCAAAACACCTGGTCCTCACAGAACACAGAAAACCTATAGCCAGGAGCTAGGATGTTCCTTACAAGTGAAGAATGAGGAAAGATATAGGGGGGTAATTTTAACCTAACTCGTCAGGCAGGATACCCAAATAGATCCAAATTGTATCTCAAGCATACAGACCAGAAAGGTCCAAGTTGTATCAGCCTGTGTCCTAGTGTCCCATCACCTCCATTCCTTGGGGTTTCCCTTCCCTCCCCACCTTCCCGGAGAGGGAAGGGAATGACAACATCCCTGATATACAGACTAGAAAGGTCCCTAGTTCAACCTTTGTCTGTGCTGAGAAAGCTTATCTCAACCTGTGCATAAACAGGGGAATTACAGTTAGCCTAAGATTCCCTCTCCCGATCATTATCAAAGTGACTCCTGTCAAAAAATTCATGACATCATTCATTGGTGTCAGGTAAGATCATAGAATCATAGAAACTTACAGCACAGGAGGAGGCCATTTGGCCCGCCCTGCCTGTGCCGGCTCTTTGAAAGAGCTGTCCAGTTTAGTCCCCATAACCAGCTTTTTCCCCATAACCATGCAAATTAGCCCTCTTCAAGTATTACATTGAAACTACATCATGGAAACAGGCCATTCGGCCCAACTGGTCTATGCCAGCATTTATGCTGCACATCAGCCTCCTCCCTCCCTACTTGATCTACATGTCCAATTCCCTTTTGAAAGTTCCTACGGAATCTGCTTCCACCACCCTTTCAGGTACTGCATTCCGGATCTTAAGGTGAGGGCAGCATCATTTCTTTTTATTCTTTCTCGGGATGTGGGCGTCGCCAGTAAGGCTGGCGTTTATTGCCCATCCCTAGTTGCCCTTGAGAAGGTGGTGATGGGCCTCCTTGAACTGCTGCAGTGTAGCGATTTGATACAACGGAGTGGCTTGCTAGGACACTACAGGGAGCAATTAAGAGTCAACCACGTTGGTATGGGGCTGGAGTCACATATAGGCCCAGACCGGGTAAGGACGGCAGGTTTCCTTCCCCTAAAGGGTGTCAGTGAACCAGTTGGGGTTTTTTTTAACGACAATGCAACAGCTTCACGGTCACTTTAACTGAAACTAATTTTTCTTTTTATTTCAAGATCTTGCTTTTTAAACTGAATTGAAATTCTCAAGCTGGCTTGACTCATGTACACTGACTGTTATCACTCACACTTGGCTGAGCTACTTGGGAGCGGTTGTGGAACAAAGTAAGAATGCCTTCAGGACCCGGACTTCAAGGGTTAAGTTACGAGGAGAGATTACACAAATTGGGGTTGTATTCTCTAGAGTTTCGAAGGTTAAGGGGTGATCTGATCGAAGTTTATAAGATATTAAGGGGAACAGATAGGGTGGATAGAGAGAAACTATTTCCGCTGGTTGGGGATTCTAGGAGTGGGGGCACAGTCTAAAAATTAGAGCCAGACCTTTCAGGAGTGAGATTAGAAAACATTTCTACACACAAAGGGTGGTAGAAGTTTGGAACTCTCTTCCGCAAACGGCAATTGATACTAGCTCAATTGCTAAATTTAAATCTGAGATAGATAGCTTTTTGGCAACCAAAGGTATTAAGGGATATGGGCCAAAGGCAGGTATATGGAGTTAGATCACAGATCAGCCATGATCTTATCAAATGGCGGAGCAGGCACGAGGGGCTGAATGGCCTACTCCTGTTCCTATGTTCCTAGGACAGGATCTGGAAAGAAAGGGAGAAAATATCACCTGCCCCTCCCTCTCTCCCACTTTGTACAACAACCTCCGTGACCATAATCCCCGGTCACAAATGTTTGGGGTGTTAATGCTAATGTGGAATTCTGTAATGTCCTTTTATATACGTACAATGGTACCAGTAACATGACTCTGAATATAATTGTATGAGCATGCACACCACTGTATGAAATAAATTGTATTTTTTAATGAGAATAATTTTGAAGAGCTGGAAACTATTAACTATACTTGGAGAAGTTTTCAAGCCAACTTTTGCTTCTTTTTGCAATTCTCTCCCTTCCTTTCCAGAAGGCAGTGACTCAGACCATGTGGTACCGTTCTACAAGCCCTGCCTGCCCCCCAGAACCTCTAACAAGAAGCACCTGAGACGAGACAGTGAATGTCAGCAGGCTATTCGATACTGAAAGCCTCACAATCAATGCTGCCCTCATCCCCTCTCCCCCCCCTTCCCCCCTTGCCCACACGGATGTGCTTGGTGACAGCAGTCACTGGATATCAATCAGTAGCAGGAATTCTGGCTCATCTTGTATGTCCTTCCTCATCCCAGGGCCATTAAGGCCAATTACAGCATCCCTTTTCTCATGATGTTGATAGCACATTGTGACCATAGGAAATCACTTTCCCCCAGCACTGATGAGATTTTCTGAACGTCATTATTTGGATTGAGACACCAATGGTTCATTTCCGAGTCTACTGATTGCCCGTTCTGTGCTATATAGGAAGTATTACAGTCGGCCAGGGTGTCCCTGAGCTGGGGGCGGTGGGGGGGAATAATCAGCCCCAAGTTCCTGCTGCAAATCACTATCCCATGATCTCTGCTGGAAGATGCATCTCTGTGCTTGGTTTGTGATGCTTTCCATATCAAATAGCCAAAACATCAGGGGCGACATTGGTCTGCGCCATCAGCTCGAAACAGGCTGATGGCGAATCAGCAGCTGGATTTTTACACCGCACGCAATTTTCCTTTCCATTAACTTCAATGGTGTAAACACGGGCTGCTGGTTCGCCAGGAGCGTAGACCGATTTCAACCCCGCTCTGTCTAGACTCGCACATGAGGAATGGGCACTGGGGAGGCACGGGAGGTCAGCTAGCACCTGAGGAACTGCATTCCCGCCAGAGTCAGCACCTTCAGGAGAGGAAGAGAGACAGAGAAATCGTACAATAACCAGATATTACGCACACACTTGGCACCTGAAAGACAGGCTCAGCACCAATGTTTTACGAGGCAGGCTGTATCGCAAACGAGCAGGTTGGAAACCACCTTAATATGCCCTCGCCTTGTTATTGATAAACCTCCGTACCCAGCCAATCTGCTGCTCCCTCTGGCTCACCTGGTGCCAGTTCTAAGGGATGTAAACAACCGGGTTTTACATATTTACAAATTCAATTTCAAAGAAAGAACTCGTATTTATATAATGCCTTTCATCGCATCCCAAAGCGCTTCACGCAAAATGAAGTAATTTTTTGAAGTGTGGTCACTGTTGCGATGTAGGGAAATGCAGCAGCCAATTTGCGCACAGCAAGATCCCACAAACAGCGATAAAATGAATGACCAGATCATCTGCTTTTAGGTGTTGGTTGAGGGATGAATATTGACTAGGACACCAGGGAGAACTCCCCTCCTCTTCTTCAAATGGGATCTTTTACATCCACCTGAGAGGGCAAACGGGGCTTCAGTTTAACATCTCATCTGAAAGACGGCACCTCCGACTGTGCAGCACTCCCTCTGTACTGCACTGGAGTGTCAGCCTAGATTATGTGCTCAAGTCTCTAGATGGGACTTGAGACCCACAAACTTCTGACTCAGAGGCGAGAGTGCTATCACTGAGCCACGGCTGACACCAACCTTGGCTGATCTCTTGATTCCTCTTATTTAACCTATCGACATTAAGAGAGATGGGGCCCATCAGTCAAATTATTGTCACCCTGATAAATTTATTTACATTCCATTTCGCAGCTTTGTAATCGCAACTACGCAATGATGAGTTACAGCCTACAAAACTCCCCCTTTTTGAAACTTTTCTTCCCCTTTTGCCCTGACTTGTTAAGACTGTCCCACAGGCACCTTATTTTTAATTCATTCTTGGGATGTGGGTGTCGCTGCCAAGGCTGGCCTTTATTGCCCATCCCTAGTTGCCCCTTGAGAAGGTGGATGATGGGCCTTCTTCTTGAACCGCTGCAGTCCGTGTGGTGACGGTTCTCCCACAGTGCTGTTAGGCGGGGAGCTCCAGGATTTTGACCCAGCGACGACGAAGGAACGGCGACATATGTCCAAGTCGGGATGGTGTGTGACTTGGAGGTGAGCTTGGAGGTGATGGTGTTCCCAGGCGCCTTGCTTGGGCCAGTCTTCATGTTGGCTACATAACTCAAAGTAACTCAGTGTGTAACACTTTGAGGTGTTTCCTTGTGTTAAGGCATTGTATGAATTAAATTATTATGTGTAAGCCTAGGAGGGCCTCG
This sequence comes from Heptranchias perlo, assembly GCF_035084215.1. Classification (NCBI taxonomy): domain Eukaryota; kingdom Metazoa; phylum Chordata; class Chondrichthyes; order Hexanchiformes; family Hexanchidae; genus Heptranchias; species Heptranchias perlo. The sequence goes on from NC_090343.1 coordinate 6,470,955, forward strand.
CGGGCTTGCCTTGTCCTGCTCTCACCTGATGTCCACACAAGCGGACTGCCAGCTGGACAGTCATCACGAACCCTGGTCAATTATTCCCCTCCTTAACCAAAGAACACTTACGACTACCCTGGCTGAGATCAGCTAAATCAGCACAGAGCGGGGATCAAAGCAACCTTTCAGGGGAGTTCACCTTCCACTTTATCGAACGGTTAATCAGAGGTGAGCGTTACCCGCGCGGAAACTAACATCAGACATCACGCCGCACATTGATGCCTCATATCAGTTTCCGCGTGGGTAACGCTCACCTCTGATTAACCGTTTAATAAAGTGGAAGGTGAACTCCCCTGAAAGGTTGCTAGAGGTTGCTTTGCTCCCCGTTCTGTGCTGAGTGAGCCGATCGCAGCTGATACCAGACTTAGCTGATCTTTTCATTCCCCTTATTTAACCGACAATCTGCTGCAGCGAGAAGTTTCCCCGGAAGCCGACTCAGGGGATCTGAAGCAGCATTTTCTGTGCAGGCTGTTCCAAGTATGAGCACACTCAAAAACTTCCACTCAAAACCCACAAAGTTACCCTCTTAATACAGGACCACTCCTCTCTATCTCCTTAACACATTTACACACACACACCTTTACACACACATATACACATTTACACACACACACCTTTACACACACATATACACATTTACACACACACCTTTACACACACACACCTTTACATGCACATACATTTACACATTTACACACACACATACATCTTTACACACACAAATACATTTACACACATACATACATTTACATGCAAACATATATTTACCTGCATGTACATTTACACATTTACACACAAACACATTTATAAACACATACAAATTTACAGACACAAACACATTTACACACACGTGAACACATTCACACACATACAATTACATGCAAACATACACATTTACATGCATGTACATTTACACCTTTACACATGCACACATTTACACACATACACATCAACATTTACACATGCACACATTTACACGTGTATGCATTTACACCCACACACATTTACACACACACATTTATGCGCACACACAAATTTACACACATTTACACATACACAATTACATACGCATACACATTTACACACAATTTACATATTTACAGACATACACACACACCATATTTACACAAGTACATTTACACACACTCCTTACAGATTTACACCTACAGACATTTACACATACATTCATATACATTTACACTCACATTCACACTCACACATATACACAGTCACACGCATACACATTTACAAACACACGCACACACTCCAGTGCCCGTGCCGCGGAGCCGCCTCCAGCAGCCCGGACTTCCCCTCCCTGTCTCTCGATGTATCGCAACTTTCAGGAACATTTTCGGGAGTTTCGACATCTCTTTCCGGAATGACTCAGAACTTTCGGTCGAACACTGAGGATATTCGTGCCAAACGAAAGAGAAAAAAAAAATTAAAGGACAAAGGAGTAAAACAAATCACTTTCGGATCCAAAGAAAAGAAAGTTACTTTGGAAGTTTGATTCGCTGCTGACAGATGAGTTGGTGTGAAGTTAAAACAGAAACTGGCTTCCGACTCCCTGGTTCAAATTCCCACTCCCTCTTCACAATCTAACGTGGTTTATTTATTAGAAAGGACATTTAAAAATAAACTTTTGCTGATGGATTTTAAGCAAGTAAGTTGGAATCTCGGGGTGGGGTACATGTGACTGGATGTATGGCAGAAATTACTGTCTGGGATGTTATCACTTTTTGTTTACTATTTATCCTGGACTCAATGGGAGTACATTACATCACTCGGGTTATAGGTTCATGCTCCACTCCAGGGACCTCTCGTACGTGACCTAGACTATGTGTCACTGTTTGTGTAGAAAAATTTGTAGCCACCACATCATATTCAGATGAGTTATTTTATTTATAAGATACTACTTCTGATTAACAGTGCAAATAAATTCAGTTTGCACGTCCCATGACTCAGTATTTGGTGTCTCAGTATTTTCAGTTGGTAGCACTCTCGCTTTCTGAGTCAGAAGGTTGTAGGTTCAGGTTCCAACTCTGGAGACTTGAGCACATAATCCAGGCTGACACTCCAGTGGGAGTGCTGCACTGTCAGAGGTGCCGTCTTTCGAATGAGACATTAAACCGAGGCCCCATCTGCCCTCTGTGGTGGACCTAAAAGATCCCATGGCACTATTTCAAAGAAGAGCAGGGGAGTTCTCCCCGGTGTCCTGGCCAATATTTATCCCTTAAATAGCATCACTTAAACAGATGATCTGGTCATTATCACATTGCTGTTTGTGGGATCTTGCTGTGCGTGAATTGGCTGCTGCATTTCCTACATTACAGCAGTGACTACACTTCAGAAGTACTTCATTGGCTGTAAAGTGCTTTGGGACGTCCTGAGGCCATGAAAGTTGCTGTATAAATGTAGGTCTTTTTTGTCCAGTTTTGAACCGAGCCATTTCTGAGGTCTCTATCGCAACCATGACAACTCGTGCACTTTACATTTTCAAGTGGCACTGATGAATATAGAACTCCTCACCTTGTCTTATTCCGGTCGGAGCAGAGGCCCCACACGAAAATCCACGGTACCCAACTTTTCATGAGTCCCGAGACTGGACATCAGAGTTGCAAAAAAAAACAAGGGGCCTTTTTCTGTTAACTGTCCAGTGGGGACAGGCTGACCACCGATGCGGTAGAAAAGGGGTGAGGTTAACTTTCTGGGGTCACAGGCCTCTCCTCCATCGCCTGCCCGCCTGGAGACTGAGCCTCGGTGTAAAGCCGCCTTTATAAGAACATAAGAAATAGGAGCAGGAGTAGGCCAGTCGGCCCCTCGAGCCTGCTCCTCCGCCATTCAATAAGATCATGGCTGATCTGATCCTAACCTCAAATCTAAATTCATGTCCAATTTCCTGCCCGCTCCCCGTGACCACTAATTCCCTTTACTTCTAGGAAACTGTCTATTTCTGTTTTAAATTTATTTAATGATGTAGCTTCCACAGCTTCCTGGGGCAGCAAATTCCACAGACCTACTACCCTCTGAGTGAAGAAGTTTCTCCTCATCTCAGTTTTGAAAGAGCAGCCCCTTATTCTGAGATTATTCCCCCTTTATACTTCCTCTTGTAATTTGGATTGTCAACGGCCTACATCCGGAATCCTGCTCCCACCATCAAAGCCGCTTCCCTAGCCCGGTGATGGGCTCTTAGACTCTGGATTCCGGAGATCCAGAATTAAAAGGAGAACAAGACAAAGTGCCTACAAACCAGGAATGTCCCAGGTTTAAAGAAAGAACTTGCATTTATATAGCGCCTTTCACGACCTCAGGATGTCCCAAAGCTCTTTACAGCTGATTAAGGACTTTTGAAGTGTAGTCATTTTTGTAATGTAGGAAATGCAGCAGCCAATTCGTGCACAGTAAGATCCCACAAACAGCAATGTGATAATGGCCAGATAACCTGTTTTAGTGAGGTTATTTAAGGGATAAAATATTGTGCAGAACACCAGGGAGAACTCCCCTGCTCTTCTTAGAAATAGTGCCATGGGATCGTTCACGTCCACCGGAGAGGGCAGATGGGGTCTTGGTTTAATGTCTCATCCGAAAGACGGCACCCCTGACAGTGCAGCACTCCCTCAGTCCTGCACTGGAGTGTCAGCCTGGATTATGAGGCTCAAGTCTCTGACCTCTGAACTACCTGGTAATAGGGGTCTCACAGCTGGGGTCGATGCCTCCATTCACAGAACGGGCGGGGGGAAATCAGCCAAGAATTTCACATCTGATCAGAATCCACTGGTCTCCGTGCACACAATTGGCAAAGGGGCCCAGACCAGGGCTGGGCTACAATGTGGCTTCACAACTGCCCGACAGTGACCCCTGGGGCTCGGTTGAACGATGGCTGATTGGGCACGGTATCAGCGGGAGGCCTGTCGCCAGGAATTATACCTCAGCAAAAGTGGGAGAAATTTTTTTTGTTTAAATCGACGACGAAAGCATCTTACATTAATTTAGGGACACATTTTTTTGTCAATGTTTTAGATGCGAACATATGTTGGAAAGTAAAAGACCCTCAGGTCCATCCAGCCCATCCCCTCACACACACACACACACACTGTCACACACACACGCACACTGTCTCACACACACACAGAGTCTCACACACACACAGTCACACACACACGCACACTGTCACACACACACAGAGTCTCACACACACACTGTCACACACACACGCACACTGTCTCACACACACACAGAGTCTCACACACACACAGTCACACACACACGCACACTGTCTCACACACACACACAGAGTCTCACACGCACACTGTCACACACACACACACACGCACACTGTCACACACACACACACACACAGAGTCTCACACACACACAGTCACACACACACACACACACACACACACTGTCACACACACACGCACACTGTCTCACACACACACAGAGTCTCACACACACACAGTCACACACACACGCACACTGTCTCACACACACACACAGAGTCTCACACGCACACTGTCACACACACACACACACACGCACACTGTCTCACACACACACAGAGTCTCACACACACACAGTCACACACACACGCACACTGTCACACACACACACACACAGAGTCTCACACGCACACTGTCACACACACACACACACGCACACTGTCACACACACACACACACACACAGAGTCTCACACACACACAGTCACACACACACACAGAGTCTCACACGCACACTGTCACACACACACACACACAGAGTCTCACACACACACTGTCACACACACACACAGAGTCTCACACGCACACTGTCACACACACACACACACACACGCACACTGTCACACACACACAGAGTCTCACACACACACAGAGTCTCACACACACACACACACAGTCACACACACACACAGAGTCTCACACACACACAGAGTCTCACACACACACACACACAGTCACACACACACACACACAGAGTCTCACACACACGCACACTGTCACACACACACACACACAGAGTCTCACACACACACACACACACACGCACACTGTCACACACACACACACACACAGAGTCTCACACACACACAGAGTCTCACACACACACACACACAGTCACACACACAGTCACACACACAGTCACACACACACAGTCACACACACGCACACTGTCACACACACAGAGTTCAAATGCCTTATTCATCACAATACAGACACTCTCCACCCCACCCATCATCCATGTGATCTCCCGGGAGAGGCGAGAAAAAACACAGGCCAATTAGATGGGGAAAATCTGGGTGAATTCCTCTCCGACCCCTTTAGGCGATCGAAACTAGTCCAGGAGATCACTCTAGCCCTGATTAATGTCATGTAGTACCTACCTTTTGTATGGGGTGACCTCCACCCCAGCCAGAAACAGGTCCAGCTCTGGCTCGAAGGAATTCACTGCAGGAGCCGGCAGCCTGTTCCAGAAGTCCACTGTTCTCTGGGAAAAGAACCACCTCCTGACATCTAACCGAGTCCTCCCATAACCTATTCAGTTCAACTAATTGAGCAAAAATAAAGTACTGCAGATGCTGGAAATCTGAAATAAAAACAGAAACTGCTGGCAAACACTCAGCAGGGCAGGCAGCGTCTGCGGAGAGAGAGAGAGAGAGAGAAACAAGAGTCAACAACCTCGATATTAATGGGAGCCCGGTAGTGGGCGACAAAACGCGGCAAGGCCCTGTGTAAATAAAAATCTGCTGACTCACGGCCAGATTGACAGCAAAATCAGCGGGAGGGGGGAGGAGGCCCAAGGACTCCTTGAGGGGCCTGAGGGAGAGGGGGAGCGCACCCTGCTCCTCCTGGCCCACAAGGAGTTGTAAAAGGAGCAGATCTTTAGTACTTGGCCTAGTCGGCTCCTCCAGCCTTGGAGCTGTTGCCGGGCAGTCGACAGCCCGAGACTCCCCCCTCCCCCCACCGACGTTCACTTAATGATGTTAACTGGGCCCCAGCCTGCCTTTCCTGGGAGCCTCGTCGATGGCCTGATTTGGTGTGGTAAAAATCTAAACGGCTGGGAAGGCAGCAGAAAGAGAAAGGTGACTTTGGACCTATGGTTCCCAAAGCTCTCCACCACTGGGGGTTTTCCTCGCCTCATGTCTGGGTCCGTTGCAGACTGATTGATGGAGATTGATTGCTGCGATTAGTCGACAACTCCATTAGCGTTGTATCATGGTAAAAGGACAATTAGATGGACCTTGGTCTTTCTTCATCCAATAATTCCTCTGTTCCCAGGAATCTTTAAATCCCACCTGAGCCACTTCACCAGGCAGACAGGGCCTCGGTTTAATGTTTCATCCAGAGGGACAGCATCTCCGACAATGGGCACACCCTCTGTCTGTCCTGGAGTGTCTCTTCTGAGCCTAACTACCACACATTAGTAATGTGAACTGTGCAATGATCACATTGTCCCTTTACTGACTCTTTCTTTTGATACACACTAATCATATTACTCACTAGTAATTGAGAGCTGATGGCCACTTAATCAGCCAGATTGATTGAGTTAGTTCTCGTAATTTTCACTTTGAAGGCAGTGACCGGTGACTTGAGTTAGTGTAGAGTTCCACAGGGGCCAGCTTTTCTAAGGTGAGGTGCCCAGAACTGGGCACAGTGCTCCTGATGTACTCCAGATCCCAAGTTTCCGTTGTGGGAATTGATCCTAGCTGGGGATGCTTCAGGGTCGCCATGATTGATTCTCATACCCCTGGGTTAGGGAAGGGATAAGACCAGACAGGATCCCCAAACTGGATCACCGTCCAGTGCTTCCTGTTGGAAAATGTGTGGGAGGAGGCTTGTGTGGAGCATAAACACTGGCATAGGCCTGTTGGGCCGAATGGCCTATTTCTGTGCTGTACATTCTATAGTGTCAGGCTTGGCCTTGCTGATACTGTCTGTCCAGGCTCATTCACGAAAGAAGGCCAGTTAGGTGAGCTCCGGGAGTATGGCTGAGGCCTATATCACCATACTGTAACAAGATTGACAGGAACCATATTCTTCATTGATGGGTCGGGGCTCGGGTTGCCAACTCTGGTTGAATGAATCGTCACATGACCCTCCCGCCTCCAACCGCCCCGGCATTGGTCGCCGAATGCATCCATCCTTTACCCGATTGGATGCTTCTTGAGCGTCAGTCAAACAGCCTTTTCTCCCCCTATCGCTAATATTTTTATAACCAATAAACGGGAGTGTTCAAACAAAATGAAAAAAAAAACATTACTCTTGAATGGCCCTATGATTTTTCTCCAATGCTGGAGATTAACATTTAATCCCTGGAGACTCCAGGACAACCCTGGAGGGTTGGCAACCCCTAGTCTGGGTTGTGAATGCCAGCAATGCTATTTGACCACGGTGGGCATCCCAGTTGAGCCGCATCCTGTCCCGAACTAATATCCACGCGCGCGCAATTTTCCGGCAGACATCACTGGACAGCAGTCGGGAGCAGGATTAGATTCCAGCCCACACCTCACTCCAAGGGTATCTGTTATTCTACAAGCTTGACACCATCCAGGAAAAAGCAATCTCCTTGTTCGGCCCCTTCCACCACTGGCACGCCGAGGATGCACAATTTACAGCCTTGGGATGTGTTTTCCACGTTAAAGGCACAATATATATGTGAGTTGTTGCTGGATGCACTCCAGCAACTCACCAAGCTTACCTCGACAGCACCTCCCTCTGAGAAGGAAAGGAGCATTACCTGCAAGTGTCTCTCCAAGTCACACACCATCCTGACTTGGAGATAAATCGCTGTTCCTTCATTGTTGCCACATCAAAATCCTGGACTTCCCTACCTGTCAGCCGTGGCTCAGTGGGTAGCACTCTTACCGCTGAGTCAGAAGGTTGTGGTTTCATACTCCCACTCTAAAGACTTGAGCACATAATCTAGGCTGACACTCGCAGTGGAGTAGTGAGGGAGTGCTACACTGTCAGAGGTGCTGTCTTTCGGATGAGACGTTAAACTGAGGCTCCGTCTGCCCTCTCAAGTGGATGTAGAAGATCCCATGGCTGCTATTTCAAAGAAGAGCAGGGGAGGTGTCCTGGCCAATATTTATCTGTCAATCAACATCGCTAAAACAGATTATCTGGTCATTATCACACTGCTGTTTGTGGGATCTTGCTGTGCGCAAATTGGCTGCCATGTTTCCTACATTACAACAGCGACTACACTTCAACAAGTATTTCATTGGCTGTAAAGCACTTTGGGACATCCTGAGATTGTGAAAGACGCTATATAAATGCAAGTTTGTTCTTTTTTGTTTCTTTTACCGAGCATCATCGTGGGAGCATCTCCCCACCATAAGGGCAACATCGGTTCAAGGAGAAAGCCCCCCACCCCCTTCTTGGGACAGCAAGGATGGGCAATTAAGGTCGGCCTTGCCAGAGATGCCCACATCCTGAGAACAAATAAATAAAACCCTTCAATTATCCACCGCCCTTAACTCATCCCACTTGGGCGGATTGTACTTCATTATTGCGCCATTTAAACTTTATGATTCCAGCAACTTCAGTCGTTGGGTTTGGTTTTTACGTTTTAATGGGCTGAAACACATTAGTCACAGTTCCTGGAAGCACAACGCTGTTGCCAATTACAAACATTCTGCTCAGCCCCATCTCCAATCTCCAGCGTCAGGGTTTAAAGAGGCAGGATCATCCATTGCGGACAATTTCCATTTAAGGCTCATTCCCGGAACAACAACAACAACTTGCATTTATATAGCGCCTTTAACAAAGTAAAACATCCCAAGGCGCTTCACAGGAGCGATTATCAAACAAAATTTGACACCAAGCCACTTAAGGAGATATTAGGACAGGTGACCAAAAGCTTGGTCAAAGAGGTAGGTTTTAAGGAGCTTCTTAATGGAGGAGAGAGAGGTGGAGAGGTGGAGAGGTTCAGGGAGGCAATGTCAGAGTTTAGGGCCCAGGCAGCTGAAGGCACGGCCGCCAATGGCGGGGTAAAGGGAGTGGGGGATGCACAAGTGACCAGAATCGGAGGAGCGCAGAGTTTTCGGAGGGTTGCAGGACGAGAGGAAGTTACAGAGATGGGGAGAGCGAGGCCATAGAGCGATTTGAACAGGAACGAGTATCAAACAAAATTTGACACCGAGCCACATAAGGAGATATTTGGACAGATGACCCAAGAGTTTGGTCAAAGAGGTAAAAGAAAGACTCGAAGAAAGACTTGCATTTAAGGAGCATCTTAAAGGTGGAGAGAGAGGTAGATATCAACAGTCACTGCACTGTATGTGAGAGCTTTGGGGCCATTCTAATGACAAGATGAGGCGCTCTATAAATCCTCACTCTTAAAGCGGGAGGGTTAGGGTTTAGGCATTTTCCTAACACAGCAGTTTCAAAAAGAAAGGAACCAATTGCCACCTCAACCAGCTTGGGTTGAAAACAAAACTCACAACGACTGCGTACCCGCACCCAATGAAAGAGCAATGACTTCATCACAAAACGGCAGAATAGGCAACCAATTAAAAAAAAACTGGACGCACCCTGCCTGTCGCCCCCTTTTGTGCACTTGCATCTGGGATGGAAGTTTCAGAAGTTTCAGGCCCCTATCGCAGACCGACAGCCACCGTTTTCATTTCGTTAGAGTGGCATCAGAGTTCATGACCCCCTCTAACCTCAATTGCCTCCCATCCTTTCCCCAAAGCTCTGGCTCATTCGGGGTTACAATTCCACAGGGACATTCAGGCCAATTGGAGTGCTGGCTGTGGCTAGCTGACTCAACACAAACCATTGCACCTGGGACTTGTCTATCCGTATGGCTAAGTACTACACTGAGTGGCACATTCACTCACTGAGCTATCGAGGGAGTCCCTGACTACCATTTTCTTTCAGTGTAGCTTCAGTTACACTTCACCTCCAACTTTCCTTTCCTCTCCAAAGTCCTTGAACGTATTGTCACTTCCCAAATCCTTGCCCATCTTTCCCGTAACTCCATGTTTGAACCCCTCCGATCAGGTTTCCACATCACTGCCCCCACCCCACATCTCCTTCAGCACTGCCAACACAACTCTGCCACAACACTGAAGCGGCCCTAATCAATTCTGGCATCCTGCATATCCTTCATTTTCATGGGTCCACCATTGGCGGCCATGCCTTCAGCTGCCTACGCCTTAAGCTCTAGAATTCCCTCCCTAAACCTCTCCACCTTTCGACCTTTCTCTCCTCCTTTAAGAGGCTCCTTAAAACCTACCTCTTTGACCAAGCTTTTGGTCACCTGTCCTAATATCTCTTTATGTGGCTTGGTGTTAATTTTTGTCTGGTTAAGCTCCCATGAAGCGCCTTGGGATGTTTTACTACATTAAAGGCACTATATAAATGCATGTTGTTGTTGTCTGGCCTACATGTGACTCCAGTCCCGTGTTATGTGGTTGACTCTTTGTGCTCTCGCAAGCCGCCCAATTGTTAAAAACGGTCAGTATTACCTTGTGAGCAATAATCACCAGTGAGAATAAAAAGTAAACAGGCAGGAGTTGTGACTCGGTCCCCTTTCCCCAGTCGGGATCATTGAAGTTAATTATACACCCCCCCCCTCACCCTACTGCCACTCAAGTTGAGATCCCCTAACTGGAGTTGGATATATACTTGAAGGGGAAAAATTTGCAGGACTATGGGGAAAGAGCAGGAGGGAGTGGGACTAATTGGATAGCTCTTTCAAAGAGCCGGCACAGGCACGATGGGCTGAATGGCCTCTTTCTGTTTTGTATGATTCTATGAACCTAGCCCAGTATTGCTGCTTTAATAATCACCTCACTTTTTTTAAAAAACAACTATTGTCAGGATTGCAAATGAAGCCGCCTACTTGCCCCTAAAACTTAATGAAGCTTGTAGGCCCTTGCCTTGTGTTGGGCCAAGTCACTCCCTGAATTGCTTTTATATCCCGTACCCCCTGGGAAACCAACTAAATCAGTAAATGTTTAGACAGATCAAACTGCGACCTTGCCATTGAGTGAGCCTGGCCCAGTTCCCGCGCAGTTAATTAGTAATCATCAAAGGTTATAAAACAGTTCTTAACCTGCTCGCTCTGTTTTTGTAGTTCGACGCTGCTGGCAGTGAGTAAAATAATTCCTATTTCTCGATGCTTGCTCCCTTAAAGGGGCAGCGTCACTAGGGTAAGGTGCACTTCAGCATATTTTGTCGTGTTTGGCAACAAGCAACGGTTGGTGTTGCTCGTATCTGGCATGATTTCTCTTTATCGCAGTTTTGTCACTTCCTCTCTCGAAGGTGCAGATGCATGATAAGTAGCCCAGCGATACTTTACTCTGTGGCCATTCTATATGCGTGTGTCTAAACAGTGAGTCTCAGTTAACATATTTGACAGCCGAGCCCAGTCCTGTACCTATACTATTCCCCCTAGAGCAGAGAAGGTTAAGGGAGAGATTTGATAGTGGTATTAAGGGATATGGGCCAAAGGCAGGTATATGGAGTTAGATCACAGATCAGCCATAATCTTATCAAATGGCGGAGCAGGCACGAGGGGCTGAATGGCCTACTCCTGTTCCTATGGTGTTCAAAACCATGAAGGGATTTGATAGAGTAAATAAGGAGAAACTGTTTCCACTGGCAGGGGGGTTGGTAACCAGAGGACACAGATTTAAGGCAACTGGCAAAAGAACCAGAGGCGAGATGAGGAGAGTTTTTTTTTTAACGCAGCGAGTTGATTTGATGTGGAATGCACTGCCTGATAGGGTGGTGGAAGCAGATTCAATAAAAAAAAATACTTGGAAAAAAAAGCAGGGCTGTGGAGAAAGAACAGGGGGAGTGGGACTAATTGGATAGCTCTTTCAAACAACCAGCATAGGCACGATGGGCCAAATGGCCTCCTTCAGTGCAGTACAATTCTATGATTCTATGACTCTATATGCTACCTACACACACATGCACTTTCCAAGGGTCATTGGATTGCGATCCGATGCAGGAACCCGAGCTGATGTTTACGCTCCATAACTGAGGCTCAGTGGAGCAGGCTGACTGCTACTCAGCAACGGCCAGAGATTAAACCTAGGATTACATCATCCCTATATCTCAGTGCCGTTTAAGGTGTCAGTTATGGCTCAGTGGGTAGCACTCTCGCCTCTGAGTCAGGAGTGTTTGTGGGTTCAAGTCCCAACTCCAGAGGCTTGATCATGTAATGCAGACTGATGCTCTCCATGCAGTACTGAGGGAGTGCTGCACTGTCGGAGGTGCCGTGAGACATTAAAACGAGGCCCTGTCAGGTGGATATAAAAGATCCCATGGCACTATTTCAAAGCAGACCAGGGAATGTGTCCTGGGCCAATATTTATCCCTCAACCAACATCACTTAAACAGATTATCTGGTCATTATCATATTGCTGTTTGTGGGACCTTGCTGTGCATAAATTGGCTGCTCCAGTTCCTACATTACAACAAAAGTACTTCATTGGCTGTAATGTGTCTTGGGATGTCCTGGGGTCTTGAAAGGTACTGTATAAATGTTTTTTTTTTAAATAGCCCACCGACATTCACTAGCCAGACTCCCATATGAAGAATGAGTACTTGAGAGAGGTACAGAGGGGGATGACTGCAGTTGTGAACCTGTGCCCAAACCTGTGCCCGAACCTGTGCCTGAAACTGCACCCAAAACAGCTTCTGAATCTATGCCTGAACCTATTCCTGAACCTATGCCCAAAACTGTGCCCGAACCTGTGCCCGAGACTGTACCCGAACCTGTGCCCAAGACTGTGCCCAAGACTGTGCCCGAATCTGTGCCCGAACCTGTGTCCGAACCTGTGCCTGAAACTGTGCCCGAAACTGTGCCCGAACCTGTGCCCGAATCTGTGCCTGAAACTGTGCCCGAACCTGTGCCCGAACCTGTGCCCGAATCTGTGCCCGAACCTGTGCCCGAACCTGTGCCCGAAACTGTGCCCGAAACTGTGCCCGAACCTGTGCCCGAGACTGTGCCCGAAACTGTGCCCGAACCTGTGCCCGAAACTGTGCCCGAAACTGTGCCCAAACCTGTGCCCGAGACTGTGCCCGAAACTGTGCCCGAACCTGTGCCCGAATCTGTGCCCGAACCTGTGCCCGAAACTGTGCCCGAAACTGTGCCCGAACCTGTGCCCGAACCTGTGCCCGAGACTGTGCCCGAAACTGTGCCCGAAACTGTGCCTGAAACTGTGCCCGAACCTGTGCCCGAATCTGTGCCCGAACCTGTGCCCGAACCTGTGCCCGAACCTGTGCCCGAGACTGTGCCCGAGACTGTGCCTGAAACTGTGCCCGAACCTGTGCCCGAACCTGTGCCCGAACCTGTGCCCGAAACTGTGCCCGAACCTGTGCCCGAAACTGTGCCCGAACCTGTGCCCGAGACTGTGCCCGAGACTGTGCCCGAAACTGTGCCCAAATCTGTGCCCAAACCTGTGCCCGAAACTGTGCCCGAAATTGTGCGCGAATCTGTGCCCGAACACGGTCCAGCATCTCGAGCAGCGAGAAGAGAAATTAAAAGAGATAAAATCGATTAAGTATATTTGAAAATTGAAAGTGAAACTTTTCAAAGTGGCAGGGAACACACAACTAAAGCTGAAATCACAGATTGCCATGCAAAAGTTTCCAGTGGATTGTGCTGGGTCTGTTGTTGGTCAAACGGGAAGTAAAGAGTGGGTTTGGGTGAAAGAGAAACTTTCTCTCAAAAAATAAAGTTTTACAAGTTAGTTCTAGGAGAGATAAAGTCAACCATTATCATACCTCGGAGAACATGAATCAACAACAACTTGCATTTATATAGCGCCTTTAACGTAATAAAAAGTCCCAAGGTGCTTCACAGGAGGATTATCGAACAAAATTTGACACCGAGCCACATAAGGAGATTATTAGGACAGGTGACCAAAAGCTTGGTCAAAGAGGTAGGTTTTAAGAAGTGTCTTAAAGGAGGAGAGAGAGGTAGAGAGGCGGAGAGGTTTAGGAAGGAAATTCTGGAGCTTAGGGCCTCGGCAGCTGAAGGCACGGCCGCCAATGGTGGAGCGATGAAAATCGGGGACGGGCAAGAGGCCAGAATTGGAGGAGCGCAGAGATCTCGGAGGGTTGAAGGGCTGGAGGAGGTTACAGAGATGGGGAGAGGTGAGGCCATGGAGGGATTGGAAAACAAGGATTTTATTTCTGCTTTAATTAACGTCCATTCATTTACAGCAGGGCAATTGTAAACTGCACTTTTAACATTCTACCTGTGCGCAGGATCCCACCAATAGGGAGTGTGCGTGCTTGTGAACAGGGGAAATACTTCACAAGGAGTGGAGTTTGCCTCTTAATTATTATTTACTGAAGCTGGGAGCAGGCACAAGTTAAAAAGTGGGCATTTAAAGGACAGAGAAGGAGATCGGAAAAGACAAATCCACACTGGCATAATTCAAAAAATAGCTTTAGAGATGTTTCAGGAAATCTACTATTAGTGATAGGTTCAGGTGAAACCACCTAATGTTATGTGTGTCACTTCTATTTACACGTAATGGATGTTTTCACACTGCGGTCTTTGTTTGGAAGCTTTCTCATTCGGTTAAACTGTGCTGCCAATTACCAAACTTCACTACCACCAGTCAGACTCAGGTCCATCCCAACTATGGCAGCTCAAGAGAGCGTGGACAAGATGAGAGTGCAAGGCAGTGTGGTATAGTGAGGCCTGGGATTATAAATCTCACACCTTCCTCATGCCCAGTGATGACAGGTCTTTCTTTCAGACGGGGAAGGGGGTGCCCAGGATGCGTGTGTATGTGCGTGTGTGTGGTGAGGGGTCGTGGGGAGGGGGGGTAAAGATCTCAACATTGCTGTCGGTGGAATAACACTTTGAGGATAATTTTAAGCTCGCTCAGTCAATGGAGAGTAAAATCGGGCGGTGTGTAAAACGGGCATCCAACCCGAACCCGTCTGTTTCCTGCCCGCCAGGTTAGGTTAAAATGGCCCTCTTTATGTTCGTAAGTGACATTCTTCAGTGCACTATTTTAATGGAAGGGTTAACCCATTTAAATAGAAAAAAAAAGCTTGCATTTATATAGCGTTTTTCACAACCTCAGGGCGTTCCAACGCTCCACAGCCAATGGAGTACCTTTGAAGTGTAGTCACTGTTGTAATGTAGCAAACACGCCAGCCAATTTGCGCACAGCAAGATCCCACAAACAGCACTGAGATAATAACTAGATAATCTGTATTAGTGATGTTGGTTGAGGGATAAATATTGGCCAGGACACCGAGGAGAACTCCCCAGCTCTTCTTCAAAATAGTGCCCCGGGATCATTTATGTCAACCTGAGAGGGTAGTCAGGGCCTCGGTTCAACGTCTCATCCGAAAGACAGCACCTCTGACAATGCAGCACTCCCTCAGTTCTGCACTGGGAGTGTCGGCCTAGATATTTGTGCTCAGGTCTCTGTAGTGGAACTTGACATCATGACCATCTGACTCAGAGGCGAGAGTGCTACCAATGAGCCAAGGCTGATATATCAAGGCAGCATTTGACCGAGTGTGGCACCAAGGAGCCCTAGTAAAAGTGAAGTCAATGGGAATCAGAGGGAAAACTCTCCAGTGGCTGGAGTCATACCTAGCGCAGAGGAAGATGGTAGTGGTTGTTGGAGGCCAATCATCTCAGCCCCAGGTCATTGCTGCAGGAGTTCGTCAGGGCAGTGTCCAAGGCCCAACCATCTTCAGCTGCTTCATCAATGACCTTCCCTCCATCATAAGGTCAGAAATGGGGATGTTCGCTGATGATTGCACAGTGTTCAGTTCCATTCGCAACCCCTCAGATAATGAAGCAGTCCGAGCCTGCATGCAGCAAGACCTGGACAACATCCAGGCTTGGGCTGATAAGTGGCAAGTAACATTCGCGCCAGACAAGTGCCAGGCAATGACCATCTCCAACAAGAGAGAGTCTAACCACCTCCCCTTGACATTCAACGGCATTACCATCGCCGAATCCCCCACCATCAACAACCCGGAGATCACCATTGACCAGAAAATTAACTGGACCAGCCATATAAATACTGTGGCTACAAGAGCAGGTCAGAGGCTGGGTATTCTGCGGCGAGTGACTCACCTCCTGACTCCCCAAAGCCTTTCCACCATCTACAAGGCACAAGTCAGGAGTGTGATGGAATACTCTCCACTTGCCTGGATGAGTGCAGCTCCAACAACACTCAAGAAGCTCGACACCATCCAGGACAAAGCAGCCCGCTTCATTGGCACCCCATCCACCACCCTAAACATTCACTCCCTTCACCACCGGCGCACTGTGGCTGCAGTGTGTACCATCCACAGGATGCACTGCAGCAACTCGCCAAGGCTTCTTCGACAGCACCTCCCAAACCCACGACCTCTACCACCTAGAAGGACAAGGACAGCAGGCACATGGGAACAACACCACCTGCACGTTCCCCTCCAAATCACACACCATCCCGACTTGGAAATATATCGCTGTTCCTTCATCGTCGCTGGGTCAAAATCCTGGAACTCCCTTCCTAACAGCACTGTGGGAGAACCGTCACCACACGGACTGCAGCGGTTCAAGAAGGCGGCTCACCACCACCTTCTCAAGGGGGCAATTAGGGATGGGCAATAAATGCTGGCCTCGCCAGCGACGCCCACATCCCATGAACGAATTTTTTAAAACTTGTTAACTTTAGGAAGGGATGACAGGATAGACAGGATAGGTAGAAACAGACTGTTTCCAGTGGCTGAGCGGTCTAGATTAAATGCAGGAGATTTAGAACAGAGAGCAGGAGAATTTTCTTTTACATAGCGGGTTGTGAGAATGTGGAATGTACCGGAGTTAATGGTTGAAGCAGAGAATATGTCAACATTTAAGAATAGGCTAGATAGGTGGTTGAAGGGAAGGGGAATAAAGGGATTTGGGAACTGAGCAGGCACATGGGATTCGGACTACTGCTCATGTGGAGAATAAACACTAACGGACTGATTGGGCCAAATGGCCAGTTTCCCTGTTATAATTTCTAGATAATTTCCAAATAGCCAAAACAGCAAACATCCCTCAAATGTTCTGGTCATTAAATGACACACAACAAGTGTTCTATAAACTAATGAATAACTTTTGCACAAGTTTGTCTTTGTAACCTTCAGTCCTATTTCTTGCCAGATAACCGTCCAGGTTCTTTTTAAATGAGCTCAATGAATTAGCATTAACTTCGATAAAAGTCAATTGCTCACATCAATCATTGTGTGAGGGACCAAAAATCCTACAAACCTCTAGCCTTGCACGAGGCTTGACTATTTCGAATCTAGCTCTTTTAGTCTCACAATCACAGCTGAAACAAAAAAGTACTTACATTTATATCATCTGTTCCTCTCCTTACTTCAAAGAAAGAAAGATTTGCATTTATATATTGTCTTTCATGACCTCAGTGTTAATTGTATCCATTTAATTTATATCAATTAGTGTTAATTGTATCCAGGTGGAGCATATCAATTGAGAACTCTCTTGTATCCATTTATAAGAGAGCTGATCTAGAGAGTGGGGTGGGTGTAATGTGGAGCTCTGAGAATAGAGGCTTGGAAGCAACAGAAGACCAGGCTCCAGTATTCTATCCTTCACCTCCTGGCTATCCAATTTATAACTCAGGATGTCCCAAAGTGCTTTACAGCCAATTGAAATACTTCTGAAGCATAGTCACTGTTGTAATGTTGGGAAACTTTAAAAACTTCAATCTTGTCGCCTCTCAATCTAATTCAATTTCTACAGTCAATCCTTATAATTTAAGCTCTAACTTCCGGCATGCTTCCAGTCTCATTCTTCTCTGTATCCTCTCCAATGTCTCCAGGTTTTTTCAAAGATAAAGGTAACCAAAACTGGACACAGACTTCAAAGGTGGCCTGGGCAATGAGTTAGTGAGTGTTAAAATAAGCTGCTTTGATTTGTAATGAAATACCTTTGAGATGCCTCAACACGATAACTGAGAACAATCATCAATAAACGTGTTCAGTTTATTGTGGCTCAGTAGGTAGCTCTCTCGCCTCTGATGTTGTGGGATCAAATCCCACTCCAGAGACTTGAGTATAAAAAAATCTAGGCTGACACTCTAGTGCAGTACTGCATTGTTGGAGGTGCTATCTCTCAGGTGAGATATTAAACAGAGGCCCTATCGTGCCCTCTCAGGTGGATGTAAAAGATCCCACAGCAATATTGCGAAGAAGAGCAGGGGAGTTCATCTCACTGTCCTGGCCAATATTCATCCCTCAACCAACGTCACTAAAAATAGATTATCTGGTCATTATCACATTGCTGTTTGTGGGACCTTGCTGTGCGCATATTGGCTGCCATGTTTCCTACATTACAACAGTGACAATACTTCATTGGCTGTAAATTACTTTGCGATATCCTGAGGTTGTGAAAAGTGCTATATAAATGCAAGCCTTTCTTTCTTAAACAATGTCCAAATCTTTCACACTTCTGATTCTTATAATTGGAAGCTCTTCCATTGGACATAAGGGGTAATTTTCTGACTTCCAAATTTCTTCTGTTATTAGGACCATCTTTTCGACAGGTGTTAAGTCTTCTCCCATCAATAGTGTCACTCCTCCAATCAGTTTCTCTGGACTATCTTTACGAGACATTCTATACCCTCTTAGTCCTATTTCCTGTCCCATCATGTGTTCTCAGTCATGTGTCGGCCTCTCTAAATTATTCTTTCCTTGCTTCCTGCGATGAAGACAGGAGGCTTGAATTTCCGCCAGGGTTTTCCCAATTGTTGCCGTAGCTCCGATGGAAGATCCATGGAAAGCCCGGAGAAACAGCGTAAGCAGCAAATACGCCTTTACTCCAGGATTCCAATGATCTTCTTCCTAAGTTACGGCAGGTGATCGGGAGAACCCCCTGCTGAAATTCATCCCCGAAAATTTTAGCCCACCACACAATTTACTCTGTGTGTTTTTCTATCTCTCTTATCATAGTACCATAGTATCCTCGTAGGTACAGCACAGGAGGAGGCCACTCGGGCCATCGTGCCTGTGCCGGCTCTTTGAAAGAGCTATCCCATTAGTCCCATTCCCCTGCTCTTTCCCCATAGCCCTGTAAATTTTTTCCCTTCAATTATTTATCTAAATCCCTTTTGAAAGTTACTATTAAATCTGTTTGCACCACCCTTTCAGGCAGTGAATTTTAGATCATTACAACCCACTGCGTAAAAAATGTTTCCTCATGTCGCCTCTGGCTCCTTTGCCGATCACCTTAAATCTGTGTCCTCTGGTTACCGACCCTTCCGCCACTGGAAACAGTTTCTCCTTATTTACTCTATCAAAACTGTTCATGATCTTGAACACCTCTATCACATCTCCCCATAACCTTCCTCTTTCTCTCTGTGTTTCCTCCTGTTACTCCCCCTCTGTGTCCCTGTTAGTCTCCCCCTTTCACAATATATCATTCCCTCTGTTGCTTTCTCCCTTTATCTATTATTCTTTCTTTTCTCTTTGTGTTTTTCTCGCTCTTGCTCTCTCCCTGTAAGAGACCTTAAACCGAGGTCCCGTCTGGCCCCTCAGGTGGACATAAAAGATCCCATGGCACTATTTAGAAGAAGAGCAGTATCCTGGCCAATATTTATCCCTTAACCAACATCACTAAAAAACAGATTATCTGGCCGTTATCACATTACTGTTTGTGGGACCTTGCTGTGCGTAAATTGGTTGTCACATTGCCTACATTACGACAGTGACTACACTTCAAAAGTACTTTATTGGCTGTAAAGCGTTTTGGGATGTCCTGCGCTATATAAATGCAAGTCTTTCTTTCTTTGTCACTCTTTTTTTCCCTCTCAGTTACACTCTCCTTGTACCTGTTACCGCTCTCTTTCTCTGTTTTTAACTCTCTCTGCTACTCTCTCTCTCTGTCTCCATTTCTCTATGTGTTTCTCACTGTGCTTTATAAGACTCTTCCCCTGGTCCTTGAACAGGTCAGATTATATTAGACAGGACTCTTCCCCACTGCCTGGTCCCTTGAACTGGTGAGTATTATGCTATATAAGATGTGATCAGTACGGCTTGAATGTAGCAAGATTGAAAAGAGAAATCAGGGCGACGTATGACTTATGCCTTGGGATCGGAGCCCCCCCCTCGAGGTGGAGGCGTCCCCCGTGACCTCAGGAAGCAATCGCCTACATAACTACAGTCACTGCACTTTAATTTGTTGTGTGAAGCGCTTTGAGACATTTTGATGTGATAACATGCGATATAAATACAAGTATTACTAGTCATAATAACGTATCATAGAATGATACTGCAGAGAAGGAGGCCATTCGGCCCATCGTGCCTGTACCGGATCTCTGGCAGAGCTATCCAATTAGTACCAATCCCCTGCTCTTTCCCCACAGCCCTGCAAATGTTTCCTTTTCAAGTATTTATCCGATTCCCTTTTGAAAGTTACTATTGAATCTGCTTCCACCGCCCTCTCAGGCAGTGCATTCCAGATCGTAACAACTCACTGCATAAATTTTTTCCCCCCCATCTCACGTCAGGTTTAAAATCACACAGATTCTACTGTGTGTTTCCCGACTTTCTAACTGGGTGAAAGAGACTGACTGTAATGGAAAACTGAAGTGACCCTATTTTCTCTGCGATTTCACTTTCATATTCAGTAGTTGTTACCGTGGTGATGGTTTTTTTAACCAAAGACCTCCCTCGGTTTGAAGCTTTCCGGTTCACAATAGTCACTGCAAATCACAAAAATTAAGTAATTTACTGTGTGAAACACTTTGAGACATTTTGATGTGAAAAGGTGACATATTAAAGTGCAAGGGTTTATTATTTATGATTATTCTACAGAGATTCTGCCCGATATCACATTGACAAATTCTCACGTCAAGTGAAAAATCACAAAGGTATTACTGCATTTCCTCCAATTCTGGCCTCTTGCGAATCCCCGATTTTCTTCGCTCCTCTGTTGGCGACAGTGCCTTCAGCTGCCTAAGCCCTAAGCTCTGGAATTCCCTCCCTAAACCTCTCCGCCTCTCTCCCCTCCTTTAAGACACTCCTTAAAACCTCTGTGACCAAGCACCTGTTCTAATATCTCCTTGTGTGGCTCGGTGTCAAATTTTGTTTGATAATCGCTCTTGTGAAGTGCCTTGGGCCATTTCACTATGTTAACGGCGCGATTTAGACGCAAGTTGTTGTTGTTGTTCTGAGGTAACAACCTTAATGAGCAGAAAGTTGGGACTGCCGTGTTCCAGGCTTGCGATCCTCCCCCGCCCTACTTCCCTCTGTGCGATTCTTTACGGTAGAAGAGAAAAACCCGCCCCATTACCTTTTACTGGATCATTTGACTGTCCAGATACTCATTGGCCGTTGATCACAGATCAGGACCAATTGAGTCCATTGAGATGGTGGAATCCGATTCCATAGGAACTTTCAAAAGGCAATTGGACACGTACCTGAAGAGGACTCATTTACAGGGTTATGGGGAAAAAGCTGGGGTGTGGGACTAAATTGGACAGCTCTTTCAAAGAGCCGGCGCAGGCACAATGGGCCGAATGGCCTCCTTCTTTGCCGTAAGATTCTATGATTCTATGACTTGAGCAGCGTTGAGGATGCTCTGCTGAAAATGTCCAGGGAATGGATGATATCAGGCCTCAACCTGCACTCCATTCAACCTGCACTCTTGACATTCAATTAACTTGTCTTCAGATCCCTGGTGTAAAACACTTGCCTCTTACTCTGTAGCACCTTGCACTTCTCCCTCCCCCACCAGCACCAATTTCTATTTGTCTGAGTAATCTGCGTTAATCTGTCTTTGTGCTGTTCATCACATCAAGCTCCTACTTCCATCACATTGTTCACTCCTCTGTCTGTCATTGACACCTCCTCTTATCTGCTTTATCTCCTTAACTACCTCACGATTCATCCAATTTCACGCTTCATAGCATTTGGATCTCAGTCTCTCTCTCTCTCTCTCTCCTCCCGCCCATGTACCCTGTGCTTGTCTCTGTAGCTCAATTAAAATTACATAGAATTGCATCAAGTTTACAGCACAGAAACAGGCCATTTGGCCCAACTGGTCTATGCTGGCATTTATCCACTATTCTGTATGGACCCATTCCTATTTTTGCAAGCATGATTTATATTCCCCACTGTGTTCAAAGGCCTAGCCCAGGCGTTTAAAGAGTGACATTGAACATTACATGGAATTACATAGAATGCAGAGCACAGAAACAGGCCATTTGGCCCAACTGCTGCATGTTGGCATTTATACTCCACACGAGCCTCCTCCCTTCCTACTTCATCTAACTCTATCAGCATATCCTTCTATTCCTTTCTCCCTCATGCTTTCCTAGGTTCCCCTTAAATGTATCTATACTAGTCGTCTCAACTCCTTGTGGTAGCAAGTTCCACATTCTCACCACTCTCTGGGTAAAGAAGTTTCTCCTGAATTCCTCAATGGATTTATTAGTGACTATCTAATATTTATGACCTCTAGTTTTGGGCTCCCCACAAGTGGAAACATTTTCTCTACATCTACCCTATCAAACCCTTTCGTAATCTTGAAGACCTCTATCAGGTCACCCCTCAGCCTTCTCTTTTCTAGAGAAAAGAGCCCCAGCCTGTTCAATCTTTCCTGATAGGTGTAACCTCTCAGTTCTGGTATCCTCCTTGTAAATCTTTTTAGCACCTTTTCCAATGCCTCTGAATCCTTTTTAGACCAGAGACCAGAACTGTGCACAGTAATTTAACATGCTGGAAATACACAGTGGGTCAGTGAGCATCTGTATAGGGTAAAGATGGAAGTAATGAGAGGGTCCGCACCCAAATTGTCACACCTGTCTCTGCCCTGTACAGATGGGGACTGATTTGCTAAGTTCTGCCAGCAGTTTCTGTTTTTATTTCACATTTCCGGCCTTTCCCTTTTTTATTTCACTCCATGTCTCAGTTTCTATTTCAACAACAACAACTTGCGTTTATATAATGTAGTCAAACATCCCCAAGGCGCTTCACAGGAGCGATTATCAAACAAAATTTCCCCTTTTCACTTTCCAGTTGGTCTTCCTTGAGGCAGTCTCGAACGAGTCAGAGTGTCAGGGTTAGATTGCCGGTAACAATGGGGTCAATTCTCTGTCCTGGGTACCCCTTGAGGAAGCAACTGCCCATTCTCTTCATCCCTGGGCCAGTAGCATGGCCCCGGGTGGGCTCCAAGCTCAGGCCCACCTTGGCTGGGCTGTGTGCCTGAAAGATGGGCAGGAAACCCAACGTGTGGCTGCACTCCACACCCTCGCGATCAAGCCTTCTGGCTGGTACTGGACAGCAGCCGGCAGAAGTAAAGGGAATTAGGGGTTACGGGGAGCGGGCAGGGAATTGGACATGAATTTAGATTTGAGGTTAGGATCAGATCAGCCATGATCTTATTGAATGGCGGAGCAGGCTCGAGGGGCCGATTGGCCTACTCCTGCTCCTATTTCTTATGTTCTTATGTAGAAGGCCCTGAGTACCAAAACTCTGCTGCCTGTATCCTAACTCGCACCAAATCCCATTCACCCATCACCCCACTGTGCTCGCTGACCTACATTGGCTCCTGGTCCAGCAACGCCTTGATTTGAACATTCTCATCCTCATGTTCAAATCCTTCGATGGCCTCGCCCCTCGTTATCTCTGTAATCTCCTCCAGCCCTACAACCCTCCGAGATCTCTGCGCTCCTCCAACTCAGTTCCCCTGCGCATCCTCGATTTTCATCGCTCCACCATTGGCGGCCGTGCCTTCAGCTGCCTCGGCCCTTAGCTCTGGAATTCCCTCCCTAAACCTCTCCACCTCTCTACCTCTCTCTCCTCATTCAAGATGCTCCTTAAAACCTACCTCTTTTGTTCACCTGTCTTAATATCTCCTTACATGGCTCGGTGTCAATTTTTGTCTGATTACATTCCTGTGAGGCGCCTTGGGACAGTTTGCTACATTAAGGGCGCTATATAAATGCAAGTTATTATTGTCGTTGAATTCTCCCAGGCACCCAAAGCAGTTGAAGAAAAATCACAACGGTGAATCCTTCGACAGACTGTCGGGTCCCAGGTTTTATCAGGTCCGGAGCTCGGCCTCCAATGGGACTGTCGATGAGCAGAGTTAGAGGACGTGGAGGACGGGAGTGCCCCCCCCTTCCTGCCTCATTAAAATGCCAAATTTTAAATTAGAAATTGAAATGGTACAGGGAATGGGTCTGAGTAGAGAGCTCTTTCAGAGAACTGGCAAAGCCGCCGTGAGGGGAGTGGCCTCCTTCTGCACTGTAAAATTCTCCGATTCTATGAAATAGTCACTTCTTTTCCCTCTAATTTATTCCAATTCTCTCCCCTCCTCTCCTGAACTGACCTATGCTTTCGACAACTCCTAGGCGTGAGATTTTCGGTGGAGAGCGGACTCAACTCGCACCGAAGTACAAACAGTGGCTAATGGCGGCCAGCTGGCACCGACTGGTGGAGAATACCTCGTTTCTTTCTTTCTTTTGTTCCTCTTTCCTCCTTCTGCAAAAATTTCTTCCCTCCCCTCTTCATCTCCTGAAGGCATAGGCCCCTTACTGGAGTTTGGCTCCACAGGCGCCAGTCACCCTCCAGTACCTAGCCCAACTGAGCAATTTTTCACGTGGGAGTCTTGACAGACTATTCGGCCACACGGGGCATCACGGCAGAGCCCGGGCTTGACCACACCGCGCCTCCACCAGGGATTGCTGGACCGTGATCAGTAGGGGGAGCACTGGTTTATTTCCCCCTAACGCAGGAGTATTGAGGGCAATACGGGCCAAGGGCAGGTAGATGGAGTTAGATCACAGATCAGCCATGATCTTATCAAATGGCGGAGCAGGCACGAGGGGCTGAATGGCCTACTCCCGTTCCTATGTTCCTAATATTTTGCTCACTTACCGATCAAAAGGGAGACTGGGAATTGGAAGAGGCGATTCCTGGTCTGTATAGATCAGTCCCCTCAATCAGCTCAGCCCTCGAGGGGGCACATTAACCAGGTCCTTCTCTCTTATCTTTCTGCATTTATTTCTTTTATTACTATCACACACCCATCTTGAAGACGAGACGTTAAACCGAGGCCCCGTCTGCCTGCTTAGGATGCTTTAAGATCCCACGGCCCCCTATTCGGAGAAGGTCTGGTGACCTAGGCCGCATTCCTCCCTCAACCAACAGGAATCGATTTGCTGCTTGTGGGATCTTGCTGTGCGCATAATGACTGCCGACATAATAATGGCAACCGGACTTCAAAAGATCAGACGATGAATATAAGTTCTTTCTTTCTCCATGGTCTGTGGAACTTTTGACCATCTTTCTCTTCATATCTCTGAAGAGCTATGGTGAAACCCTCTACTGAATCTATAGTAAGGCCCACAGATTGCACAGGGGATATTACCCATTCCTGTTGAACCTGGGCTAACCCTCCCTCACGCTCGGAAACTCTGGGGACTAACAGCACAGTCAAAGTTGATGAGAGGTCACAATCCTCGGGCAGGATCTTGGCATCGCATAGAATCATAGAATCACTGCACAGAAGGTGGCTATTCGGCCCTCTTTGAAAGAGCTATCCAATTAGTCCCATTCCCCCATAGCTCTGCAAGTTTTTCCTTTTCAAGTATTTATCCAATTCCCTTTTGAAAGTTACGATTGAATCTGCTTCCACCAACCATTCAGGCAGCGCATTCCAGATCATAAAAACTCGCTGCGTAATAAAGTTTCTGCTCATCTCCCCCTCTGGTTCTTTTGCCAATTATCTTAAATCTGTGTCCTCTGGCTACCAACCCTCCTGCCAATGGAAACAGTTTCTCCCCATCTACTCTTATCAAAACCCTCTAAATTTTGAACACCTCTATTAAATCACCTTTCTTTCCTCTAAGGAGAAACAACCCCAGCTTCTCTAGTCTCTCCACATAACTGAAGACCCCAGTTGAACGTGGGAGAGCTGGTCAATGTGACTGTTCCACGGGCGGCAGCCTCCAGTGCCTCACCCAAGAGGAGATACTTCACATATGAGCCTAGGCAATAGGTCTCAGTAGGTTATCTAGTTATGGGGGGGTCAACTTTGGTTCAGTGGGTAGCACTTTTGCCTCTGACATCAGAAGGTTGTGGGTTCAAGTCCTTCCTCCAGAGTCTCGTTTTATTCTTTTCAGTTTATCTGTAGTAAATACCTATTAATGGGGAACGTCACTCACTCGACGGGGGCTTGCCTCTCAGGTGGATATAAAAGACCCTACGGCACCCATACGGACCAAATGCTGGAATATGGGATTAGAGTAGACAGGGCTGATGGCCGGCGCGGACACGATGGGCCGAAGGGCCTCTATCCGTGCTGTATAACTCTATGACTCTATGACTCTATGACTATTCAAAGAAGAGCAGGGGAGTTCTTCCCAGGGTCCTCGCCAATATCCATCCCCCAATCAACACCAAAAACAGGTTAGCTGGTCATTATCACATTGCTGATTGTGGGATCTTGCTGTGTGCAAATTGGTTGCCGCGTTTCCTACATTACAACAGTGATTGTACTGCAAAAAGACTTCATTGGATGTACAGCACTTTGGGACGTCCTGAGGTTGTGAAAGGTGCTATAGAAATGGAAGTTCTTTCTTTGGAGGGGATTGTAACCAAGTCCCACCCTGTCCTCAACCACCATCCACAAGCACCCATCCCACCGGACAGCAATCAGGAGCGAGGACTGTTCCAATTATAGATCCCCTACCATTGCCCCCATCCCCCAGCTAAGATCGGCTAAGTTAGCACAGACTCGGGATTGAATCTGTGATCTTCCAGATTGAGTCCATCCAGTTCAAGGCAGTGCCACTACCTATTGAGCCACAGGACATAGCTGCCTTTCAAATCCCTCCATGGCCTCGCCCCTCCCTCCCTATCTCTGTAACCTCCTCCAGCCCTACAACCCTCCGAGATCTCTGCGCTCTCCCAATTCTTGCCTCTTGCGCATCCCCGATTTTAATCGCTCCACCATTGGGGGCCGTGCCTTCAGCTGCCTCGGCCCTAAGCTCTGGAATTCCCTCCCTAAACCTCTCCCCCTCTCGACCTCTCTCTCCGCCTTTAAGACGCTCCTTAAAACCTACACCTTTGACTAAGCTTTTGGTCACCTGTCCTAATAGCTCCCTATGTGGCTTGGTGGATAATCGCTCCTGTGAAGCTCCTTGGGACGTTTTACTACGTTAAAGGCGCTATATAAACGCAAGTTGTTGAGGTAGCTGCCTTTATGTTGATGTTGGGAGAGCAGAGCTCAAGTGGCGACTCATAGCGGCCGAGCGTTGCTCTCCCGATTTTTTCATTACCCGTATCCCTAGTGGAGAATGAGCCCCACATCTGACCAGACCCTGTTGGGAACCAGGAAGGACGTTAGGTCCTGGACTTTAGTGCTTTTCATTGATAGGGTGCCAGCAGCTCTGGGAATGAGGAGCTAACAGCGCACTATCAATACTGAGTCGTCCTAAGAGGACGTACAAGTCCGATGAGCCACTCGTTGCACAGGATATTATGTTAATCGACCAATTCTCACCCACTCTTGATTTTCTGGTTCACACCAACAAAGGCAGCACCAACTGGGGAAAAGAAAAGTATTAGCTCCTTATAATTGACTGCAGCCTTGTCCTCAGTGAGGGAGCAGATTTTAACAGTCAGAGTTGGGGGGGGCGGGGGGGAACTTGGTATATTAATCCCAGAGGCAAGAGAATATTTCAGTACAGTTTATAGCAATGCCACTGGCAATCTCTGTCGTTCTGCTTTAGCTGTGAGTGCTTCGATAAAAAAAACACTCTAGAGTCGCGTTTCACTGGCGTTAACGAGGCGGTAAAGGCCTCAAAATGGGGTCGGTCTCCTTCCCGCCGCCGTTAGCACCAGGAGATGCGGCCGGCGGCATTCTGAAAGGGGCAGCCAGGCGTCCCTGTTTCAGGCGATCGGCCCCTTTTAATATGGGAATCGGGGTCCTTTGGTGTAAGTGGGACCCCGATTGGCCATCTTGGGTCGGAACTGGGCGGAGCGCGCACTCCAACTGGTGCCACGAGTCATGGAGCCAAAGAGGCCCCCTCTAAATTTAAGTGTTCAATTCCTCTTCTAGACCCCGGAGGAACAGGAATGTTCCTCCCCTCCCCCCAGCCCCGCAGCTTACCTTTCCGGCGGCAGCACCCACCCACCCCCCCCCCCCCCCCCCCCCCGATCTTGAGGCCTCAATCCGGCGAGCTGCGTCAGGAGGCCTGTTTGTCGGAAAGGGGAATAAAGGGATTCATGAACTGAGCACGGCCACGTGGGGTTAGGACTACTGCTCCTGTGGAGGATAAACACCAATACGGACTGGTTGGGGCCCATTGGCCTGTTTCCGTGTTGTGATTTCTATATATGTCATTCTTTCTGAAGGTTTTAGGGATGAGTGTGGGCAGTAGATGGTATCTACCGATTCAAAAGAACAAACAAGCAGATTATCTGGTCATTATCACATTGCTGTTTGTGGGATCTTGCTGTGCGTTAAGTGGCTGCCGCGTTTCCTACAACAGTGACACTTCGAAAGTACTTCATTGGCTGTAAAGCGCTTTGGGACGTCCTGAGGTTGTGAAAGGCACAAGCTCTTTCTTTCTTTCCTTGCACAGTCTGTTCTTTTCTTTCAAAACAAAATGGCCCCAGCGTCACAACATAAATGTAGCAAATCTCCTTATTTATCCCTAAAACTTTGAGAAAGAGAGCTGCACGTGCATGCTGAGTAGAGATTGGCATTGATCCCGATTGTAACAGCACTCATTTTCTCTCTGTTTCTGCCTCGATCAGTCTTTAATACTCTCTTCACTCTCTCCCACTCTCTCCCTCGACCCATTAATTGGCAGCGAATCAGTTAAGCCATTCTAAAAAGACATGGCACGCCTCAATGCATTATACGTTTCATCGTGAATAGAAATTTTAGGTTGTGTATGGTCCAGTTAATTTATATTATTTATTGCTGCCCATTGTAGTTTGATCATTGTTCCATGTGCGCCTAAGCAGTTATTTTATCACTGTTTTCCTGAAGGTTGCCCTTTAATCTTGCGCCCATTCACCAGCAGGTTTATCCTATTCAGGATTTATTTACTCTGCTCTGTTGACCTGTACCATTGTTGGATCTTGGATGCTGTGATGAGGACTACAATCACACACACACATACACACACACATACACACACACACACACACACACATACACACACACATACACACAAACACACACAAACACACACACACACATACACACACACACATACACACACACACACACACATACACACACACACACACATACACATACACACACACACATACACATACACACATGCACACACACATACACACACACACATACACACACACACACACACACACACATACACACACACACACACACACGTGCATCTTGGGTCCGTCTCAGACCAGGAGTCACATTTTCCTCTGCTCAAGAAAAGCAGGAAAAAAAGGCCCATCTTATAAGTCCCATTTTATGGCCACGCCTCACCATGATTGGCAGTTTAGGTACATTCAATTCCTGAAAATGACAGTTTGCACACAGCAATGAGAAAGGGAATCCAATCGCCATGCACCTGCAATAACGATGATCCCTTTAAAACTTTTCAAACACTTAAGGAAGCACTAAATGTCAAAAAGTTTGTTCACCAAGTTGCAGAGTGCCCAGTTTTTGTGACAAATGGATCAATGCCTGTGCTGTTCTTAAGCTACATTGTTTTTATGGTTCTTAATAATCCAGCTTCAAGCGATAAAGGAAAAACAAATTGATTTATTATGGCTGAAAAACAGCATTACACATAGCAGCATTCACCAGCTCACTGCTGGCTTCCAAACTTGCAGACCAATCCACTTCTCCGCTCTGGATCTAACCATTTGCTTAATAGAAAGGCCTCTTTTTTAAAATATATTTATTCTCGGGATGTGGGCGTCGCTGGCAAGGCCGGTGTTTATTGCCCATCCCTAGTTGCCCTTGAGAAGGTGGTGGTGAGCCGCCTTCTTTTTGAACCGCTGCAGTCTGTGTGGTGAAGGTTCTCCCACAGTGCTGTTAGGTAGGGAGTTTCAGGATTTTGACCCAACGACGACAGGGTGGCGTGTGACTTGGAGGTGGTGTTGTTCCCATGCACCTGCTGTCTTTGTCCTTCTAGGTGGTGGAGGTCGCGGGTTTGAGAGGTGCTGCCGAAGACGCCTTGGCGAGTTGCTGCAGTGCATCCTGTGGATGGTACACGGTGCAGCGTGTGGAGGGACTGGATGTGTAAAATGGTGGATGGGCTGTTGATCAAGCGGACTTCTTGAGTGTTGTTAGAGCTGCACCATCCAGGCAAGTGGAGAGTAATCCATCACTCTCCTGACTTGTGTTTTGTAGATGGTGGAGAAGCTTTGGGGAGTCAGGAGGTGAGTCACTTGCCGCAGAATACCCAGCCCCTGACCTGCTCTAGTAGCCACGGCATTTATATGGCTGGTCCAGTTGAGTATATGGTCAATGATAACCCCCAGGAGGTTGATGGTGGGGGACTCAGCGGTGGTAACGCTGTTGAAAGTCAAGGAGAGATGGTTAGACTCTTGGAGATGGTCATTGCCTGGCACTTTTCTGGCTCGAATATTACTTGCCACTTATCAGCCCAAGCCTGATGTAATTGGCAGAATGGCAGAACAGGCTTGAGGGGTTGAATGGCCTACTTCTCTTCCTATGTTCCTATGGAATGTTGCCCAGGTCTTGCTGCATGCAAGTGGGCAGGGACTACTTCATTATCTGAGGTCTTAGTCATCTCATTATAAAGTCCATTTCCAAAAGCCCGTTTTACAGACGGTAATGGAACTAATTGATCAAACAGCTAGCAGAGACGACAGGGTGGGAAGTCAGGAGTGGAGACAATGCAATCGCAAGCACTCAGAAGGTCTGGAGGGAAGCCTGGAGGAGTTGTGCAATTCCACTAATCCCTTAAACTGCATCAGTGAAGCCTGTATGTTCCACGAACGTCATCCGAGATTGTTAGGATTAGATTACAGCTTTGGAAACATTCCCTTCAATCTGTTATTATTCACAGCAAGGCATCCTGAACAATTTCATTTTAGCCACAGGCCCTATTCTGGGGACTCTGAGCGTGTTTCACCTGGGCCCTCATGAATTTTTCATTCACTTTTCAGCCTTTCTTTTCCTTTCTTGAAGGCATTGCCGTTTTGCTGCCCCCCCCCGGCCCCTCACTCAAGTGCTAATGTTTTCACATGTCAGCTAAGGCTGTGACTGACAGCGGCATGTTCAACCGAGCCGAGAGGGGGGGGGGGGGGGGGAATCACAGCTGATCCTGATCTCATCCAACATGGTACATTCCAGCAGTAGTTACTGTATAATGGCCAGAAGAGGAACCCTGTGTGATATTCCCCTCCTTAGCCTAGAGGCACTGACACCAGTCGTAGGGTAGCTGTGATCAGTTAACTCCACGGAGGCCAGATATCAAACATGGATCTTGCATGGCTCAGTAATAAATGTAACTTTGCTTTCTTTTAATACGTCAGTTAATTTGTCAGATTGTTAGCAATTACATTATTAGTTGCTTTCCCCCCTCTCTCTCTTTCTCCCTTTACCTCTTTCTCTCTCTCTTTCTTTCTTTCTCTCTCTCTCTCTAACACACTATCTGAAAGCACATTATTCTGTTAATTTCTGTGAAATAGCTCCAGTAGCCAATTCTCTGAAAATATCCAGCAAACCCTCACGCAAGTTACATAATGTACTGTTAAAGGATATGAGGCATGTTTGCTGGTCGATAAGTTTGGAAAGTAATTGATGCCAGAAGCAAGAAATATTGAAGTAGTTTGTGGGCTCTGTGCTTGAAGAGTATCCAGAATTCTGACAGGGGCCCTTGCATCAGCTGCCCTCCTCACAGATTCTCTGGCTCTGTGTCCTTAAAGAGACTGTGTTAGCCAAGAACTTTAACAAGAAAGTTGTGCTTTACAGAACAGAAACAATTGAGAGGAAAATAAAGAAAGATCTTGCATTTATATAGCGCCTTTCACAACCTCAGGACGTCCCAAAGCGCTTTACAGCCAATGAAGTACTTTTGAAGTGTAGTCACTGTTGCAATGTAGGGAAAGGCAGCAGCCAATTTGTGCACAGCAAGATCCCACAAACAGCAATGAGGTGATTAAAATCACCCCCATTATATATAATTACAAGTTGCTGATGGTTAACCATCTCCAATCTTTCCTCATTGCTCATCCCCTTTCTAATTGGTCTTCTTCTTGCTGCTCTTCCTTGTACCTTCTCCAATGTATGATGAGGAGGGAAGAAAGTTGAGGGGGGGAAAGATTTGCCCCATTTTACCCGATTGAGTCTCCTGGTGCCACAGGCCGTTTCGGGCTGGTAACCTGCTCCCGAGCAATTTGTGGGTGTCACTTTAAACTGGCTGCTGGGAAGCATGTAAGGGGAGCCAGGGATTTTCCATCCTTCCCTGTGGGAAATTCTGTGGTCTGAACTCTCTATTTCCTGGCAGTGTCATGGCTGAGCTGACCTGAGCACTAGTCCAGAGACTTGAACACATAATCCAAGCTGACGCTCCCAGTGCTGTACTGGGGGAGTGCTGCACTGTCGGAGGTGCCATCTTTCAGATGAAACATTAAACCGTTTGCCCTCTCAGGTGGACATAAAAGATCTCATGGCACTATTTCGAAGACAATGAAGAAGAAGGTGTGTACTTACCTGGAGTACTGTGTACAGTTTTGGTCTCCTTGCCTAAGGAAGGATATACTTGCCTTAGAGGCGGTGCAACGAAGGTTCACTAGATTAATTCCTGGGATGAGAGGGTTGTCCTCTGAGGAGAGATTGAGTAGAATGGGCCTATACTCTCTGGAGTTTAGAAGAATGAGGGGTGATCTAATTGGAACATATAAGATTATGAGGGGGCTTGACAGGGTAGATGCTGAGAGGTTGTTTCCCTTGGCTGGAGAGTCTAGAACTAGAGGGTATAGTCTCAGGATAAGGGGTCAGCCATTTAAGACTGAGATGAGGAGGAATTTCTTCACTCAGAGAGTTGTGAATCTTTGGAATTCTCTACTCCAGAGGGTTGTGGATGCTGAGTCATTGAATATGTTCAAGGCTGAGGTCGATAGATTTTTAGACTCTGGGGGAATCAAGGGATATGGGGATTGGGCGGGAAAGTGGAGTTGAGGTCGAGGATCAGCCATGATCTTATTGAATGGCGGAGCAGGGTGGAGGGGCCGTGTGGCCTACTCCCGCTCCTATTTCTTATGTTCTTATGTAAGAGCAGGGGAGTTCTCCCCGGTGTCCTGGCCAAAATTTATCCCTGAACCAACTTCACTAAAACAGATTATCACAGTACTGTTTGTGGGACCTTGCTGTGCGCAAATTGGCTGCTGCGTTTCCGACATTACAACAGTGAAACAGTGCCGTGGGATCTTTAACGTCCACCTGAGAGGGCAGGTGGTGCCTCAAAAAAAGTCTCATCAGAAAGCCAGCACCTCCCAACAGTGCAGCACTCCCTCAGTACCGCACTGGGAGTGTCGGCCTGGATTTTGTGCTCAAGTCTCTGGAGTGGGACTCGAACCCACGACCTTCTGACTCAGAGGCGAGAGAGTGCGACCCACGGAGCCATGGATGAGAGTAAAGGCGAACGGAATGGGGGCACAATCAGGGGGTTTGTGTGTGGCTCAGTCCCAGGAAGCCGCTGAGCCGCTGATGAAGTGAAACGCCGGGTTTAATCCCTTCCTCCGAACGTCACAGCACGCGGTCTACCCCAGGAAACTGCACGTTAGAAACTGCAACGCAAGAAAAGCACATCCTTTTTTTTATCACCGTTATCTACGATCAGGCCGGCATTTCTAAAACCACTGACATCAACCACAGCACATTAAAAAAAGAACTGATCTCACTGATGTGCTGGTTGCCAATGAGTAATAGAGGCACACAACTCGGTGACTGGTTTGTGCTGAGTTAGCTGATATCTGCTGTGTGGGGAGAGGGCAGTGTTACCATTGGCCTCACCATCCCCATATTATTAAGGGAGAGGAGAGAAGAAAAAAATCAACCCAGGTTGGTTCCTGTCATTGAACCCCCCGCTGGAAAGTGCTGGATGACGACAGGACTGAGGGTGCCTCTGATGCCCTCTTTAGCTGAGCAGCCTGCCAGCACTCACGGTGTGAACCCACCAGTGCGGGGCCCCAGCACGAGTCAGCGGTTCCAGGAAATATCAACAAGAACCTGCATTTATATAGCGCCTTTAACGTAATAGAACGTACCAAGGCGCTTCACAGGAGCGTAAATCAGACAAAAAAAAAAGATTGACACCGAGCCAAAGGAGACATTATTAGAACAGGTGACCAAACGCTTGGTCAAAGTGGTAGTTTTTTTTTGTTTAGGAACAGAGAGAGGCGGGAGAGGTTTGGGGAGGAAATTCCCAGTTCACAGGTAACGTTGTGAAAGCTCATCGGAATCTTTCCTTAATCAACGATGTCATCATGGACCGAAATAATGAGATCAATCCTTCGTCTCTCCCCTGCCACCTTCTGATAATTTAGAGGAAGGGCACACTTGGCTCCAAACTCATTCCACAATTAAATGATCTTTCTCCTCGTCCATTCTGGAACTTTTCAATCTCACACAGGCGGCGTGAGACCCTGCAGTGTGAGTTTAGAGAACATGTGGTGGTCGTGGAGGGGAGGGGGAGGAAATATAGCAGGAATTGAAAGCCATGGGATTTTTTTTTTGCAATTATGTGCTGACGTGCCTGCGCTGGGGTTTTTTTCTCCCCCTCCTCCTCCTCCTCTCTCTTACATAATTGAACCTGTTCCAGCGTGTCTCATAAAACTGTGTGTGGGTTAGTCCGTGCGGAAATTACGCTCACGCAGAGAGAGAAAAGAAGGGGCGGGTCGGTGGGGGGGGTTGGTATAAAAGAGTTGGAGGATTGGCCAGGGAGGCATTACAGGACATCTTTGGTACTCGAGTCAGTTTCAGGCTGTAATTTGCTCATTGTTACGGCGCACGCGAGAGAGAGAGAGAGAGAGAGAGACTGAAACATCCACAAGGAAATTGATGCAGGAAACTCGCCCCGCAAATTCATAGCAAGTTTCGCCAAACTCGCACATTCCGTCAAAAACAAAAAGAGGCGGGGGGAAATCGGAGGAATAAAAAACAAACAGCGAGAGTGCGGAGTCGGTGTCGAGGGAAGAGAAACAGCCGGTTTAAAGAACAAAAAGTTTAAGAGACTATCGGAAAGTTCAAAAAATGTTGAAAATCTGCGCGCTAGTTACGTTGTTTTTGGTTTCCATGTGGGACATTTCTTCGGCCAAGACGGTGAGTACCGGAGATTATTAATCTTTTATTGGTTTAAAAAATCGAGCCTTTTCTTTATAATCCGAGAACAGGTAAACCACCTAAAGTTTTGAACAAGGGTCGAGATTGCTTGGGACACGGATTTTTGCAATCCAATTCTTTTTTGAAAACTTTTTTTGAAGTTTTAAGACTTTTTTTTTTATGGGATCTTCGCGGTCTGGATCTTTAACCCTATTTTAATCTTTTTTTTTTGTTTTAAAATAATCCTCCGATCCAGAGGAAAGTTAATGAGAATTTAAATGTACTCCCAGTTAATTTGAAATGGTTGAGTGGAATCTTTTAAGAAGCTTTTTCAACTGGGTTGGGAATAGATCCTGGACGCAACCTGGGGGAGGGGAATGAAATTCCTCATTTAACGATGATCCCGAGTTATGGGTCTGCCTTTCCCACAACTTAACGACTCACTAATAAAATCACAGCCCGTTCGTTAAGAGAATCGCTAACTGTGCGGTGAAACCTGGCAACGCTCTTGTTTGTTTTTCGTTTATTAAATAAACAGATACCCCCCCCCAACCCCTGTATCATTTTGTGTTTTTTACCGAGAGGATTTGAAATGCGACTTTCAAGCCAGCTTATTGAATCACTGCAGATTGAGAAAAGAGATGGGATCGCACTGAATAATTTGCCCACTGCCCCCTCCAAGGTGCAATTGCATTTTCAAGAGTTAATGGGCGGGGGGAGGAATTCAAGGGGGGAATTTGGGGGATTGAATGGGGTAGAGGGGCGATATAAAGCACTGGGGGGGGGGGGAGAGGAGTTGATGGGGATAGCAGACCTCCAGTGCCCCCCTCCACTCTAGTGCTGGGGTTTGCTGACTATGGCCAACCTTGGCTACTCTGGAGGGTGTGGAGACGGGCGAACGTAAATTACCAACCTGTTTGGTGCCGACCGTATCTCCAATAACTGTGTTTTCAGTCTTTTGTAAGAACCTTTTTAATCTTGCAATTTTATGGAGGCATTTTACATCGTCAGTGAACATTTTCCTAAAGTGTTAACTTTTTTAAAAAAAATGTCAGTATTTATCAATCACCGTTTGTAATACTCCGAATTCCCCCACTGAGTTGTTACATTGTTTAACTACACTGGACTCAAGAGTTTGTAGCAACCCAAGTACTGATCCTGAACTTTGCTGAAAGTACTTCTTTAAAGACTATAGGCAATTCGGCCCATCGTGCCTGTGCTGGCTCTTTGGAAAAAGCTATCCATTTTGTCCCATTCCCCTGCTCTTTCCCCATAGGCCTACAAATGTTATCCTTTTCAAGTATATATCCAATTCCCCATTGAATTACTGGCTGGATTTTACTGTCTCTCTTTTTGCTTGAGCTGAGTAATTGCAGGGGTGTTACAGTATTTTGAAGTTATATATGGGAACGTGTATATAAATGGAAAAAATTACTAGAAATGAAAAGGTTTGATATTTCAATATAATCTTCTGTTGTGGTATTGGCAGTAATTTTTTGGCACTTAACTGATAATTTCACAGATTAGAAATTTTCTTTGAAAGTTAAGATTTCAGAAATATCCCCAGGGTATTGATTCTCAAAGATATTCTTGATGATTGGTCTGTATTTAATAAGTTATTAACTCTCTGAGAAGGACTGAGTCTGTTGACTGAATTCTTGGGTAAACACAAGTGCTGTGCCTGCTCTTGGGTGTAGTGTCTGTACAGAGTCTCTCTCCTCCTCCTGAATTGCTAAAAGTCCAGGGACTATTAACAATAAGCTCATTTGCCTTGTTACCAGGCAACATGGAGGCTAGAGGGGAGGGGGACTTCTTTCTCTTTCCTCCCCCCCCCCCCCCCCCCCCCATATGTGATGTAACCCTGGTGTGTTGCATCTTTCAAAAGGCAATTGGACATGTACTTGAAGAGGACTAACTTGCAAATTGGACAGCTCTTTCAAAGAGCTGGCACAGGCATGATGGGCTGAATGGCCTCCCGTGCTGTAAGAATCTATCTTAAAGGAATCAAGAATAAAATCTCAAAACATTTCCACATTTGATGTCTGGACCTTTTCTTTAACATTGCCTTTCTTAATCTAGCAGTACAGTTCTCTTTAATTTGAATGATTTAAAAATCCATTAAAAAAAATCTACCAAA
Organism: Heptranchias perlo; assembly: GCF_035084215.1. Classification (NCBI taxonomy): domain Eukaryota; kingdom Metazoa; phylum Chordata; class Chondrichthyes; order Hexanchiformes; family Hexanchidae; genus Heptranchias; species Heptranchias perlo. The sequence continues at coordinate 6,508,428 of NC_090343.1, forward strand.
AACTGATAGGATTGTTATTTTAAAATGGTGCAGCCCAAAGCACAGGGCTGTCCCATCATGCAATTAATGTAGTGTCACACCAGTGTGTTTTTTTACATAATGATTTATAAAGTTGCTGGAAACATCTACATATTAGCATTCCAGGAATTCCTGCAGTTTAAAAAGTTAGGTTGCAGTTACTTAAAGATTGGGCTGTATTTTCCTCTTTTTGAAAAGTGACGTAAAAATTCTCTTACTAAGCGGCCCTTGTAAACCAGTAAGAGTTTTAATTAAAAGGCATTCTCTCTTTTAATTACGCACAGAGAGTAAAGTAGACCATGGTGTCTTTGTGTTGGGAGGTACGATATCACTTTCACTGTGATACTGGCTCCTGATGTAATGCTGTTTCCATGTGCAAGAATGTCATTTATCAGAACCTAGCTGCAGTATTTGGCAAACACGTAGGAAAGGTTTATTGAAGCCTGTTTAATGAAGACAGTGATCCTTTAGCCTGTTAGTCCCCATGCCAACCTTGTAAATGAGGCAGCAACAATTATTGTTGCTGTAACGATAGTTTGGGTGGGAGATGCTGCCGGATATTTAATGGGATCAGTAATGTGCCCTCTCCCCCACAGACACCTGTGATATTCTGTATTGGTTTAGCAAGGACTTGATGGGCCTATCCATAGTTTGGATAGAGTCGATGGATTTGTTGGTACCCTAGCCTTGACTTTACTACTTGTGACTGTACCCTGTCACTATTGAAGTGTTACAAGAGTTTGTTTACCTGGTTTAGAACAACCTTCCTTCTGTTAGTTATTGACTCAAACTGTGGTTTAAAAATCACATGATGTACAGTAGTGAAATACCCAGGCAGGTTATGCAACTAAACTGCACGGGAGCTTTGTGTAATTGGAGCTGTGTTTTGATTAACTGTCCAATCCACCCTGGGATAGAATTGTAAAAGTACCCCTTATTGTCTTGGGCAAACTACTGTGTATAAGAAAGAAATAGCTTGTATTTAGTGTCTAAGACACCCCAAAGTGCCTCCTAACCAATAAGAAAAATTCTTCTTGCAAACCTGCCATTATAAACCAATGAGTTTAGTAAATGTTTTTTTGACTTCAGAGGAAATGGATCTCTGGGAATTTTTTTAGGGAATAAAACTTACTTCAAAGCAATTTCCCCTGGTGGGGGAGTCCAGAACAAGGGGGCATAACCTTAAAATTAGAGCGGGGCTGTTCAGGGGTGATGTCAGGAAGCACTTCTTCACACAGAGGGTAGTGGAAATCTGGAACTCTCTTCCCCCACCCCCAAAAAGCTGTGGTTGGGTGTCCAGTGAAAATCTCAAAACTGAGGGTATTAAGGGTCATGGAACCAAGGCAGGTAGATGGAGTTAAGATACAGATCCGCCATAATCTAATTGAATGGTGGAACAGGCTCGAGGGGCTGAATGGCCTCCTCCTGTTCCTATGTTCCAGAGGATTACAGACCGGAATCAAGTCAAGGAGTTCAGACAGTTTATAAAAGTGTGAATAGATGCCACCTCTGAGATTAATTCACAGCATTCACTATTGTACGGATCTGTTATTTTGGATGCTAAATTATAGAGAACTTATCTCCCACATAACAAACTAATACTATCTGAAGTTCATTACCCACAAGCAGGGTAGTCAAATGCCACCATCAAAGTCTGGAATATCTTTTAACATTTTGTATTAAACAAGAGACAGCAAAGTATTTAACTTCCACCATCAAAATATTTTTGTAATTCTAAATGGTGTGAAATTAGTGCTGGGGAATGGGAATGTTTCTTTCAAATACACAATGTCAGCATCAAGTGTTCAGAGTAAAGCTCCTGTTTTTTTTACTGTCAACCCTGACCTACTAGAGCTTGATTTAGGACCTTGTTGCCAACAGAGGGGGCCTTTCATCCCATCGCTCTGGGCTGGATTTGTACCCACTTGCCAGTGGTAGCTATCCCAACTCCCTGCTAGATCCCGAAGGATTTTGTCCTTGGATTTCATACATGCCAAGGAAATGACCAAAATCTGACCCCCTTTGCACCCCCCCCCCCCCCCAAAAAAAAAACTCCAATCCAATGCAAAAAAGAAAGGGGAACAGCTCATACAGCAGCAAACACGGGCTTCGTGACACTTAAACAAAAGGAGTTAGTGAACGTGCAGTGGGACATGGGCTAGTCATAAATGAGCTTCAGGTGTACTTGACATTTCATCACTTTATTGCAGGGAGGGGGGGAAAAGCTTAAAGTACACAAGAATAGATTACAGCAGTGGTTGACTTGCAAAAGTACCGAAAGAATGAGGTTTTGTTTTAAGGAGAGCTGTGGAAATTTGCTTTTTGAGAATTTATTTTGGTCAATTTTGGAGACTACTGTCATTTGCTTTCAAGCCTAAAATAATGTATCATTGAAAGGGTTAGTGTATTAAATATGAACTCTGGTTCAGACCAATACCACCTCATGGGCTCAAGTACCTAACTCCTGTGTTAATTTGTGAGCTGAACCTTTTTTTACAAAGCACAATAGTCCCAACCATGGTATTCTACAGTCAAGCTTATCCTGTGGCAATCTAAAGGTAGGATATGCTGATTTTTAACTACTCAAAATGTGTTTTTTAAATCTTAAAATGGCTTCAGGCGGGAGAGGGTAAGTCAATGCAATTGAAATAAAACCCTTAAAACTGAGTTTTGACGAAGGATCACCCTAAAACAACACATCCGTCTTTTTTTCCCTCGTTTTTCTGCAGCCAGCTGTGCATTGCAGATGTTTTGACTGTGATTTTCAGCTTCTGCCTGCTAGTTAACGACCATTTATTTCAATCGGCACAAAATTGTGAACTGAGGTGTGCAGAAGTGCACAATCCTTTTTTCTTTAAATTTAAGATTTAACTTTTTTTAAAAAAAAATTGGTTTTTTATTAGAAATAAAATTGCATTGCAGACTGCAAAAAGCAGTGGTTTGCAGGCAAGAAAGACTTGCATTTATATAACTCCCCTTTCCCACGACCTCTGGATGTCCCAAAGCTCTTTAAAAGTACTTCATTGGCTGTAAAGTGTAGTCATTGTTGTACTGTAGGAAACGCAGCAGCCAATTTGTGCACAGCAAGCTCCCACAAATGAGATAATGACCAGATCATCTGTTTTTAGTGATGTTGGTTGAGGGATAAATATTGACCAGGACACCAGGGAGAACTCCCCTGCTCTTCATAGTGCCACCGGATCTTTTTACATCCACCTGAGAGGGCAGACCGGGGCCTCGGTTTTACGTTTCACCCGAAAAACGGCACCTCCAACAGTGCAGCACTCCTTCAGTACTGCACTGAAGTCAGCCTAGATTTTGTGCTCCAGTCTCGAGTGGGACCTGAACCCACTGCGAGTGTATAAATGAGGTGGCAAGCTGCCTTCAAAGTTACAAAAATCTCTCAAACAAGCCAACTATCTGTTTCCCATCACAATATCCCATTGTAGTAGAATCCTAAATACAAGAATGGCATTTGCAGTTTTTTTTTAAAATTAGGTAAAACTTGGCCCACTCCGTTTAATTCCAAACCATGGCATTTGCACAAAAGTAGTGTCAGGAGATGTTCAAGAAAAAAAAAATGCGTCCACACCTCCTTTGTATTGTCTCAATAGTTGCAAATTAGCCCTGCAGATAATAAGCCCTCGCACAACAGCCAAGTAAGTCCCAGAAAGTTCCCCATTGAGAAGTATTTGTTATGTAGAAGTTTTACGGACGAACACTAGATGAACACACCGGCCGGTCTCCTGCACTGAATCTAAAGCTCCGAATGGGTGGAATGTAGTGATGTGGTCTTTGCTTCTAATGAGGAAGTCCAGTGTCCAACTGATCTGGTTGGTACTGAACGCAATTCCAGTGGAGAAAGCTGATTGTTACCCCTCCCTGCCGTATGTTGACGCAAGGGTTAAAATGGGCAACTTAAAATGTTGTTTTTCACTGCCCCACCATTGCCGGCCGTGCCTTCAGCTGCCTAGGCCCTAAGCTCTGGAATTCCCTCCCTAAACCTCTCTGCCTCTTTCTTTTTTTTAAAAAAAAACACATCTTAAAACCTACCTCTTTGACCAAGCTTTTGCTCACCTGTCCTAATATCTCCTTATGTGGCTCAAGATCAAAGTTTGTCTGATTTACGCTCCTGTGAAGCACCTTGGGATGTTTTACCACGTTAAAAGGCGCTATATAAATGCAAATTGCTGTTGGTAGGAATGTTTGGGATTGTGAAGTGTTTTTTATTGACTGGTTCTTGGGAGCATTTAACAGCTTGTAGACGGTGCCTGCCACTTATTGATGGAACACTGGCCTCACTGATATATTGCAAGTATTTCTCCCCAAATCTAGCAGATTCATCTCCCAAGTATGAAACAGTCTGAACCAAGGGGAGTGCCTGATGTACTGTGATGCCAGTCAGTTACTGTGCTGTAACATCCCCTGCATTATAGAAATGCTTGTCTGTGCATCAGTGTATTTATTTCAGTTTTTGGATGATTTGCAGTCCGACATGGGTGTGTTTTCAAACAATCTGCTATTGGCTAACCATGGAGCAGTGCTGCTGGAGCCAGTGATGTTATGCAAGGTGGAAAGAGAGCAGATGGGACGGGGTTAAAGTCAGCTTATTGTGTAAAGTTCAAAAAGTGAAATGTTGTAGCAATAATGGTTGGCAATTGGGAGTGCTGAGCTTGTACGGAGAAATTGATTCAGGAAGGGTTGAGTGAACTGACATCTCTTTTTAGATGTTTGGCAGACTGCTAATTCTGCCTTTTCAAAAAAAAGTATTTTCCAACCTCCCCTCGTCTCCTGAAGGTACTGGACTCCTGGTTGTAGTTTCATGGGTATCGATTGGCCTGTCCGTTCTTTCTCTCGTGAGCCTGGACACTTGAGGGTGACGGCAGGAAAGAAAGAACTTTCATTTATATAGAGCCTTTAACGACCTCTGGACACCCCGAAGCACTTCACAGCCAATCAAAACCTAACCTGATCCAGCAACAAAGCACCCAATGTTGGAAACTTTAACCAACTTGAGCCGTATTTGTGGAGAGAACAGAGGGAGGGATTAACGGATTGGGCGTGGACCCTTTATTAGAACTGGAGGATATTATAGATAAGCAGTGTTTTTTATTTTTTTTAAAAAAAGGAGGAACCAAAAAAATAAGAGATATGGAAAACAGATGGTTAAATGGCTGAGGTGATATTAACGAGTAATGAGTGACATCTGAACAATTTTTTAAAAAATTCTTTGGGAGACACTTTATAAAACACTGGTTTGTCCACAACTGAAGTATCGTGTCCAGTTCTGGGCACCACATTTCAGGAAAGATGTGAAGACCTTGGGATGCAGAAGAGATTTACTAGAATGATTCCAGGGATGAGGGATTTTAGTTAACATGGATAGACTGGAGAAGCTGGGGTTGTTCTCCTTAGAACAGAGAAGGTTGAGAGGAGATTTGATAGAAGTATTTAAAATCATGAAGGATGTAGATAGAGAAACTGTTTCCATTGGTGGAAGGGTCAAGAACCAAAGGACACAGATTTAAGGTGATTCGCAAAAGAACCAAAGGTGACATGAAGAAAAACTTTTTTACGCAGCGAGTGCTTAGGATCTGGAATGCACTGCCCGAGGGGGTGGTGGAGGCAGATTCAATCGTGGCCTTCAAATGGGAACTGGATAAGTACTTGAAAAAAATTGTGGGGGAGTGGGACTAGCTGGATTGCTCTTGCACAGAGCTGGCATGGACTCGAATGGCCTCCTTCCATGCTGTAACCTTTCTGATTCTACGACACGGAGAATGTGTGAATGGCCTACTCCTGTTCCTATTCAGTCCCTCAAGCCTGTTCCACCCTTCATTGAGATCATGGCTGATCTGCAGCTTAACTCTGTCTACCTGCCTTGATTCCATATCCTTTAATACCCTTCCTAACAACAAAAACCTATTACTGGGTGAGGGGAAAGGCAGGTGGAAATGGAAGCAAAAAAAAAACGGCCAAAGTGGAGCAGGCACCACCGGCCCAGGACGAGAACAAGGCAGGTGGACACTGAGAACGCATACCCTTCTCACCCGTACAGTGTGTTCCCTGACTGAGGATCCCCTAACCTGACCCCGTCCTTGCTAGATGCCGATGCTTATGCATGTTTCGGCAGGAGCCATGGTGATCGGCAGCAGAATCCCCAGCTAATTTCCTCCCCACCCAATCATCCCCTACCCCCCTTTGGGGTGCTGAAGCCAATTAGTGTCCAAACCGCCACCCCTGTCAAAAGTTGACTAACTCAGCAAGAGCTGGGCTTGCACCTATGACCTACTTTGTGGCTCCCTGCACTGCGGAGCGCACTTGCTCGCTGTGACCATGGACTTGGGATAGGATTGACATCATGGCAATTCCCTACATTGCTACACTTCAAAAAGTGCTTCATTGACTTGTGAAGCACTTTGGGACATCCTGCCATATAGATGCAAATTCTTTTGTCACATACCTGAGGCGCAAATAATGATGTACAGTTGCATTTTTGTTTTTAGGCATGGGGGAGGGGCAGTCTTGCAATAGTATGACGATTGCTGACTTCAAAGAAAGAACAACTTGCATTTATATAGTGCCTTTCAGGATGTCCCGAAGTGCCTTACAACTAATACTTTTTGAAGTGTAGTCACTATTGTAATGTAGGGAAGCGCTGCAGTCAATCTGCGTACAGCAAGCTCCCACAAACGGTAGTGAGAAATGACCAGATAACCTGTTTTAGTGATGTTGGTTGAGGTAAATATTGCCCAGGACAGTGGGGCAAACTCCCCTGCTCTTCTAAAAGTGCCGCAGGATCTTTTACATCCACCTGAGAGGGCAGGTGGGGGCCTCGGTTTAACGTCTCATCTGAAAGACGGCACCTCCGACAGTGCAGGACTCCCTCAGAACTGGTGAGTGAGTGTCGGCCTCGGTTGTGTTCGTGTCTCTGGAGCGGGACTTGAACGCACGCTGTTTTCTCTCCGAGGCGCGAGTGTTAACGCAGCCCTGGCGGATACGATTGTTCGACAGCCAGTGTCCGTAGATCGTGCAGTGAGTTGCCTGTAATTCATACCATTGGGCTGTCGTAGTTGTACAGTACCCCTCTGTAGGGCAGCAACATTGGCACTGGACTGGCTGCCCCCTGTACACTGCCAGGGCTCAATGCCCCCCCAGCAACCATTCTACTGAGAGGTCTTTGCAAATGTTTTTGCTTTTCTAACCATTTTTTTCACAACGTTCATCTCCCCCCTCAAACCTGGACGGTCTCTGAGGTGGGCTGAGATTTCATGTTGTGTGATTGGCTTTGTAAAGCTAGTCTCAACCAGATAAGTTCATGGCTGAACTGACTCTCTCCAGAACAGGACTGTGTAGACAGATGTTGGTTAAAGACGAGCCCTGTGTTTCACGGGAGTGGGGGATTGGTGTGTGTCATTTTTTTCTGTCTGTGTGTCTCTCTCTCTCGCTCTCTCTCGCAGACTCGCTGACCCCTTTTTAAGCTACTGGCTGTTGCGATCCGTGAGGGCTGTACTATTTTTAGAGGCCAATGGAATGCAGTCCCTCTAGATTAAACTGTGAAATAGTCTGCACTCCAGTGAGTTGTTTTCAGTTGAGAAGCCAGCTCAGTGCTGGTGCTTAGCACAGCTGCTGTGATAAGCAGTTTGAACCAGGATGTTAGAGTCTGTTAAATTTAAGGAAGGATGGTTCTATTTGAGCAGGTGAAATTCTTGATTACAAAGAACCTGTTGATTTTTTAAAAGTGTATTTCTATGATGACACTTGTTGACACAAGGGTTAAAATGGCTGTTGGCTTAAAACACTGGCACATATGGGATGTGTGATCTGTGCCTTCATTGTGATCCTTAAGCTCATCATTGTTCTTCTACAGTTAAGTGTTTAAGCTCTTGTGTTTCCCTTTTTTTTTTCCCCCCCCCAGAATCCAGTTATTTTCTGTTTGTCGTTCCAGTCATATAATGGCTCCTCGGTTTCAATGTTCTACCAAATCACATTCCACCAAAAAAGGGGGGGAACTCTAGTACACGAGGGAGAAAGGAATAGAAGGATATGCTGATAGGGTGAGATGACAAGGGATGGGAGGAGGCTCGTGTGGAGCATAAACCAGTTGGGCCGAATGGCCTGTTTATGCTATATGTTCAATGTCTGATCCACTGGTACTTAAGGCAAGGTTGGCAACAGTTCCTTTCAGCTCGTCCGTGCCTCTTTTGTACGAGTAAGTGCCATGGTACGGAGCTGTAAGGATCGGAAGGTCTGTGTTTTATGGATCACTGCTCCGTATTCAAGTTAGTTGTTTGTGGCCAGTGCACCTGGCAATGATTCTACAATTTAGTCTCTGTACCCCTGGGTTAAGGGGGGAATGGGTAAAAAGTCAGCCAGAGTTCCCTGCGCTTCACCTAGCAACTCTCTGCTGGAAACCCCAAGTGGGTGTCAGGTGAGGGTGGGATCGTGCTGCACCCCATGGTTTACTAGCCAGCTGACCATCTCTGTCTAGGCTCAACGTGTAAAAGAGGGCCACTTGGGCAAAGTGGCAGAACTGTAAAGCCTTCAGAAGATGAGAGAGAGACTCAATGCCCCTTAACGCACACCTTGCAGAATGCCACCACTCCCATCTGTTCAGGCTTTTTTTTGTTAAAAGCGAGGCTTCCTGGATTATTATTGCATATCTTCACTCCATCAGGAACAGCAGATTGTAGAAAACATTTTCTATCAAGACTTTGAAAAAGAAACCCCGCTCCCCCGCCCTTTTTTCTTTCCTTGCTCCAGTGACCGTGTTTTGGCAGCGAGTCCCAACATCTACCGCACTAGGCCCGTAGGCCTGGGCCTCGCCCCCCACCTGCGACCAGCCTTGACGTGCGCTTTTTTATTTTTGTACTTCAGAATGGGGAGTGGCTGCAAAACATTCTTTCACAAGGAGGCAAAGTGCCAGAATTCATTAAATCGTACAGTAAAGTACGGCAAATCCTTCCAACCATTACATCAGCTATTCCACACTGCTTAGTCCCTGTCTTTAAAAGGGGCAGCACCCTGAGGTTGGCCAGTTTTTTTAGGTGGGCACCACTACTGGTGCAATGTATTGACTACAATGGCATGGTTTTGTGGGGAATACCCTCTGTAGCGATTGGCCTATAATAAAAGTTGTGTGTTTATACTTAACTCCACAATCCAGCACCTCTGCCTCTTCTTTGCTTCACTTAATGTAAAGTACACCCTGCTAGATAGCTTCATTATCACTTCAGTAACTTCTCCTGTTCTTTGAAATAGTGCCATGGGATCTTTTACGTCCACCCGAGAGGGCAGATGGGCCTTGGTTTAACATCTCATCTGAAATTGCAACAATGCCTGTACTGTCAGCTCTTTAGGTTACCTGGTGATTTTGGGGGGAGGTGGATCAATATAGGGTATCCCCAGGTCAGTTACATCTCCTTCCTCCATTTGCTGTGTATTCTGGATAACCCCTTGTGCTACTCAGGTGTTTGAAAATCTCTGATGCGTACTTATCTCAAATCTCCCTTTTTTTTTTCTGAGCATGTTGACTCCTCTGATACAGTTGCCCAGGTCCCAATGTCTTATCCAAGTGGCCATTAATCATTTGTGAGTCTTGAGAGTTAGCAAGCTATTTGGGAGGGGGGGGATTCATAACACCCAAAACATGCATTGTCCAGCTTGAATCGCTGGTCAGCAATTGGGAACCCTCAGCATTTTTTTTTGGTTCCCTCCCTAATCCAGGGGCAGTGAGATCAGCTAATGTAACACAGATCACACCTGGAATCTTTGAGCTCTGTGGCTGAACAGCTCACTGGATGAACTCGCTGAACCACCAGAGGGGTTTGATTACTTTTTAATCCTGATTTCTCACCCTGTGAGTCACTCCAAGGTGAAAAGGAGGGTTGGTGGGATACTGTCCATGGCACCTCTCCATGCAAGTGATACAATTGCCTTTCCGTCATCATCTTGGCGATCAATGAATACCAGGCAAATCTTTCGTGGTGGGGGGCACACAACTCCCATTCTTCCAGACTGTGCCTCCATCATAGGCCACCATTAACAGCCAGAATTTCTGGCTTGGCAGCTAGTAACCTAAGGGATACTTTCGTTTATTAGCCGAGGCATGGAATATAAGAGCAGGGCAGTTATGCTAGAACTGCATAAAACACTAGCTAGGCCACAGCTTGAGTACTGCGTACAGTTCTGGTCACCACATTACAGGAAAGATGTGATTGCACTAGAAAGGGTACAGAGGAGATTTGAGGATGTTGCCAGGACTGGAGAATTTTAGCTATGAGAAGATGGGATAGGCTGGGGTTGTTTTCTTTGGATCAGAGGAGGCTGAGGGGAGATTTAATTGAGGGGCCTATTTCCCTTAGAGTGGTCAATAACCAGGGGGCATAGATTTTAAAGTAATTGGTAGGATTAGAGGGGAGTTGAGGAGAAATGTTTTCACCCAGAGGGTGGTGAGGGTCTGGAACTCACTGCCTGAAAGGGTGGTAGAGGCAGAAGCCCTCAAAATACCTGGATGTGCACTTAAGTGCCGTAACCTCAAAGGCTATGGACCAAGAGTTGGAAAGTGGGATTAGGCTAGATAGCTCTTTTTAGGCCAGCACAGACACGATGGGCTGATTGACCTCCTGTGCCATAAATTTCTGATTCTAACCTAGCTTGGGAATAAGAGATGAATTGGAGCTGGATTTTATTTTAATAGTTGCCTCTTACAGTAAATACAGATGCCTTTCAAAGTGAATTTTCAGTTTTGGACAATTAGTATTTTATGACTTTACAGTGAAAGAACTTAACTTGTATTTTAATAGTGCCTTTCAGGATGTCCCAAAGGGCTGTACAGCCAATGAAGCACATTTGAAGTGTAGTCACTGTTGTAATGTAGGAAACATGGCAGCCAATTTGCAGATAACAAGGACCCACAAACAGCAATGAACTAAATGACCAGATAAATCTGCTTGGTGTTGGTTGAGGGGCAAATAATAATCAGGACACTGGCCATTCAGTGTTCAGTTGGGTTTACACCTGATTGTGATCAGCCAGGGCCTCTTTTACAGTTTGTGCTTTGGGTGTTCCTGAGATGCCTCCGATGGGAGGAGAGGGGGTGGAAACACAATCCAATCCGGTGCCTTCAATTTCATATTTTCCGGAAAGAAACTTGAAACAAAATTGGATGAAGAAGAATAAAGAGGAAGTGTAGAATTCGAGCCTATTAAACCCCTCCAGTGCTTGGCAGATATCTTAAGCTCTGTCTTTTTTTCTTCCTCCCTCCGCCCCCACCCCACCATTGTACTTTGTTCCGAGTGTAAATAATGTGACAGTTGAAGCCATTGTCAAGTGAAACAAAAGCAGATCAGAATGGCAGCCAAGTTTTTTTTTGAAACAGTGATTGGAAGCCTTTTGACCCTTTGGCTACTTTAAAGGCCTTTGTCACCTCTTGCAGGGCAAGAGGGAGGTGTCTTGTTATCCTTAAATTGAGAAGCCAAAGAGAGAGAGAGAGAGAGAGAGAGCGGGAAGGTTAATGGAGGCGTTCAAAATCATGAAGGGTTTTGATAGAATAAGTAGGGAGAAACTGATTCCACTGGCAGAAGGGCGGGTAACCGGAGGACACACATTTAATGTAATTGGCAAAAGAACCAGAGAGGAGATGAGTTTTTTTAAGCAGCGAGTTGTTCTGATCTGGAATGCGCTGCCTGAAAGGGTGGTGGAAGCAGATTCAATAGTAACTTTCAAAAGGGAATTGGATAAATACATAAAGGGGGGGGGGAAATTGCAGGGCTACAGGGAAACAACAAGTGAGTGGGACTAATTAGATGGCTCTTTCAAAGAGCCAGCACAGCCACAATGGGCTGTATGGCCTCCTTCTGTACTGATCACTTGATGATTAAGGCCCATAGTGTAGGCTGCAAGCAAAAATGTGCAAGAACCTTTCCGTAAGAGTGGTAACTGTTACAGCGTTGCTATAGGGCAGATCCAGTAAGAGTGTGGAATGTTTGTGAAATTCTCCTTTACTGGTTGGACATTTCAATCTAAACAACTCAATTAAATGGAGTTGACTGTTCAATTGATTTGGATATTTGGATATTTTGAATTTAATAGGGGTGGGTTTAAGGTGGAGCAAAATGTGTACAAAATACAGTGCTAATTGAAGGAAGGTCTACAGAGGACTAAAGTAAGATTGATCACAATTCTACAGTAACTTCTTCCTGCGCCCCCCCATCCCCAAAAGGTGGTTGATCCAACTGACCTGGGGATACCCTATATTGATCCACCTCCCCCCAAAATCACCAGGTAACCTAAAGAGCTGAAGGTACAGGCATTGTTGCAATTTCAGATGAGATGTTAAGAACATTTATCCCTCAACCAACATCACTAAAACAGATTATCTGGTCATTATCACATTTCCATTTGTGGGATCTTGCTGTGTGCAAATTGGCTGCTGCGTTTCCTACATCACAACAGTGACTAGACTTCAGAAAGTACTTGATTGGCTGTAAAGTGCTTTGGGACGTTGTGAAAGGCGGTATATAAATGAAGTTTTTCTGTTTCTCACCTTCCCAAGCACTCATCAGACTTGCACAGAGTGTAAATGCCCAACACCTTCCCTTTTTTTAAAGGGAGCCGCATTTCCAAGAACATGATGCCACACCCGAGGCCTTGATCCACCTGGTGAACGGTTGGTGCAAACAGATGCCATCGATCGGACGGTTAACTCTCTCCAGACTGGCACGTCCCATTCCCCCCTTGCAGTGCCAGCCCACCTGGGAATGTCGGAACCTCTTTTTTTAAAAGAAAAAGCCTTTAGAAGTGTATTGAAGATATGATGAACTTCCTTTTTAACAACCAAAGTGAGAAGATCTGAGACCGTACAATCGGTTGATGAGGCTTTATGAGCAACTCTCGACCCTTTTTTTTTGTTGCTGTTGAATGCACTGCCTGCTGCTTCAGATTAATGATGCTCTTGAGGACACCGTAAAAGCCTTTAATTCCTCCCCATCTGCCATCAAACCTGTCTGCATCTGTTGTTGCTGGGCAGAGATTCTTGGGCCTACTCTATCTCCCCCTCACTCTCTCATTCTGGCATTTTTGCAGTCCATTCATCAAATGTGATTCTGCTGCACAGCCGTCTCTCTGACAGCGGAACCAATGGGATTTGGCACACCTTGTTATGCTGCTGGTTTCGCTGTCTAAAAAGGTGAACACTTTCTCTCATTAACCCATAGAGATGTCTTACAGCCTGTACTGTAGGCCATAGTCTTTTTTTTTTAAACGGGTGGGTTTATGGCAATTATAATTTTTTGGTAGATTGTCACGGTGACTGCCAGCAATGCACTCCAACTTTTGCCATTAAAATGAGCATGTTCTAGTCTTCTCTCCATCCCCAGTCTGTTCCAGTAGTTGCATAGCTTTATTTAACAATGAATTACAGTACTACTGGCATGTATAAACTCCCATTCTTGTGCATCAGCAGTGGTTGATGGTGTTCCAACTAAGATGGTGCATAGTTATGTTGGCGCCACTTCAGAGCACCAACTAATATTACAGAACCAAATGTGCCATACATGTTGATCTGGTGCAGTAGAAACCACCCCAACAACTTGCATTTTTATATAGCACCTTTTAACGTAGTAAAACATCCCAAGGTGCTTCACAGGAGTGTTAGCGAACAAAATTTGACATCGTGCCACATAAGGAGACATTAGGACTGGTGACCAAAAGCTTAGTCGAAGAGGTAGGTTTAAAGGAGCGTCTTAAAGGAACAGAGGTTTAGGGAGGGAATTCCAGAGCTTGGGGCCTAGGCAGCTGAAGGCACGGCCGCCAATGGCAAAGCAGAGAATTGGAGGAGTGCAGAGAGGATTGTAGGGCTGGAGGAGGTTACAGATGGTGAGAGGTGAGGCCATGAAGGGATTTGAACAATGAGAATTTTAAAATCCAATGTAAATGGGATGGTTTTTACAGTCCTGGAAGCTGCAATATAAACAGCAGTCTTGAGAATACAGAATTAGTACTACAAGGATAAAAGTGAGTTGGAATTTTTTTTCATGCAAAGGGTTATTAAGCTATGGAATGCTTTACCACATGGCTATTGAAGCTGTGTCACTGACATTTTTTAAAGAGGGAATTAGAGGGAGAAGCAAGTTATTAAAGGGTACAAGGAAAAGGCAGTGGAGTAGATGGCTCCAAAAGGGAGCTAGCACCACCCAAATGGCCTCCTTCTGCACCAAATCGTCTTAGGGCAGGCTCTTGTGATCTTAGGTGCTGCCTTTCACCTCTGGATAGACGGGAGAAGTGTGCTTTCTCCGTGACAAGCTGCTGGAAGATCTTGAACAAAATTATTTTGGGCAGCTCCCAGAGGCTGCAAGTCTGGACCTGAGACAGATCAGGAGACGGTGGTGTGATCTGGATTGAATTGAGAACAAGAGAGCAACTCCCATTGCTTGGCTTGTATTCAAATTTTAAGCAAAAATAGTCCTAATTATTGCTGTATTGTCTAATTGTCTAAAGCCCTGAATATCGTATTTCCCCCCCCCCCCCACCTCCAACTTACAATGATCAACATAAAATTGGGAGTAGCTTCTAAAGTTGTTGAGTTGTGGGTCACTGACCCTCTCTTCCCTGGTAGCTACAGAATGACCATGTATTGGTCAGCGAGTGGAAAATACCGGCCTGTACAAAATGGGTGAGTTGCTCGGCCGAGAATGCTGGCTGCCTCTGTTGCTGCGGACGGGGATTATGTTTGACGCTGGGAGTGCTGTTGCCTCTGCAAGCACTGGTTCAAACCGCCTCTTAAGCTGGGTTGTAGAGCCTGCAAAGTTACAACCTTTGCCAGTCACCATAGTTGGGGCTGTGGTTGGCGGCAGCTGCAAGGTAACGAGGCCCATCAGGAAGATCAGTCCGTGGATGCACAACTCCTCAATGCTGAAGTTGCAGGGTGTTATTTAATGGAACATTTTACGGAGGGCCGAGAGTGTGTTCCTTTCCTAGCACGTGGGAGATGTGAGTAGCTCTGACCAAGGCCATACTGGGGAGTGGTCACTGGCAACTACTCAAAGTAAACAACTAAAAGGATAAGAAACTTTTTTTTAAATGTCATTAATTTTTAAGCTTAAATTAGGCATAAATGAGAGGTTTCAATTCCAACTTGGAATAATTGTAAATTTTGGAATGGCTCAGAATTGTCTTGATGTCTGCCAAGTTGCAGAGCTCCTCTCCGCCCAATGGCTGGCTGGTGTAGGCCCTGCAGTGATTGGTGTAGGGAAGTGAAGACAGGGTTGCTCTTTTTTTTCCAAGCAATTCCTGCACCAATGAACTTGAGCTTTTATTTAGGCTGCTTAATGAGTGAACTGTAAACAAATCCAGAGGGTTGGACCTTTGCACACTTGGGGAGATCCCATGAGATTGCTCCCAATAAGATGGGTGTTCAACTGCTTTAGTGACCATTGCTTTTCACCAAATAAGTGATATTCTGTTGCTACAGTGGAATTGGTTCAACTTTTTCCTATAAGGCTATCTAACTGGTGTAAATCTCACTCAGTTGGTGTTTCATTGGTTGAAGGAAGTTTGGGGATTGGCAGGTTCTTGGTTTCTTCTGAGCCAGAAATTGACAAGAAATGACTTTTCAAAGTGTGACACACACATTAGATAAGACTTTCTTGTAATTGAAAGGCTCAGCTAGTATTAAACATTTGCATAAAATGCAACTAATGTATAACTGTTGTCTGACCCCTTAGATTAGATTACTGACTGGAAATCACATTCTGATGAGTTAGTGTTTTAGAACATGTGTTGCTTTAAAGTTTTTTTTTGGTCCATCTACATGTTGGCACCAACTGCTGTCTAGTCGGTCAATGGTCATGCTCTTTTATTTGGAGATTATTTCACACAATGACCAGGACTATAGCCCAGAGATCATCTTAAAGAAGTTCACTCATTTCCCCTGGGGTTGAGAACAAACCTATGTCTGTCTCTCTTCGAAGTGTCAAGGAGTATTGTCATTTTGTGCTGTCAATTATAGGAACATTTCCGTTGGCTCAGGGAAGTTTGTCAATTGACCTGGAGCTAGACATTTTACACCCATCTGGCAACCTGCATCTGCCCCTTTTTTTAGTCGCAGCAATTGACCTCCATGACTTACTTGGGATGACTTCTCAGCCAGGTGTACTTGAGCAGCAGCCTTAAAGGGACAGGCCAGTTCTGGCAGTTCCGCATTGCAACTGCACTCCAGGTTCCTGACCACACGAGCAAGTGTCCATGAATCTTTGTGATTTGGTGGGGGGGTGTTTCAATAGACTTCTGTTACTGATGCTGGATTTTTTTCTCTCTTGATCACAATTGTGTAGATGCACAAGTATGAAGGATTGCTGCTACACATACGCTCTGGATGACCCTTCCTGTGAGCGAGGTGTTTAATGCAAAAATGGTGGATGCAGGACCTGACTCCCAGAGCAAGTAGTTATCTTGGCAGCCAATGTGCCAGATGGCTCGACTGTTACCAGCAACATTGAATTAGGAAATGTGTACCTTTTTTTCATTTGTTTGGTGTTAGGGAGTTTCTTGTCTTAATTGTTGACTTTCAACCATGAAAGCAATTGATCGAGCTCCAACTTGTACTGAACATTGAGCCATGACTCTTTTTGTGATTGGTGGGTTTTTTTCTTCCTCATCACGCAAGTGCTGGGTGTGTACAAGAGCTATGTGTTTACGCAGGTGAAGTGTTTTTGACTCTTAATCTGGCTAGAACCAACTGACTAATTTAATGGCACCTTCTGCTTGTTTATCACTGTCCGCTTGTGTGACACAAGTTTGGTTAGTCAACAATTTGTATTATATACTTTAACGAGAGCAATCAGACAAAACTTTGACACCAAACCACATAGGGACAGGTGACCAAAAGCTTGGTCAGAGGTAGGTTTTAAGGAGCATCTTAAAGGCAGAGGGGTTTAGGGAGGGAATTCCAGAGCTTGGGGCTCAGGCAGCTGAAGGCACAGCCGCCAATGGTGGGAAGGAAATCTGGGATGTGCAAGAGGCCAGAATTGAAGGGGCGCAGAGATCTGAGGTTTGTAGGGCTGGAGGAGCTTAGAGATGGGGAGGGGGCGAGGCCATGGAGGGATTTGAAAACAAGGATGAGAATCTTAAAATTGAGGCATTTCCTAGAGCAAGAGACAACTCTCGTTGTGGCCTGTGGAATCTTGAGACAGTGTACGTGGACACCCCCCCGCCCTGGTGTGGCACTGACTTGTACAAGTCGGACGGCCTCTGGTTTGACCCCTGATCTTGGCAGGAGAGATGGATAGCAATGCTACAATAGGCCTTGGTCTCCTAGGGCTGGGGAGACCCTGCTCAGCCTTCAGGCGTGCTCATGATTAATGCCATTTTGGGTGAGCTATTGGTGCCCATGAAAGCCATTGGGGGAGAAAATTTGGCACGGGGTTGTGTGGGGGGGGCAGGAAATACACCAGTACAAATTGTTAAACATTTTCATGACTAAGGAGGTCATGGTCACAACTCAGTGACTGATGTCCAAGTCATGCATGAGTAACCTTGTAGTCACAGATTACATTTCAATCAAATCAACTTTCACCATTGTGTAAAGTTACATTCCCCCCCCCCCTCCCTTCTACAATTAATACAATTTCAAGATCAGTGTTAATCCAACAGAAGCTGCCAAAATGAATTTACTGATCCTGATGTACTCTAACATAGGAACAGGAGCAGGCCATTCAGGTTGTTGCGCTTGTTCCACCATTCAATTGGATCATGACTGATCTGTATCTTGGTTCCATAACCCTTAATACCATTGCTTAACAAAAAATCTATCAATCTCAATTTTGAAATTTTCAATTGACCCCCAGCCTCGACAGCTTTTTTTGTGGGGGGGAGAAAGTGTTCCAGATTTCCACTCCCCTTTGTGTGAAGTGCTACCTGACATCACCCCTGAACAGCCTAGCGCTCAGGTTATGTCCCCTTGTTCTTGTATCACATGTAGCTGTTCAGTGATATTGCCTCCTTAATCCACTTCCATGTGCGAGCAGTGGGTTTGCAAAATAAGTATCTGCAGCCATGTACAGTGGTAACTCTTGGGCAGTGTTTGGCAGGGGAACCTCGGCTCGTGTTCCACCTGCAGGTTAGTGCTGTCATCAGGAGATTGGAACCAATGAAGAAGGCCCTTTGGCCCAATAATTGATCCCGTGATCCCATCCTTGTGGAATTCACCCCCCTCCGAACAGAGACAGCATCCAGTTGCTTTTAAGTCATGGATCAAGAAAGGGATCAAACCCTTGCGTCACATGGGATTGTCATGCACTCGTAAGAGCTCTGGATTCATTTTGAGACGTAAACCCCCCCCCAAAATGCAACACCAGGTTTGATTTTCTCCCCTGATCTGCCACAAGACCATTAGCTTGGGTGTTTGATGTGGGAAAGTTGCCTGTTTGGTTTTGTCAGGCTATTTGCTGTCTGCCGATGGAATGTTGCATGTGTGGCTGTCAGTCTGATGGGCTGCAGTGTGTAACTCTACCACATCTATTAAATCGCTGCTCTCCTCTACCCCAGATTATTCCACTTCCAACCTCTCCTCAGCATGTTGGCCTCTCTCTGTGGTACAGTTCCATGGTGGCCCAGGCCTCCCTCCTCCAGTCCTGATGCTGTTCCCCATATGGGCCAATGCACAGGGCTATGTGTGGCAGGCTGCCCAAGCCTGATTGTGTTCTCATCTGGGATCCACACACACACACTCTGTTTACACCAGGAGTTGCTGGATACTGGTTCTAGAGTGAGGAACTCCAGTTGATCTCCACCCCTCCCTGGGGACCTGAGACCAATTGCAGATGCCCAATCACTGCCCTGGCTGTGATCAGTTATACCCCCCCCATCTTTATACACCCAGGAGTGAGAATTCTGCTTTCATCCTGATTCTGCCCACCAGTATCACTTTGTAGGTATTCTGTTTATCCCATCAGTTATAAACTGAAATAATAGGCATTGGAAATCTTAAAATGACTGTCTGAACACACCCGAATGTGCTGTTGTCAGTTTTAATTGTTTTGGTAGGAAGAATAAGGAGGCTACATACTGATTGGATAAGCCTCTAAATGGCATAGAGGAGCAAAGGGATCAGGGTGGGTTTGTGGGGGGGGTACAGATACACATCACTACAAGTAGTGTTGCAGGCTATTAAATCAATGCGTTTTTTAAGCAAACCAAGCACTGGCTCATTTCTAGAGGTAGAAATGAAAAGCAGAAGTTATGTTAAACTTGTATAGAACCTTGGCTAGACCACACTTGGAGTATTGTGCACAATTCTGCTCTCCATATTATAGAAAGGATATAGAGGCACTGGAGACAGTGCAAAAAAGATTCACAAGGATGATACCAGAACTGAGGATATCCTTATCAGGACAGGCTGGGACTTTTTTTTTCTAAGAGGATTGGTGGGGGGGGGAAAAGAAGGCTGAGGGGTGACCTGATTGAGGCCTTTAAGATAATAGGGTTTGATAGAGTAGATGTAGAGATGATGTTTCCACTTGCAGGGAAGTCCAAGGCTTGAGGTCACAAATATAAAATAGTCGCTAATAAATCCAATAGGGAATTCAGGAGAAACTTCTTTACCCAGAGAGTGGTTGGAATGTGGAACTTGCTGCCACAAGGAGTAGTTGAGGTAAAAGCATAGATGAATTTAAGGGGAAGCTAGATAAGCACGAGATAAAGGAATAGGCAATGTTGATAGGGTTAGATGTAGTAGGGTGGGAGGGAGGAGGCTTATATGGAGCATACACTGGCATAGACTAGTTGGACCAAATGGCCTGCTTCTGAGTTGCAGTTTCGATGAACTGAAGATTGACTCTTTTTTCCTGTCGGCCACAGTCTCCTGAACTACTCCCAACTCCCACGTTTTGTCCAAACTCTTGTACTTTTTTACGCGAGCCAAAGCCAAGCCTCACCGCCAAAATCTCCTATTGGGAACCAAGTGTTCTGTCTGCTGTAGCGAGTTGAATGTTGCATTTTACGCTTTTTGGCAAGATGTCACTGCCAACGCAAGAATGGTAGGAGCCAAGGTCAAGTAGCCTCATAACAGCGATACAGTATTTTAATTCCATCGGCCGCCTGGACATGTAGAGGAGACTGTCCAAGGCTGACTATGATGGCCAAAGAAATTGGCACCAGTGTATTTCAGATTTGAGTGCTAAGCAAATGTGATGGACACAAGACTGTGCTGTAGCCCCCTTGGTATTTGGTACTGGAAGTATGATTGTACCCTTAAAGGTTAATCTTAGTACAGGCATAGTGAGATGTTACTCATTCAGGCCTAACGAGTTAAGTCATTTTCTCCGGTTCTGATCACATTACTTTAAATGAAATTGCAGAAAAAAATGGAAACTTTATTTCCGAGGATTACTTGTGCCAGAGCAGAAAACTAGCTCATTTGTCTGTCTGTCTTTTTGTCTTTTTTTTTCTCCAGTTGATCTAATAAGCAGGGTATATATTTATAACTTGTTTCCTGTTTATGGCCTGAATGGAATGTTTCCACTATTACAGTAAGAATGTAGCACTTGTTTCTAAACATGTGATTCAGAGCTTGTGCTAGACTGACCTTGTTGGGAAGGAGAGAGCAGGGAGGAGTGAACTGTCCCACATTCCAGAGCTTCCGTCATTGCAATAACCCCTACCCAATCTCTCATTAAAAAAAAGTATGAGTTGATACTATTGTTTTAATTATCTGGATAGAAGGGAGGGACCAACCCCCAACATTCAAGTTAAGCAGCACCAGGTCTAGTTCCTGTAAATTTCCCATCATTGAATTGCGTGCTCTATACTGACATGTGTATCGTTCTCTTTTACCTACAACAGCAAGGGAAGTTGGATTACGAA
This sequence comes from Heptranchias perlo, assembly GCF_035084215.1. Lineage (NCBI taxonomy): Eukaryota > Metazoa > Chordata > Chondrichthyes > Hexanchiformes > Hexanchidae > Heptranchias > Heptranchias perlo. The sequence continues at coordinate 6,529,308 of NC_090343.1, forward strand.
AAGAACCACCTCAATGACCTAGAGGCTTCAGGATTCCCAGAACTAAGTGAACATCACCCTGACTCTGAAACAGAATATGAAGATGGATCTGGCTTTGCTTCTGGAGATGAGAATGACATGGGTAACTATCTATCTGCTTCTTGATGTGCAGTTGTACCATCTAATCCAGGTTATGACTGTGTCTCGTGTGAATTAGGACGTGAGGTAGAACCCTAAGGGACCCAACACCTTTCACTTGAACTTAGCTTCTGGGCTCTTGTGTTCTTAATGCCCGCACTTAGATTCAAACACCAGAATTGTTGGGAACCAAAAAACACCATGTTCAACAAGCCCCATCCCAGATTCCAAGACTGTATCACAACAATCCTCCTTTTTAATGAGGGGGCCCCTCCACAACCTCTCCTGGTCTGATTTCACAACTTCACTCTGTGTAACTGCTTGGCTAGGAGAGTAGGATTGTGCACAATCCCAGGCTGCTCTACATGAACTAGATGAGCTGACTCATGCACAGCCATCGTCAACATATCGAGGGGCTTTGTATCACAAAGGTAATGAGATCCTACTAAACATGGACATACCTGATCCAATGCCCATGTCAAAAAGTAGGGTTTTTTTCTGACTTATTCAAGAGTAAAAGCTTTTACTAGCATCAGTGTCCAAAAAGGGTAGTTTTTTTGTTTCAAAGGCAAATGGGAGTTTTGACAGCTAGGGGTATTTTTTGCTTTGATTGGAGGAAGGAGTCACCAGCTCAGCTGTGTGACTTTGGCCCAATTCTTTCACTAATACTCGAGACTTTTCAAGGGAGACTTGCATTACTAGGGTGCTTGGAAAGATGTCCAGCAATCACCCCAACAGCACGGTGCGAAACACAAGGAACGCAGTTTGTAACAATTTTTCCCACCCGCTCTCTCTCCTCCTCAACTAGTACAACACAGCTCCCTCTTTATTCGAGAATTCCCACATGAAACGCATTCCCTATGCACCAGGTTAATTGTTCCCAACATTCCTTTGAAATTATCTCACTCACACTAGTTGCTTCAGAAATAAGCAAATCTGCCACTTATAAAGCACAGTACAACCTATCCCATGCTCTTACCCTGTGCTCACATTTAACCTCATTCTACATTGCATCTGTTATTAAAAAAAACCACTTAAGACTGATCTTTAGCTTCCTATAGTTGATTTCCACCAACGCACAAACTGTTTTATATCGTCCAGTCCACATTGTGTATTCTGTAATCATTTTTGTAGCTGTTCCTTCCTAAAGATGTAGCGTTTGTATATTTTTCTTTTCCCCCTCTTCCTCAGACCCATTGCTTGTAAATCATGTGCAGTCAAATTCTCACTATAGAAGCTGCTGTACAATTCCATCCAGGCCTACCTGGAGGTGTGTGCTGCTGTCTGTCTATATTGGAATCAATCTTTTAGTGAACAAGCCATTTGTTTGAGGCCCAGAACTTCACACCAGCCTGGAATCCACATGTTGCTGGACACTGAGCTCTCATTGGCCTGCAGCTACAGTGCCCAGGCTGGACCTGGTCAACTGAACAATTGACGTTGATTAAGATGAAGGGGCACCTGAAATGGCCAGATTTCAGAGTGGAAACGTCATTCCCAATTGGCTCAGAATGGCTTTTTTTTTTTCAGACACTTGACTGAACAATGCAAACACAAATTTCCCCTTTTTAAAAAGAATTTCATGTTTAACTAAATTGAGCAAAACAACCTTTGAATACAGTAACTTCATTAATGAACAGTGAATGCTTTGCAATCTCATGAGTAGAGCCAGAAGTGGAAGCTTGGCAGGGGAGGGAAGAGGTGCTTTCCAACCTGTGGTTGAGGTGTTGGAATTAGGAAAGTCTTCTGGATTTCTATTTTTTAATCTTCATTTCGTCCTGCTCCCCGCCCCCCCGGCGTGCTCTCACAAGGCAGTCATGTGCAGTAACAAGTAGCTGCTGGAAGAGGAAGTGGTTTGAGCGAGGGAATGCAAGCTTAGCTGCTGAGCCGAGACTACAACTTCCTGAGTTACTGTAAGCTCTAACTGCGGGGGGTTTCCCCTCTGGGCTGTCTTGCCCGCTGACACTGCATTTACCGCTTTTCCTCCCCCTCCTTGTTTCAACTACATTCGAGCAACACCAGAGCGGGGTGGAAATTCCAACCCGTGAGTGGAAAGGCCCCACAAAAGGCTCGTTTGTGATGTTATCAGTGTTGAAGCTCATTTAACTTTTTCTCATGGCTGGTGCACCTTCTGAGGGGGTGTTGGTGGCAGTGTTAAGTAAAGTTCCAATAACTTTTTAACCACACGTTTGACAGCCCATATATGTCCCTCCTCTTGTTCATAAGTTATGAAAGGTTAGCTACAATTGTCAGCAGCAGCCACCCTCTTCCACAACCCTTAACTGCATGTCAGACGCAGAATGAAAGGACAGAACTCTCATTTATATATTACTGTTCATAACCTCAACATTCCAAAGAGCTCTACAGCCAATTAAATACTTTTTGAAGTGTAATCATTTGTAATGGTGGGAAATGCAGCAGCTAATTTTGTGCACAGCAAGGTCCCACAATCAGCAATGGGATAATCTGTTTTCTTTGTGATGTTGGTTGAGGGATAAATATTGGCCCAGGACACTGGGGTGAACCCCACCCCCCCTCCCACCTGATCTTTTATGCCCACTTGAGAGGGCAAACAGCCTCAGTTAACATCTCATGCAAAAGACTGCACCTCCAACAACACAGCACTCCCTCAGTACTGCACTGGGAGTGTCAGCCTAGATTATGTGCTCATGTCTCTGGAGTGGGATTCGAACCCACAACCTTAGCACTCCAAAGTGAGAGTGCTACCCACTGAGCCACAGCTGATATGGGAAGCAAAGTGAGCTACAAAATTCTGGACAGTCTGACTAAGATAATATTGTACAATAACATTTGCATTGATATCGTGCCATATCAGTGAATTTTTTTTGAGTGCAGTAGCCATTGTGTAGAACACCATTCAGGTGTATGGCTTTCTCAGACAAGCACTGATCCCACATCAATATGTGGAAGTATTATTTGCCCCACAGTCAAACCAGTGTTGTCCTGACCAACCAGAATTGCAATAGGCTTTTGCCATTTGCCAGCACAAAACTGACACTCGAGTATTGAAATAATGGACAGATCATTACACTTAATTGTCTTCACAAACTATTGATGCCAACCTAATTCTGGGTTAATCGTCTCTTGGGGGACACTGCTCAATGCTAGTGAAAGGTGAGAGGCCTCTCGAACAATCTCTCTTCCTGTGAGTAGTCCCATTGATTCCCTGCATTTTGTTCTTGCCTCATGTGATTATCCTGCACATGTCTCATCCCATAAAACATCAGGGATGTGATCCTGTGTTTTCTTGAGGGAGCAGGAGTGTCGAGCCCATTCGGACTTTGAAAATTGTGATCGTTAACCTGAAGATGATTGCTAACAATTTTTTTTCCTTTAATTTCCAGATGAGGATGAAGAACCAATCGATGATGAGGTGAGATGCTCCATTATAACATTCTTTATTAACCATAACCAGGATTCTTATGATTTTCATGGGATGTGCTTGTTGCACAAAATGCAACGTGAAGTCAGTAGAGCCCAATAGTGAGAACACAGGACAGATAGTTGACTAACCAGAGTTGGGAGACCAGTTGTCTTTACAAAGCATTGATGAACTTCACAAGATCCTTCCCCCCCACCCACCCCCCAACCCAAACTTTGCAGAACTTAATGTGGGCTGGTGCAAAACGTAGTGGGCCAAACCATTGAGGGTCATAGCACAGAAAGAGCCATTTGGCCCTTTTTGACTCTGCCAGCTGTTTGCTAGAGCTGCCCAAAGCTAATCCCACTGCCCTGTTCTTTCCCCGTAGCATTGTTGCACAAAGCTGACACTACAGTGACCAAGGTCAAGGTGTTGGCACCAATAAACGGTAGTCTGACTGGAGCACAATGGGGCTGTTGCAATATTCTGTGATCCGACTAAAAGTAGCTAAGTGAATGCGCCCCACGATGTGTTGCTGAGCCACGCTGCTCAGGAAGATCTCCTCTTTACATAAAATGTACAGCTCAAACAGGCCATTTGGCCCAACTGGCCAATGCAGGTGTTTATGCTCCACACGAGCCGCCTCCCACCCCTCTTCATCTCGCCCTATCAGCATATCCTTCTATTCCTTTCTCCCTCGTGTACTTATCTAGCTTCTCCTTTAAATATATTTGCTATTCGCCTCAACTACTCCTTGTGGTAGTGAGTTCCACCCACTGGGTAAAGAAGTTTCTCCTGAATTCCCTATGGGATTTATATCTTGTATTGAGGGCCCCTATTCCCCATCTGGGCTGACTTAGGCCAGAATCTCAGATGGGGTGGTAATAGGGTGGTGACAATTGGGGTCAGTGCCTGGGTTGGGGGTGGTGGTGGTGGTGGAGGAGTGAGAGAAGCAAACCGTTACCAGGGCTTTCAACTCCTAATTGCCATCCAGTGACGACTGCTGGTGAGCAGTAGGGATTTGGGGTGTAAAGTCCTGGCAAGAAGTTGACGCCCAGAGCCCAGCGGAGCCATTTTTTAAAATAAACAAAAAAACGGGCAGTCAGAATTTTGGGATGGGGAAGAGAGCAAAGGACTAAATGTAATGGAACTGTTGTTGACTTGTTCTTAGGATAATGAAATAGAGAAGCCGATTAACGAAGGTGACGAGGATTCAACTGATGACGTGGAGGACCACATTACAAACAATGAGGTGCAGCCAAACAAGAATGCCCCTCAACAGGACAACGACGTCATCGACAACAGGGTCGCCATGGCGAGCACGAACAACAGCAGTGTTTTTGAGAGCACAGAGATGCTTGCAGGTACGTGATTGAGTCCGACATGCATTCAGCGTCCTGTGCAAATGTCTAAAATCCGCCCCTCCCCCCCCCCACTACCAAAAAAAAGCCCTATTACACATTATACAGCACAGAAACAGGTCATTCAGCCCAACTGGTCCATGCCGGTGTTTATGCTGCACATGCACCTCCCCCTTGTGAATTATGTTCAATAGTCCTATACTCCTCATTGTCCAAGTGAGATAACTTGTTCGCTTCAACTGTATCCCTATTTTTTTAAGTCTGAGAAGGTCGTGGGTTCAGGATCCATTCTGGAAACTTAGTACATCATCCAGGTTGATGCTCCAGTGTCTGCACTATTCGAAGGACACTGACTGTACTGCCAAAGTAACTGGTTGTGCGTGAAATGCTTTGTGGTGGTTGAGATGTGATGAGGTGCTAGATAAATACCAGGCCTTTTTTTTTTGAAACTACACTCTGTCTTGCATTTATATAGGGCCATAATCTCACTTCTCAAATGCCACCAAGCATTTTGCATTGCACTTTTTTTTATTTAGGCAGTCTCTGCAGCAATTTTGTGCACAGCAATGAGGTGAAATGTAACTGAAATTGGCCGATGTGAGCAGAAGCTAATAGTAGGATCTCTAGAACCAGTCCAGACAACATGTTAACAAAGAACAGATCAGGGATGGTGCTGAGAACCTTCCTGGTCAGTCCACACTAGACCGTGCACTTACCAATTAAACCAAAGCAGACTTGAATTGATGGTTTAATGGAAGGGTTCCTGCCCATATTGTTATGTTCTCTTAACTAAGTATCAGTTGTGGTTCAGAGCGCGCTCAACTGAGGTCAGAAGGTCGTGGGTTCGAGCCCCACTCCAGAGACTTGAGCACAAAATCTAGGCTGACATTCCCAGTGCCAGTACTGAGGGAGTGCTGTGCTATTGGGAGAGGCCGGCTTTCAAATGAGATGTTAAACTGAGGCCCCCCCCCCTAGGGTGGACTATTGGGAGAAGAGCTGGGGAGTTCTCCTCAGTGTCCTGGTCAACATTTATCCCTCAACCAATATCACAGATTTCCCAGTCATTTGCTGTTTGTGGGAGCTTGCTGTGCACAAATTGGCAAAGTTCGTACATTACAACAGTGCCTACCCTTCAAAAGTAATTCGTTGGGACATCCTGAGGTCGTGAAAGGTGCTGTCTAAATACAAGTTCTTTTGACTGAGGAATGTTGGGAGCTCTAAAGCTGTAAAACCACTAACTAACTAACCAACCAACTCTCTCTCTATTTGCAGCAATGATTGCTGGCGGTACTATCGGCCTCCTGTTCGCCATCCTCCTCATCCTGCTGCTCGTTTACCGCATGAGGAAGAAGGATGAAGGTAGCTACGACCTGAGCAAAAAACCAATCTACAAGAAGGCGCCAACCACCGAATTTTACGCATAAACCTCACCGGACACCTGAGCTTCTGAACAACAGACTTTATATTCTCCAAGAGCTTCCGCCATAAGACAAAAGTCGAGCGAAATTCCACAACTAGTTTAAAACCTCTGTTTTTTAATATATATACATGCAGTGTGCATATCTTTTTTTAAAAGAGAAGCCCGCCTATAACTGGGGGAAAAAAAATGTTCCCGTCTAACCCAGATTAAAAGATTTAAAGTTTCGAGTGGCTGGGTCTAGCCAAAAAAAACTGTCGTCCATTATTGCCCGAGATGAATATTTCGACTAAGATCTGTTAAGAGGGGGAGGCCAAGAAAGGATTCTGCAGTCCTGATATTTCCCATCCCTGAAATGGTGGTGGGGTGACTTTCTTCAAAGTTTTTTTTTGTTCCCAGTCTGTCTGGTGAGGGCTGTTACTGATTTCCAATGCCACTCGCAGGTGGGAAAATCCGTGGGATTGCCCTTTGCTTTCCTGTAAACCTGCTGACTTTAAACACTAATCGCTAACAAAAGATAGTGAAAATTACAACAGCCCTTTTTTAAGAACTGAAATTGCATTTCTACCTTTTTTCAAAAAATGATTATTTTTGTTCTATTCCAAAAGTTTAAATATCAGACTGCTCACAAGTTAATCTCTCCTTTCTCTGTGCACAAAATGGTTTTTATTTTTCACCTCCTTTCTTCTCCTCCCCCTGGGACAAATAAATTTGGTATTTTTTTAAAAATGGGTTAGAGACATACTTATTCAGATTGTTACCTTTTTTGTAATATTTTATTACAAATACTAACAACATACAACTATGTTCCTATAACATCGCCAATGAAAATCCTGTAGAACCAGTTCTAACTAAAATTTCATGCTTTTTTAAAAAAAAAATTAATTTATCTTTCTTAAAATATTTTAATTGCTTTTTCTTGTTTCATTTATTTCAAGGTGTGATTTTTTAAAAAATGTTTCAGATGAATGATGTGTTTAATTCTAGGATGATGTATCCGTCTGCCATTTACTTTGTAAACGATATGACAATATTACAGTTAAGTTTCATACTGGAACAGTTACCGTTTTTTTTAGTAGTCAGTGCATCGCAGGATAATGTAGGTCAGTCACTCTGCAGAGGGATAGAGTAAAAGATTTTTCTCTGATTTAAGAGGATTTTTTTTGTTTGTTTTTTTAAAATTTAACCCAGTTCCTGAAAATGCCCACTTTTTTAACATCCTGAGGATGTCACTATACTGCCAGCACATAGCAGCTGTACAGTCTCTACTGTTCATTCACTTAGTGCTGAGTTTGACCTAAGCCCTTGTTGCTAGGAGACTCTCTCTCGACATTCTATGCAAGAAACGTGCAAAAGTCAAACACTTGATCAGTTCAAGTTCCCATTCCTGGGTACTTGAAGTTTTTTTTTCTTTATCATTGTTTTGTACACTAATTTTCACCCACAAGTAGTCAGAATATCCAACTCTTCTGTTGCATAAACTGTAGTAGTGTGAAGGCCTCAGGCTTTGCTGTTCTTTTTAAAAAGAACACATTATTGACATAAATGAACATTGGCATTATTCCCTTCAAGTCAGCATGCTTGATAATAAGATCCCATGACAATTAGAATGATTCCTTTAAAAAGCTGTCTCAAAAGTCGTTTTTTTTTGGTTTAAAAATAAAATAACCAGAACCAAAGTTTTTAAATTCAGCTCTCTGGTTGTTTGCCATCAGAAGACTGTTGGGGAAGGAACTTGAGTTAAATCTTCCAATGCCTCAGAATATATACACACACTGTTTTATAGACTACAAAGAGTAATCGGAGAGCAATTTATGGATTAAATTATTGTTTTATAAATAAAGGAATCTTTTCTCTTGTACTTGCATGTGTGTAGCTGTTGGATCCTGTGATGTAGAAAGGGTTGGACATTAATGTTCTCGAGCTCATTTCAATAGTAATGCCATTGAATGCAAAAACACTAAAATGTTCCCTTCCACTCTCCTGTGGAAAAGTTTGTATTTGAGGCCCAAGTAAGTGGCTTGAGTTTTTAGAAGGTGTTGTAATGGCTTCTTGAAATTACAGACCCCAGGTAGGCTTTCAATTGGTGTTCTGCAAATCCACCACCCTGCTTCCACTTGAGGCCAAAATGCATTAAGTCCAGCATGTTGGTGCCAGCACTGTTGGGAGGCTGGAATGGTTCCTTTTTTTTCGTTTGGATCGCGCAAGAACAATGAAAACTTTTAAAAAGGAAAGTCTCCTGAAACGACAGCTTGCATTTAATATGGAGCCTTTAATGTGGAGTAAAAATGTCCCAAGGCACTTCACCGGGGTATTGAGACAAAAATTGATACCAAGCCACTTTAGGAGACATTAGGATGGGTGATTAAAAGAATAGGTTTTAAGGAGTGTCTTAAAGGAGGAGAGGCAGACAGATTTCGGGAAGAAATTTCAGAGCTTAGGACCTAGACAATTGCTTATACCAAAAGTGAGGGCACACTTTTTGCTTTGTTAAATAGTTTATTTTAACAGTGTTGAGGAAAAGGTACGTTTGGGGCCTTCTCTTGACCAACTTGGTCAACCAGGCCCATTCAATTCACTACCACCTTTTGATAATCCTGTGGGAGGGGGATGGGATTCCTTCAATAGGCTTTTGGGCAAAAGTGAGTCCTTCAGAACAGCATTTGATAAATTACCAATCTTGTCAAATTTTGCAGAGGCCTTTTAATAATTCAGTTGAAGCCTGTAGGATTCTACACTGTATATGGGGTGCTTGCATTGTAATGTTTGGTAAATACTGTTTAAAATTAGATGAAAATGGAATCATAAGTGACTTTCTTTAGCACATTTAAAAAAAAAAAAAAAAAAAATTTTTGAAGGTTGCCTCTGTGGCAATGTGAGTTGCTTGGGTTTGCCAGGCAAATAACGGGGAGATGGTGGATTTCAAGTCTTTCTCAAAAAGGTTTGAGTTTAAGGAGCTGCCACTTTATAATGAGAGCTGTCCAGTGTCCTAGATATCTGTTTTAATAGTGATTTGTTTTGTCCTGGGCCTCCATTTTGAGGGTTCCTTCAATTGAGCCAATGCTATTTGTGTAGCATTTGTGGCCAAGATAAAATGACCCAACACACTGCTCTATCTTTTTGTACCTGTTTACCTACCCAGTAAATGGGATTGAATATTCTTAAAGTTTTCTTTTTCCCTCTTGGGACTATGCATCTGTCTCAAAACAGTTTTCAAAGTGCTCGCATACTTGTATGTGAAGAACAGACCCAGGTACAAGTCTCTATAAAAATATAAAGATAGTATAATTTTTTTTCAATAAAACTATATATTTTGGTACATAAAGAATTATAAAGTGATTCTTTGGATTAATATTGGTGTAAATACTACTAGCAGCATTCTTTACTGCTGCTTGATTTTGGGAGTGGTTTAAAACCTTGGAGTCTCCCAACACAAACTCCAATGGTTCCTCCCCTGCACATTGCAGCCAATCAATGGTTGCCGAGGTGCAGTCTTGGCGTTGTTACGTTGTATACAGCCCTTGGTGCTATTACACAAATGGAAAGTGTCATAAAATAGAACAGGAGAGAGGTTCAAGCATTGTGCTTTGTAAAATTATTTTTTTAAATATAAATTGGGCCTTGAAGTGAGATTTCCTTCCTCAGCACATGGGTATGCTGAGACTGAGCATTGTTTTTACTTCAAATAACCTCAGGATATGAAGCTGTGGGCTTAGATTTCAGGTCTTTGTGTAGGGGGAGCTTCCTACGCTGTGTTGTATGTTGCTACCCATTTGTTGGAGAAATGAAAATTGCTCGTGAGCTGGGAATGGTTGTGAATACAGAGCCTCTGGTCCTTCCCTGTTGTGCAGTCTTCCCAAGGATCTGTACTCTAAGCTCTTGCTTTGTACGGGTAGAAAATGGTACCTCGTGAGTTGGGGGAGAAAGAGAGCTAAACTGTAGAGGCTTTGGGCTGTCATCCCAACCTCCTTTTGGTATTTGTGGGGCTGGAGGGAAGCACCATTGCTCCCGGTTAGTATCTTGTGCCAGTATTGGTGTGGTACTTGGCCTTCCTAGACAATGGATGCAATATCAGTTCCAATATGAGTGTTGGCACTCTGACTGCCGGTAGTCTTTATACATGCAGAATCTGCACGGGTCTAGTCCGTCTCGTGATCCACGTGGTAATTCCCAGATACCCGGGGGAGCAATTTTAACCTATCTCACGGATCGGGTGGAATGCCCGTTTTACACCCTGCCCAATATTGCTCTTCTTTGAACTTAATCGACAGTAAAATCAGGCAGGGTGTAATACCAGCATTGCACCCGATCCCGACGGGCAGGTTAGGTTAAAATTACCCCCCTTAATGTTCTAAATTGTCTTAACACCAGTGGAAAAGATGTAACTTGTCTTCCTGTTGACTAATTATTTTGTCTATGGAGAAAAAAAAAAGTAATTTGCTATTTTCAGATCTGTATATATTATGTTTTAATTTGTTCTGTTGCTGGATGTATTATGTATAATAAAACATTATCTTTACACAAGCAGGAATATTAAGATCTTTTCTTGAGCAGTTAGAAAGAAGGAAGACGTACATTTATATAACAGCTTTCACAACGTCAGGATGTCCCAAAGCCAATGAAGTATCTTTGAAGTGTAGTCACTGTTGTCACATTTCCAACATTACAACCAATTTGCGCACAGCAAGCTCCCACAAACAGCAATGTGATAATGACCAGATAATTTTTTGTGTTGATTGAGGGATAAGTATTGGCCAGAACACCAGGGAGAAGTCCCCTGCTCTTCAAACTAGTGTCATGGGATTTCTTACATCCATCTGAGGGCAGACGGGGCCTCGGTTTAATGTCTCAGCCGCAAGACGGCATCTCCGATAGTGCAGCACTCCCTCAGTATTGCACTGGGAGCGTCAGCCTAGATTTCGTGCTCAAACCTGTGGAGTGAAGCCTGAATCCCTCCTGACGAAGCAGCAAATCATACTATCATTGAATGAAGGCTGATACTGAGATGAACATTAATGGTAGATAGTTATCTGATTAATTTTAACATGCTTTTCTCATCGTGAACATTTTTGTCAAAACCGTCAGTGGGGGAACTCCGTGTCTCTGTGAAAGAGCTGAATTTGTATACGCAGGCAGAAGGTCATTGAGGGGGCAGCACTGGTCTGCGATGGTGTCTCTGCAGATATCGGCCTGGCAACGCCTCGATTTTAAAATTCTCAACCTTGTTTACAAATCCCTCTATGGCCTCGCCCCCTCCTTATCTCCGAAAACGCCTACAACCCTCCGAGATCTCTGCACTCCTCCAATTCTGGCCTCTTGCACATCCCCCATTTTAATCTCTCTATCATTGGTGGCCGTGCCTTCAGCTGCCTCGGCCCTAAGCTCTGGAATTACCTCCCTAATCCTCTCCGCCTCAATACTGCGAAGCTCCTTAAAACCTCCCTCTTTGACCAAGCTTTTGGTTACCTGTCCTAATAATCTCCTCATGTGACTCGGCGTCAAATTTTGCTTGATAATTCCCACCACAATACCATAAGTTACCACTGCACAAATGGACGTCAAAATCAGCAGAAAGAGGGAGAGAACGTACAGAAAACAGTGCTGACCTTCACTCCGCTGGAAGACCAGTGGAACCCAGTTGCACCGGGTCTCCACTCTTTCCTGGAGTTTTGCCGGGGCCTAATGAGGCCCAACCGCCATCCCCGCCAGAGAGGGTGGGCCTGAGGGTGGGGACTCCTGACGCTGGGAGTTCCCCCATGCCCCTCGGTCTACCGAAGGCCGGTACGACGAGGGAGAAGAGATATACCAGCCTCCAATCCAGCAAGCCTCACTGGAAGGGTGGGACTGGGGTGGCTCAGTGGGTCGCACTCTTGCCTCGGAGTCAGAAGGTTCAAGTCCCCAGTCCTAGAGGCTTGGGCACAAAATCCAGTACTGAAGAACATCCTGAAGTTGTGAAACTTGTCTACATAAATGCAAGTTCATTCTTTTCAAAGAAAGAACCAGAGGGGAGATGAGAATTTTTTTTACGCAGCGAGTTCTGATCTGGAACACACTGCCTGAAAGGGCGGTGGAAGCAGATTCAATAGTAACTTTCAAGAGAGGATTGGATAAATAGTTGAAGGGGAAAAATTTGCAGGGCTATGGGGAAAGAGCAGGGGAATGGGACTAATTGGATAACTCTTTCAAAGAGCCGGCACAGGCAAGAAGGGCTGAATGGCCTCCTTCTGTGCTCTATGATTGTCTGAAAACAGAGACAGCTGTACTTGTAGGTTATAAGCCTTCACTTAATGTCAGGCTCCTGAGCGCTATTGTCTACATAACATCACATATAAGTAGGCCATTCGAAGTACACGGTTTAGCTGCTGAATGGGCCCAGTGACTAATGTATGGATTTCACCTATGAATCATTTCTTCTGTGTTGTATGAATCAGTTCCACCCACTTAAACTACTTTCTCTTTTTTTTCGGAAATAAAAGCTTTTGAGACTTTTTTTTCTTGCCAGGAACCAACTGTGAAACCAATAAAAGCCACAAATCGGCTCATGTTACTGCCTGACACTCCCAACGTCCTCCCCCACAACCCACCCCTGAGAACTGAGGCACTGTCTGGGTTGGGAGGTTCTGGAAGTTGTTATATAATTTCGGATAAGGCAGCTGATTCCAGGACTGCTTCGCTCGTACGGGAAAGAGTCGATTTGAATAGCAAAAGTGAGAAAACGTATTGGGCATTGAGTTTAGCAAAAGAGAGAGATGGCGTGTAAAAGGATGAACGAGTCAACCTAAGAGAAAAAAACCCACAAGATTAATGGTGAAAATGCAATGCTAGGAAAGAGTACAATACAAGCAGTTATCCTGTGGTGATTAAAGTATTCAGTACAATTATACCTCATGGGTTGTACCTAGGGTTGCCAACTCTTCAGGATTGTCCTGGAGTCTCCAGGAATTGAAGATTAATCTCCAGGACACTGCTGCAAGTAAAACACCCTGAGAGAAAAATCACAGGGGCATTAAAAAATTGTTTGTCTTTTCTTTGAACTCTTTCATTTATTAATTCTAAAAATGTAGGAGATGGGGGATAAAGACTGTTGACTGACAGTCAAGAATCATCCAATTGAGTCATGAAGAGTCTGTTCACTGTCCAATTGGCCGTGGGAAGGCCATGTGATGGACGTGTCGGGTAGACCAATAACGGGGGGGGGGGGGGCAGTGAGAGTGGGGTGGGCCGTGTAATGAAACCTCCAGGAATACGTCCATCATTCATTGAAACATACAAAATTCTTACAGGGCTTGACAGGGTAGATGCAGGGAGGATGTTACCCCTGGCTGGGGAGTCTAGAACCAGGGGTCACAGCCTCAGAATAAGGGGTCGGCCATTTAGGACTGAGATGAGGAGAAATTTCTTCACTCAGAGGGTGGTGAATCTTTGGAATTCTCTACCCCAGAGGGCTGTGGATGCTCAGTCATCGAGTACATTCAAAACAGAGGTCGATAGATTTCTAGATATTAAAGGCATCAAGGGATATGGGGATGGTGCAGGAAAATGACGTTGATGTAGACGATCAGCCATGATCTTGTTGAATGGCGAAGCATGCTCGAGGGGCCGGATGGCCTACTCCTGCTCCTATTTCTTATCTTCTTATTTTCTTATGCTCAAGAGTGGGCGATCCTAATTGTACTTGGTTTCAGTTGCTATGGAGGTGGTGGATCACGCAATCCAGTTCCTTGACGTCGTGAACTGGAAAGTCATTTTTGCATATACTGCACCTGCGTTTAATGAACTTCTCTGGACTTAATCTCTGCTCCCCCCTCCACCCCCCGCACTATTTTCAGCGAACCTGCAAACAGGCATTTGTGCCGATTTCCCGGGATATCTACTGATCTCCCGCTGGAAAATTCCTGCGTTAATTCCAGGAGAATGGGCTTTACGCCAACACATCATCAATGGAAGGGAGAGAAACTCTGTGCCTTCAGTGCCATCCAGGGGGATTTACTTTATCAAAACTGTTGATTTTGAAAACCTCTATCAAATCTCCCCTTAACCTTCTCTGTTCTAAAGAGAACTGCAAAAAAAAAACCCAGATTAACTGGTCACTCTGGAAACTGCTGTTTCTCAGATCTTCCTTTATGGGTGCTCGTGTATCCTGAGAGTTGATATTGGAGGCAGCATCCAGTGCCAGATCTCATTGTACTGGCTGCCAACAGGCCCAATAGGCATGAGTAGTATGAGCTGCCCACCGCGAAGAGAAACAGGCAGCAGCACTTGTAGGGTCTTCACTTGACGTCAGGCTTCTCCATAACATCACAGTGTCTGCAGAGGATGTCACTAAGTGTCAGCATATAGATGAGAAAGAGGAGGAGGCCAAGGTACGAGCCTTGGGGCATTCCCGAGGTGTCGGTGCTGGGATAGGAAGAGAAGCCATTGTGAGAAATCCTCTGGCTCCAATCGGATAAGTAAGAGTGGAACCAAGCCAGGGCCGTCCCACTGGTCTGGACAACAGAGGAGAGGCGTTGGAGGAGGGCGGTGTGGTCAACGGTGGAAGAGGTTGGAGGGGTCAAGGAGGAAGCTGGGTGGTCAACGGTTAGTGGGAATGGAGTCGAGGAAGCAGGAGGTGGGTCCCATGGATGAGGTGAGTTCAGGGAAGGCATGGGAGGAGATGGGAGAGAAATTAGAGAGCGAGACAAGGGGGTTTAAGGCTAGGGTAGGGGAGAGGTTTGGCTCGGTGGGCAATTGGAAAGGGGGGGAAGCAGCAGGGGCAGCTGAACAGATAGTCTCAATCTTAGTGACATGTCCATGAGCTCCTCACACTGGTTGTTGGAGGTGAGGATGGAGGGGGAAAGGGAGAGGGGTTTAAGGAGATGGTTAATAGTGGAGAATTGTGTGAAATTCTGGTAGAGTGAGGCTTGATATGATTCAGCTACAACTGGTGATAGATGGCGAAACCAATTGTGTTTCTCGGCCAAAGGAAACCACAAAAATATAACAGGGGTAAGACAACCCATAATATGAAGAATAAGCATAGCAATGTGCCCAGATATAATCACCACATACAGGACCAAACAATATCAACTTCATTCTGTTGGTAGCACTCTGCCCTGTGAATCAGAGGTTGTGGGTTCAAACCCCATTCTTGGATTCAAGCACACGATCTAGGCTGACACTCAGTGCAATGCTTAGTGAATACCGCAAAAAAATCAGATTAACTGGTCAAGCTGATGTTTCTCGGATCTTCCTTTAAGCAAATTGGTTCCAAAACTCTGCTGCCCGTATTCTAACTCCCGGTCTGGCGATGCCTTCAAATCCCTCCGTGGCCCTCGCCCCTCCCTATCTCTGTAACCTCCTCCAGCCCCACAACCCTCCGAGATCTCTGCGCTCCTCCAATTCTGGCCTCTTGCGCATCCCCAATTTTCTTCGCTGCACCATTGGCGGCCGTGCCTTCAGCTGCCCAGGCTCTAAGCTCTGGAATTCCCTCCCTAAACCTCTCCACCTCTCTCTCTCCTCCTTTAAGACGCTCCTTAAAACCTACCTCTTTGACCAAGCTTTTGATTACCTGTCCTAATATCTTCTTATGTGGCTTGGTGTCAAATTTTGTTTGATAATCGCTCCTGTGCAGCGCCTTGGGACGTTTTACTATGTTAAAGGCGCTATATAAATGCAAGTTGTTGTTGTAATAAATCACAGCACAAAAATAGGACAATTGGCCGATTGGTTCTAGTTCTTTAACTGGTGAGGTTCCCTCTAATCCTGTTTCCCCAGATCCTTCTTTATTTTTGCTTTTCAATTACTTATTCAACTCCCTTTTAAATAACGTTGTAGTCTTTGCCTCAATGGCCACCTGTGGTAAAGCATTCCTTGTTCTCATAACCCACTGTGTGAAAACATTTTGTGGCTTTCGAAAGGGGACTGGATAAGTACTTGAAAGGAAAAAAAATTGCAGGAGCGACGGGGATAGGGCGGGGGTGCGAGACTAGCTGGATTGCTCTTGCATAGAGCCGGCGTGGACTCGATGGGCCGAATGGCCTCCTTCTGTGCTGTAACCTTTCTATGATTCTATGACTCTACGACTTCTTCTAACTCCTCCCCTTACTTCTGATGATACTCCTCAGTCTGTGTGCCCCTAGTCACCAACTCACCAATTCATGGAAACCATTTTGCACTATTTACCCATTCAAAACATTTCATAATCTTGCAAACCCCGCTCAGATTCTGCGTTAAACAATTTTTCAAGCATCTTTTCATAACTATGGGCATCTTGGTTACCCAGATAGGCTCAAAGAGCTGGGTCTCCACACTTTAGAGAAGCTTACACTTAGGTGTGATTTGATCGAGGTTTATAAGATAATGAAGAGACAAGGCTGTGTTCATGTAGATAGTTTGTTTCAACTAAATAGGTTAGGGAGGACCAGGGGGTCACAATCTCAAGTTATGCAAAGGCAGAACTAGTTGGATGTCGGGGGGTGATTCTTTTCCCAGAGAATAGTGGACACGAGGAACTCTACACCTTTGGACTCAGAGATGGGAACGCTCCCACTAAGCCAGCTGCTCGCTCTGCTGGGAGAGGCGCCATATAAAAAGATGAACAGTTCTGGTCTCCGTATTATAAATGTAAGGAATCTTACAAAACCAGGTTATAGTCCAACAGTTTTATTTAAAAATCACAAGCTTTCGGAGGCTTTCTCCTTCGTCAGGTGAGCGAGTCGCTCACCTGACGAAGGAGAAAGCCTCCGAAAGCTTGTGATTTTTAAATAAAACTGTTGGACTATAACCTGGTGTTGTAGGATTCCTTACATTTGTCAACCCCAGTCCATCACCGGCATCTCCACATCATGCATATTATAAGGAAGGATATAGAGGTACTGGAGAAGGTGCAAAAAAGATTTACTAGGAGGATACCAGAATTGAGAGGTTACACCTATCAGGAAAGATTGAACAGGCTGGGGCTCTTTTCTCTAGAAAAGAGAAGACTGAGGGGTGACCTGATAGAGGTCTTTAAAATTATGAAAGGGTTTGATAGAGTAGATGTAGAGAAGATGTTTCCACTTGCAGAGGAGAGCAGAACTAGGGGTCATAAATATAAGATAGTCACTATTAAATCCAATAGTGAATTCAGGAGAAACCTCTTCACCCAGAGAGTGGTGAGAATGTGGAACTCGCTACCACAAGGAGTAGTTGAGGTGAATAGCACAGATACATTTAAGGGGAAGCCGGATAAACACATGAGGGAGAAAGGAATAGAAAGATGTGGTGATGGGGTTTGATAAAGAAGGGTGGGATGAGGCTCGAGTGGAGCATAAACATCGGCATGGACTTGTTGGGCCGAATGGCCTGTTCCGATACTGTACCTTCTATGTAATTATATGTAATAAATAAAATTGCCATGGCTACCCACAAGCCATTTTAAATGTCTGTTCCCCTGTCACACTGTATCACATACACAAGGAAGGAGTGTAATGTCTGCAACTAAGCAACAATTGCAATAAAAAAATACATAGCATCAAATTTAAAAGACCAAACGATTCCTATTCATTCACACTGTGTAGAATTCCAATGAACCAAACCTCTTTTGTGCGGCTCACATTGTGCTGTATCTCAATGGACCAAAATCCTTTCACTTCTCCCTCTCATCACAGAGAATCTCAATGGGCCAAATCACTCCCCATTCATTCCTATTGTATGGAATTACATCATATCAAACCCTAATTCATTCACTCCAATTCTATAGCATTGTTGAACTGACCATAAGATTTAAAATGCTCCTCAAAGAGATGGACAGTAAGAACAGTGCTGATAATTCAGTTGCATGTAATACAACCATACAACCGGTAGCATTTCTGAAACAAGCACACACAAAGTGAAAGGAAATGATTCACTTATATCTGAAAGAATGACTTACATTTATATAGAACGTGTCTCTCAGAAATGCCTCAAAAACTTTGCACACAATAAATTACTTTGAAGTGCAGTCACTGTTGAAGCATTTAGATAACGCCTTTCACATCCTCAGGATGTCCTAAAGTGCTCCACAGCCAATAAATTACTTTGAAGTGCAGTCACTGTTGTTATGTAGGGAAACGCAACAGCCAATTTGCGCACAGCGAGGTCCCACAAACAGCAAATGGGACAAGTGGTCAGTTGATTTGTGTTGAGGGATGAATGTTGGCCAGGACACCAGGTGGGCTCCCCTGGTCAGCTTTGAATAGTGTCGTGAAATCTTTTAAGTTCACTTCAGCAGGCAGTTAGGGTCTCGGTTTAACATCTCATCTGAAAGACGGCACTTCCAATAATGCATCACTCCTTCAATATAGCATTGGAGTGTCAGCTTAGATTATGTGCCCAATTCCTGGAGTGGCCCTTGAACCCATGACTGCTATTATATGGAAGGCATTTTGCACACAGCAACATCCCACAAAGCAATCATGAGGTGAATGACCAATTAATGTCTTTTTTTGGCGGTGTTGGTCAAGAAGAATCCTTTGTTCTGCTTCAGATATTTGCCATAACAACATCAACAACTTGCCTTCATACAGCGCCTTTAACATAATAAAACGTCCCAAGGCGCTTCATAGGAGCGATTATCAAACAAAATTTGACACCGAGCTACAGGAGGAGATATTAGGACAGGTGACCAAAAGCTTGGTCAAAGAGATAGGTTTTAAGAAGCGACTTAAAGGAGGAGAGAGAGGCGGAGAGGTTTAGAGAGGGAATTCCAGAGCTTAGGGCCCAGGCAGCTGAAGGCACGGCCGCCAATGGTGAAGCGATGAAAATCGGGGAATGCGCAGGAGGCCATGGGATTTTTAGCCTCAATCTGAACGGTGAGAGGCTTTGATGTAGTGTTTTATCTGAAGGACGGTACTTCAGGCAAAGCAGCGGTTCCTTGGCACCTCATCTAAGTCTAGATTGTGCACTCAGGTCCTGGACTGATGCGATACTTTATATCCTGGCTTCAATCCCTAAATTTTTGCGTTTAACATTCAGCAAAAGGCAACAATTCACTTATATTTGGTAATGCACCAACTTGTTACATCGAATTACATCGAAACTACAGCTCAGAAACAGGCCATTCGGTCCATGCTGGTGTTTATGCTCCACACGAGTCTCCTCCCACCCCACTTGATCTCACCCTATCAGCATATCTTTCCATTCCTTTCTCCCTCATGTGTTTATCGAGCGTCCCCTTAAATGCATCGATGCTATTCACCTCAACTACTCCTTGTGATAGCGAGTTCCACATTCTCACCACTCTCTGGGTAATGAAGTTTCTCCTGAATTCTCTATGAACAATGTGTAACTCCTCCCTACGACAATGGAACGTGCAAGAAGATAAGGCAGCAAAGGGACCATGGGAGAGGAAAGAATTATCAGAACTGGTCTTACTTTCCATCTTTTTGAGGAGAATTTTCTTTAAAAATCTTATGGTTGGTTGAAGAGTTCTGGATCCATGGCAAGGAAAATAGCAAGAGAATTGAGGGGAACCTGGAGAGACAAGAAAAGAAAAGGAACCAAAAAAAACCCAAACATACAAATGCAGGAGGTTTGAAATGGAAGCAGAAAGTGCGGCCTCCTTCCCTCCCTCCCTCCCGCCCTCCCTCCCTCCCACCAACCCTCCCGCCCTCCCTCCCTCCCTCCCTCCCACCAACGCTCCTTCCCTCCCACCAATCCTCCCATCCTTCCTCCCTTCCTCCCGCCCTCCCACCAACCCTCCCATCCTTCCTCCCTTCCTCCTGCCTTCCTCCCACCCTCCCTTCCTCCCTCCCTCCCACCAACCCTCCCGCCCTCCCTCCCACCAACCCTCCCGCCCTCCCTCCCTCCCTCCCACCAACCCTCCCATCCTTCCTCCCTTCCTCCCGCCTTCCTCCCTCCCACCCACCCTCCCTCTCTCCCTTCCACACTCCCTCCCTTCCTCCATCTCACCTCACTTTCACCTCCCTCCCTCCATTCCTCCCTCCCTTCCTCCCTCCCTCTCCCTCCCTCCCATCCTCCCTCCCTCCCTCCCTTCCTTCCTCCCTCCCTCTCGCCCTCCCTCCCTCCCTTCCTTCCTCCCCCCCTCTCACCCTCCCTCCTTCCCTCCCTCCCTCTCACCTCCGCGACTTACCTTTGCTGCCGGCCGATTCAGGCCGACTTTGAGGCCTCAAATCAGGCCTTCTGCACGGGGAGGCCTTTTTGGTGCCCTGAGGATTCAAATAAGGCCGGGGGAGGGGGCTCCTCTTCGCTGGAATGGGCGGACGGCCAAAAGTCCAAATAGAGCCCCTTAAATGTCTTTACACAAATGTATACAAATGACCTTTGGCGCCCAGCTCCTGTGTGGCACACGGTTCAGCACTCGACTTTATGTTATTAGAATTTGCCCAGAGTGAGTCTGATTTCGTAGGAACATGGGTACAGGAGGAGGCCATTCAGCCCCTCGAGTCTGTGCCGTTATTCAATTAGATCATGGCTGATCTGTATCTTAACTCCATTTACCCGCCTTGGTTCCGTAACCCTTAACACCCTTACCCAACAAAAATCTATCAATCTCAGTTTAGAAATTTTTAATTGACCCCCAGCCTCAACAGCTTTTTGGGGGAGAGAGTTCCAGATTTCCACTCCCCTTTGTGTGAAGAAGTGCTTCCTGACATCACCCCTGAACGGCCTAGCTCTAATTTTAAGGTTATGCCCCCTTGTTCTGGACTCCCCCCACCAGAGGAAATAGTTTCTCTCTATCTACCCTATCAAATCCTTTAATCATCTCAAACTCTTCAATTAGATCACCCCTTAATCTTAAGGTGATAGAAGCTTAGTTTATGCAACCTGTCCCCATAATTTAGCCCTGGTATCATTCTACCAACTGTGATTTTCTTCAGCCTCAGAAATGCCTCTGACTTTACCTCAGACTGTTCAACACTGTAGCAGCTGCCCAGCTAATTTGTCTCGTGCTTAATACAGATGTGCCCGGCGTTAAGCGTGTTTGTTTCCCAACACCAGTTAATAAAAGGGAAACAATGAAACTCCCTTTACTGTAAAGCTGATTGAATTATTCAACTGTGCAGAGCTCCCCCCCACTCCCTTATCCCCAGCTGTACTAGTTTCCCTGTTGATTAACATGTGCGTGGATGAGTTATGCATAATACAGAGTTTCTAAGAGTGTTATTCTGAGCAGTTGCAAGTCTGCCTCAGACAAGGTTTGCATCGATGTGGTGCGGAACTGACTGTGCAAAGTTCTGATTACCGGCAGGAATCGACAAGCCTGCTCCAGTGAGTGCAGGCAGTCACCTCCCGATGCGGATGCTCCTGGGGGTCGATTTTCACTGCCTTCCCCTGGCGTTAATGGCCTTGAAATGGGGTCGGTCTCCTTCCCCCCCCCCCCCCCCCCCCCCCGGTAACACCAGGCCGTGCGGCCGGCGTCCATTTTGAAAGGGGCCTACTGCGGGGTGTCCATAATTTCAGGCGGTCGGCCCCTTTTGATACGGAAATCAGGGGGCCCTGCGACATAAATGGGACCCCGATTGCCACTTTACTGATCGGACCCTGCGCTGCACACACACACACACACACTCCGAGGAACTCCCACGGGCGATGGAACCAAAAAGGCCCTCTAAAGGCGAGCGTCGAATAATTTTTATCGGCCCGGGAGGAGCAGGTGTGAACCGTCCAGGAGCGCGCGGAAATAATGTGGGTCGCTGCTGCCCCGGGAACTCTGCCCACTCCGCGATTACAACCCCCCCCCCCCACACTGCCACACAACCTACCGCTGGCCCAGCCTGAACTTAAGGCCTTGATCCGACCAGCTGCACCGGGAGGTATGTTTGGAGCCCCGCAGCTCACCAGCCAGATTTAAAAGAGGCCGGGGTCTCAAAATGGCGGTGGGGGTGGGGGGTCTTCTCCAGAACGGGCGGAGCGACAGTCAATATCGACCCCTCTCGATTCCAACGTAGAATTCCAGAATGGGCCGTCTCACTCCCTTCGTGTGGCGCTGACTCTTGCCGGGCTGAGTTCCACGAGCTCTGGCGACTTCTGCTACTTTATCCAAATGTATGAGCCCAGAGAGTAAAAGTCAGACAGCCATTTGACTGCAGGTGAGAAAGAAAGAAAGAAAGAAAGAACTTGCGTTTATATAGCGCCTTTCATGGCCTCTGGCGGTCCCAAAGGGCTTTACAGTGAATGAAGTACTTTTGAAGTCACTGTTGTACTGTAGGGAAACGTAGCAGCCAATTTGCGCACAGCAAGATCCCACAAACAGCAATGGGATACTGATCAGATAATCTGTTTTAGTGTTGTTGGTTGAGGGATAAGTATTGGTCCCAGGATACCAGGGGAGAACTCCCCTGACCTTCATTGAAACAGTGTCGTGGGATCTTTTACGACCACCTGAGAGGGCAGACGGGGCCTCGGTTTAACGTCACGCCCGAAAGACGGCACCTCTGACAGTGCAGCGCTCACTCAGCACTGCACTAGGTTTTGTCAGCCTAGATTTTGTGCTCAAGTGTCTGGAGTGGGACTTGAACCCATGACCTTCTGACTCAGAGGTGAATGTTCGTGAATCCAATATCGATATTGATCTACAGCGGTCGATTTTGTGACGTTTTCATTAAAACATTGATTCATTCGAAGTGATTGCTGACTGAACGATGTGTGGCTGTAGAAAGATTTACAACCTTTGTTAAATTGAAACAGGAAAGGTTGAAGATTCTGGGGCTCTTTTCTCTAGAAGAGAGAAGGCTGATGGGTGAACTGAGTCTTCAAGATTATGAAGGGGTTTGATAGGGTAGACATAGAGAAGATTTTTCCACTTGTGGGGGAGACCAATACTAGGGGTCATAAATATAAGATAGTCACTAATAAATCCAATAGGGAATTCAGGAGAAACTTCTTTACCCAAAGAATGGTTAAAATGGGGAACTCACTCCCACATGGAGTAGTTGAGGCGTATAGGATAGATGCATTTAAGGGGAATCCAGATAATAACATGAGGGAGAAAGGAATAGAAGGTTTTTCTAATAGGGTTAGATGAAGCAAGGTGGGAGGAGGCTCGTGTTAAGCATAAACACCGGCATAGGCCAGTTGGGCCGAATGGCCTGTTTCTGTGCTGTACATTCTGTTTGGAATTCTATGTAAATTGCTATCTTTTATCTGCAGTCTACTCAGACCCTGACCCAAGTATAATCCTGGATCAAGCAGAGTGCCAGTTGGCAAAGAAGTTACATTTTTATCAAGAACTAGACTCAGCCTGTTAAATGTACTGTAACCTCCTTTAAACTGTATATCGGTTTTCAAAAACAATAAATTTATCCCCTATTCATTTCCACGGTTAAGCCTCCCATGTTAAGTCAGCGGTTGCCACGGAGATTTTTGCAAAGAGTAAATAGCACTCCTTGGAAAAAAACATAGCAGGGAGTGGCTTTGTAATCTTTTAAATAAAAACTTACCCGGTGTGAGTGGATTGCAGAAGAAACAAATGCCTTAGGGGGGTTTAGTAGCTGCCATTGTTGGCCATTACAGTGCATGCGTTGACATATTGGTAAAGTCCATTGGAATGCCAACGTATGCCCTCAAGGAATGGCTGAACACAAGAGTTCACCACAACAACTTGCGTTTATGCAGCAACTTTAACCTATCAAAACGTCCCCAAAGCGGGTCACAGGAGCGATTATCAGACCCAAAAAAAAAATTGACACCGAGCCAAAGAAGGAGATATTAGGAAGGGTCACCATAAAAGCTTGGTAGGTTTTAAGGAGCGTCTTAAAGGAGCAAGAAAGTGAGAGGTGGAGAGACGGAGAGCTTGAGGGAGGGACTTCCAGAGCTTGGGTTCTAGGCAGCTGAAGGCACGGCCTCCAGCTTCTGTTGCCTCACAGTTGGCAGGTGCTCAGTGAAAGTGGATCACTGAAGAGGGGTGTGAGTGCTGAAGGATTAAGATTCACTTTCGGGGTGGGGGTGGGGAGAGGGAGCGGGAGCTCTGGGGTATACCAAGAAAATGTTGATTTTTTGACCCTGTATTTAGTGCATCTCCCAGCAATTTGGGGCCTACTTTTGATTCCGTCTTTGAAAAGTAATTTACCCAGGGAAGGTCACAAACCTATTTTAAATATGAAAAATAAAAGTAGAGGTAGGGACTTTGACAGAACTTCACAGTAACCACTCCTCTCATTGGGATTCCAACCCCAGATTTGCAAACTGAAACCTTTTACGACACGAACCTAAATTAATCCCAACCGGCAGTTCATTGTACGTTCACAAGACAAAACTGACTAACACATCTGTCCCGGTCCCCGGACCCCACAGCTGCCCAGAGCAGGCCGGGGGCAGGGATCGGGGTAAAGATTACCAGTTTTTTAGTGATGTTGGTTGAGGGATAAATATTGGCCAGGATGCCAGGGAGATCTCCCCTGATCTTCTTCGAAATAGTGCCATGGGATCATTTATGTCCACCTGAGAGGGGCCTCAGTTTAACGTTTCATCCGAAAGACGGCACCTCCGACAGTGCAGCACTCCCTCAGTACTGGCACTGGGAGTGTCAGCCAAGATTGTGTGCTCAGGTCATAAGGGTGTGCTGATTTAACTACTTTGAAACAAACAACTTTTATTTTAAAATAGCTTTGAGGTAATACACTTAATCAAGATCAGCAAAACAAAACCCTGCAAATGAGTTCTGTTGAAGGGTCATTACCCAAACATTAACTTGTCTTTTTTTTTGATTTGAAGTGGATCAACTTGGTGTGATTTCCACCTGAGTCTTGAGATGTCAGCCGCGGCTCAGTGGGTCGCACTCTCGTCTACCGAGCCGTGAAGGTTGTGGGTTCAGAGTCCCACTCCAGAGACCTGAGCACATAATCCAGGCTGACACTCCCGATGCAGTACTGAAGGAGTGCTGCACTGTCGGAGAATGCGGTCTTTCGGATGCAATGTTAAACTGAGTCTCCATCTGCTCCTCTCAGGTGGATATAAATGATCCCACAGCCACTATTTCAAAGAAGATCAGGGGAGATCTCCCTGGCATCCTGGCCAATATTGATCCCTCAACCAACATCACTAAAAAAACAGATTATCTGGTCGTTATCACATTACTGTTTGTGGGATCTTGCTGTGCACAAATTGGCTGCCGTGTTTCCTACATTACAGCAGTGACTACACTTCAAATGTACTTCATTGGCTGTAAAGCACTCTGGGATGTCCTGAGACCATGAAAGGCACTATGGAAATGTGAGCTCTTCCTTCCTGTCCAAGGCACGTTCCAAGGAGTTAGATCAAAACTACAACACAGAAACTGGCCATTCGTCCACAACTGGTCTATGCTGCGTTTATGCTCCACGCGAGCCTCCTCCCTCCCTACTTCAACTAACCCTATCTATGTTCCTTTCTCCCTCATGTGCTTATCTAGCTTCCCCTTAAAGGCATCTATGCTATTCACCTCAACTACTCCATGTGGTAGCAGATTAAGTGAGTGGGCAAGAAGGTGGCAGATGGAGTATAATGTGGGGAAACGTGAGGTTATTCACTTCGGTAGGAAGAATAGAAACACAGAACATTTTTTAAATATCGAGAAACTATTCCTGTTGGTTATGGTGTTCAGAGAGACTTGGGTGCCCTCATACAAGAAACACAAAAGGTTAGTAAGCAGGTGCAGCAGGCAATTAGGAAGGCAAATGGCATGTTGGCCTTTATTGCAAGGGGGTTGGAGGACAAGAGTAAGGAAGTCTTACTACAATTGTACAGGGCTTTAGTGAGACCTCACCTGGAGTACTGTGTACAGTTTTGGTCTCCTTACCTAAGGAAGGATATACGTGTCTTGGAGGTGGTGCAATGAAGGTTCACTAGATTAATTCCTGGGATGAGAGGGTTGTCCTATGAGGAGAGGTTGAGTAGAATGGGCCTATACTCTCTGGAGTTTAGAAGAATGAGAGGTGATCTCATTGAAACATATAAGATTATGAGGGGGCTTGACAGGGTAGTTGCTGAGAAATTGTTTCCCCTGGCTAAAAAGTCTAGAACTGGGGGGCATAGTCGCAGGATACGGGGTCGGCCATTCAAGACTGAGATGAGGAGGAATTTCTTCACGCAGAGAGTTGTGAATCTTTGGAATTCTCTACCCCAGGGGGCTGTGGATGCTGAGTCATTGAATATATTCAAGGCTGAGCTAGATAGAATTTTGGACTCTAGGGGAATCAAGGGATATGGGGAACAGGCGGGAAGGTGGAATTGAGTTTGAAGATCAGCCATGATCTTTCTGAATGGCGGAGCAGGCTCGAGGGGCAGTATGGCCTACTCCCGCTCCTATTTCTTATGTTCTTATGTTCTTCTGAGTTCCACATTCTGCAACAGAGCTCCGCTGGTGACTCAGTCGGTAATTGCACTGCCCGCTGTGGAGCTGAGCCTAACACACCAGGAAAATGTTTAGGTCCAATTGCAAATTTAGGACTTATATCAGAATGTTCTTCACACAAAGAATGATTAACTCTTGGAGTGAATTTCTGGGTGGCGAAAACCATGGAGTTAAAGGGACAGTTGGATTGTGCGATGGGGAGGGAGGGGAACAATAGATTTTTGTCGATGGGTGAGGTGAGATGTGTGAGATGGTCTCCCTCATCCGTATCTCTCTAATGGCCTCGTGTGCACTAATCTCTGAGTAGTTGTTGTTGAAATATGGCTCTTATCCAAGTCTTCGAATCACAGTTCTCCCACTCTGAGTAGCTCAGGAAATTGCAAGCTTTTTTAAGGAGCACTTAGGGTGCATATCTTCAAGCCCCATGTGCCAGAGATAAAAAGAAAGTTTAAATTAATGCTCTTCTCAATTTCCGTATATCTCACACTGCTATTACCATCAGAACTAAATGTTCTGATTGAGGATTAATTCATCAATGAGGCAACTGCATTAAGAACAGCTCTTTGGACCGTTCCAGGTCCATGGACGTCAAACAAATAAGAAATATAAATACAGATGGAATTGAATTGTTATGGGCCAGCTGGCCAGGCTGGATCGAGGGGCTAAAGTTTGCAAGTGCCCAGATTAGTTGACCTGCTGCTAGTGTGACTTGTTGGTGACTGTCGTTAATTAGGGAGCCGGAACGCAGAGGAGAAGCAGCTTCGAAGGGAGCAGTGATGTTGGTTGAGGGATAAATATTGGTCAGGGCACCAGGGAGAACTCCCCAGCTCCTCTTCTTCAAAATTGTGCCGTGGGGTCTTTTGCATCCCCCTGAGAGAGCAGAGGGGGCCTCAGTTTAACATTCCATCCGAAAGACCGCACCCTCCAACAGCGCTGCAGCACTCCCTCGGTAATGCACTGGAGTATCAGCCTGGGTTATGCGCTCAAGTCAGCGGTGTAGGATTCGAACCCACAACCTAAGAGGTAAGAGAGCTACCAACTGAGCCACGGCGGGCACAGCTGGCAAATGTGCTGTCAACGTTCACTGTTCAGTCCTGCACATGAAGATTGGCCACATCAGTGAGATCCAGGACAATTGCCAATGTCTCCGGGACTTCCAACACCGGCCATTGACTTCAAGAAAGCAGAGGAGAAAATTTGAAAAAGAAAGAAGAAATCAAAATGCAATAAAACTGTTTTCAGTGACTGAAGAGACAGCATGTTTGAGCTGGGGAGTGAGCAACCGGCCTAAGATTATAAACCGAAAACATTAATGAGATCGAAAGCCAAAGCTATAAATTGCCATTTACCTCAAGAGAAGCCTTAAATAGACTTCTGATAATTTAAGCAAAGGCACGCCCACCAGCTTTAAGTATTTAATCCAAAGTCCTTTGGCGATGCTGCAAACCCAGCCACACACGTGTCCTCTCAGCGAGCTCCTACTGTCAGGCCTGATGATTCTTCCTGGTCAGTTCAGCCGTGTTGTCATCATCCTTCCTGTTTGAGCAGGAACATTCAAAAGTAAGCAAACACAACGGAGACAAGATAAATAAAAAGGACTTTGGTGCGAACTGTCGTGTTTTTCCTTCAGAAGAGCAAGGGGGACGACCATAGAGAGCTGACAACGATAACAACAACAGCAACTTGCATTTATATAGCGCCTTTAACGTAATAAACATCCCAAGGCGCTTCACAGGAGCGATTATCAAACAAAATTTGACACCGAGCCACGTAAGGAGTTATTAGGACAGGTGACCAAAAGCTTGGTCAAAGAGGTAGGTTTTAAGGAGCGTCTTAAAGGAGGAGAGAGAGGCAGAGAGGTTTAGGGAGGGAATTCCAGAGCTTAGGGCCTGGGCAGCTGAAGGCACGGCCGCCAATGGTGGAGCGACAAAAATCGGGGATGTGCGAGAGGCCAATGATCTGGTCAATTTTTGTTACATGATCTCGGCATGTGTGCGATGCTGGCAAGGCTGGCATTTATTGCCCGTCCTCATTTGCCTTGAGTAGGTAGCGGTGGGCTGCCTTTTTGACCCCCTGCAGCCCCGTGTGGTGATGGTCCTTCCACAGTCCTGTTAGGTCAGGAGCTGCAAGATTCTGACCCAGCAACGAAGAAAGCAGTGATATCTGTCCAGGTCAGGATGGTGTGTGACTTGGAGGGGAACTTGGTTGTGTCGTGTTCCCACGACATTCCTACTTTTCATCTTCGTGGGTGGTAGAGGTCATGGGACTGGGAAGTGCTGTCGAATTTTCCATCAAAGCTTCTCCCTCCACTCCCTTTCCCCCACCTTCCCTTGCTCTCTTCTCGTTCGCCCGATAGTGGTGTCTCCTTGTTGGGCTTGAGTTAACTCCCAAGCTGATATGTCTGTTATTTATAGTCTATGGCCAGGAAATTCCTTGCAGCTGCTCCCCCTCCCCTCCCCCTTTCCCCCTTCTCCCCCCCTCCCCTCACCCCCATCCCTTCCACCTCCCCCTCCCCTTGCAGCTGCTCCCCTCCCCCTCCCCTTTTCCCCCTTCTGCCCCCCCCTCCCCTCACCCCCATCCCTTCCACCTCCCCCTCCCCTCGCAGCTGCTCCCCTCCCCCTCCCCCCATTCCCGCTCCCTCTCCACCTCCTTCCCCCTCCCGTTTCCCCTCCCCCTCCCCTCCCGCTCCCTCTCCCTCCCCTCCCGCTTCCCCTTTCCCTCCCTCTCCCTCCCCTTCCCCCTCTTTTTCCCCCTCAGCCTCACCTCTCCCTCCCCTCCCCTCCTGCTCCCCCTCTCCCTTCCCCTCCCCCCTCTCTCCTCCCTCGCTCACTCCCTCCCCTCCCTCTCCCACTCCCTTGTTGGGCTTGAGTTAACTCCCAAGCTGATGTGTCTGTTATTTACAGTTTTTATCGGTCTATGGCCAGGAAATTCGTTGCTGCTGCCCCCCTCCCCTTCCCTCTCCCCCTCCCCCCGCTCCCACTCCCCTCCCTTCCCCCTCCCGCTTCCCCTGCTGCTCCCCCTCCCCCTCCCTTCCACCACTGCTCCCCCTCTCCCTCCCCTTGCAGCTGCTCCCTCCCTCCCCCTCCATCTCCCTTTCCCCCTCTCCCTCCCCTCCCTTTCCCCCTCCCTTTCTTCCTCCCCTTCTCCCTCTCCCTCCCCTCTCCCGTCCGTTCCCCCACCCATCCTCCTCCCCTGGCCCTCTCCCCTCCCCCCTCTCCCTCTCCCTCCCCTAGCCCTCTCCCTCTCCCCCTCCCCTAGCCCTCTCCCTCTCCCTCCCCTAGCCCTCTCCCTCTCCCCCTCCCCTAGCCCTCTCCCTCCCCCTCTCCCTCCCCTCCCCCTCTCCCTCGCCTCTCCCTCTCCCACTCCCCCTCACCCTTGCTGCGTTTACTGCATTACAACAATGACTGCACTTCAAAACACTTTGGCATGCCCTTAAAATTCTATTTTAATTAAACGCAAACTGCACAGATAAATTTAATAGCTTAATTGGTGAGGTATCAATCAGTAACGTTTGTGGTAGAACATGCTCGTAAAAATTAGAATCTCAGTCTCCAATATAATTGCTTTTAATTGTAATAATTGAGAAAAAACGGTAAGCAATTGGTGAGAAATTTCCTTGTTCATGCCGTGTCTGGCAATTGGTACAATCCAGGTGTGGGGTAATTGTTAAGGGCACAGAGCCAGGAGGGAGGATTTACTGGGCGCTGCTCTTGCCTGACGGCATTGCTATTACTGAGAAGCTTAACTTTGGTGGCAGGGCTTTAAAGCAAATGCAGCCTGAATTAACTCATTGCGATTGGCACTGGGCCCTGACAAAATTACCCCCACATCTGGACTGTAGCAACTGTACATTGGTTTGCTAGGGCCTTGCAATCGCTCCCCAACGTAAATGAGGCAGAAAACACAACACCAGCGACCAACACCTGCTTCAGATCGTAGATTCCAACCTTGGGAAACAGCAACAACAACGTGCATTTATATAGTGACATTAACGCTATAAAAACGTCCCAAGGCGCTTTGCAGGAGCGATTATCAAACAAAATTTGACACCGAGCCACATAAGGAGATATTAGGACAGGTGACCAAAAGCTTGGTCAAAGAGGTAGGTTTTCAGCAGCGTCTTAAAGGAGGAGAGAGAGGCCGAGAGGTTTAGGGAGGGAATTGCAGAGCTTAGGGCCCAGGCAGCTGAAGGCACGGCCGCCAATGGTGGAGCGATTAAAATCAGAGATGTACAAGTGGCCAGAATTGGAGGAGCGCAGAGATCTTGGAAGGGAGGTAGGGCTGGAGGAGGTCACAGAGATAGGGAGGGGCGAGGCATCCAGATATATATATAAAGCACTTCCTGTCAACTTTTTCCATTATAAACTCCTGTGTCCACAAGTATAATGGAACCTGAGTCTCCAAACTTGTCAATTACACCCAGTGGAGGCAATGAAGGGCCACTGCTGGTGGGAGGGTGTAATTACAGAGTGACACGTTTTCACAGGCAGTTTCCATTACAAACGCGGGCGTAGCAATTTATAATTGATCAATAAAAGGAAGGATAGAATGTACGACTTTAAAATGGTGACTGAATTACGTCGACGCACTCTGCCCTAATTATCCCCTGATATCTAACCCTGCTTCCCAGTCAGTGGGTCACACTCTCGGCCTTCTGAATCAGAAGGTCATGGGTTCGAGCCCCACTCCAGAGACTCGAGCACGTAATCCCAGGCTGACACTCCCAGTGCTGTACTGAGGGAGCGCAGCACTGTCGGTAAGTGCCGTCTTTCGGATGAGATGTTAAATCGAGGCCCTGTCTGCCCTCTCAGGAGGGCGTAAGAGATCCCGTGAAGAAGAGCAGGGGAGTTCTCCGCAGTGTCCTGGGCAACATTTATCCCTCGACCAACATCATTAAAACAGATTATGGGGTCATTATCTCAACTTGCCATGGTGGGGTTTGAGTTCACAACTTCTGGATTGTTGCTCCAGTACCATTCCCACTAGGCTACTGTACCCTTGTGTCTTTGGCCCTTCACTTAGGTTTCTCAATTAAAAAGGTACTTTGCCGAAAATTCACACAAGGATAATTTCCGACAGACAGATGAGAAGTTTACTTGTCTTTCCTTGTTGCCAATTAAGACTATTCTGATACTTTTGCTTGACGTTTGTAGGAGATCAGTACTATTTCTGATGAACCTTTTAACGCGGCTTTCTGAAGGTCGGCCTCTATTTCACTGCACTGTGTCTCAGTAATTTAGGTTTGTACACACCACAGGCCAGATTACAAAACCCGATTATATATCTCCATTATGCTGCCTCTGTGATATAATTCCGCAGGTATGTATGGCTGATATGAGAGGACACTTGTCCTTTAATCAATGCTTTCTCCGATGTTGACTCTTCCTCTCCTGAAAGGCAGTGACTTGTGCTGTAACCTTGTTCCACTTTTTCTTTGATCGGGCTTTTTGGACGTCCCGATTAATCTCTGCTTCCTTTGGCTCGGCGTTTCATTTTCCTCACGCCTCTGTGTAACGCATTGGGATGCCATTCTACATTAAAGGGGCTGTAGTTAAGGGCAAGGTACAGCAAGGCAGTCAGCACATAGCAATAAACAACAAATGCATGTGCTGGAGGCACTCCTGTACTTCACCCAAATGGTAACTGTAGCCTAGATGGTGAGTGTTGACAGAATACTAGACCATAGGGACATCATAACTAGGCCCACTCCTCTCCTCAACCAAAAATAACCTTTTATATGGTGCCTTTTACATAGTAAAGCAGGGAAAGAATTTACAGGGCTATGGGGAAAGAGCAGGGGAATGGGAGTAATTGGATAGCTCTTTCAAAGAGCCGGCACAGGCACGATGGGCCGAATGGCCTCCTCCTGTGCTGTACCTACTATGACACTATGAAAATGTCCCAAGGCGCTTCACAGGAGCGATTATCAAACAAAATTTGACACCGAACCACATAAGGAGATATTAGGACAGGTGACCAAAAGCTTGGTCAAAGAGTTGGGTTTTAAGGAGCGTCTTAAAGGAAGAGAGAGGTGTAGAGAGGGAATTCCAGAGCTTAGGGCCTAGATGACTGAAGACACGGCCGCCAATGGTGGAGCGATTAAAATCAGGGGATGTGCAAGAGGCCAGAATTGGAGGAACATTCCAAATAAATATGGACATTCCAGTAGGGAAGACTGGATAGAAACCAGGATCAGAAAATCTGGTTGATTTTTGCCTCGGGGGTGCTGAGGTGAATTGCAGTACTCCCACAGCCAACACAGGATCCGCTAACACAACGCAGGTCAAGAGCCCGGGACTTTCCTGGTCTGTATGGGTCTACCACACACTGGTCTCCAAACTGGAGGAGCTTTCTAAATGGACACCTCCGAGGGCCTCGGTTATCAATGTATCCATCAGCTTGTGTTTCTGACGTTTGTGAGCATGTAGTCCTGAGATTGTACTAAACTGTAGAACCAAAATAAATATCATATTTAATCTCTGTGCATCTAGAAAAGAGAAGGCTGAGGGGTGACCTGATAGAGGTCTTTAAAATTATGAAGGGGTTTGATAGGGTAGACGTAGAGAGGATGTTTCTACTTGTCGGGGAGTCCAAAACTAGGGACCATAAATATAAGATAATCACTAATAAATCCAATAGGGAATTCAGGAGAAACTTCTTTACCCAGAGAGTGGTTAGAAAGTGGAACTCGCTACCACAAGGAGTAGTTGAGGTGAATAGCATAGATACATTTAAGGGGCAGCTAGATAAACACATGGGGGAGAAAGGAATAGAAGGATACACTGATAGGGTGAGATGAAGGAGGGTGGGAAGAGGCTCATGTGGAGCATAATCACCAGCATAGATCAGTTGGACCGAATGGCCTGTTTCTGTGCTGTAGTTTCGATGTAACTCGATGTAAATTCTATGTAATGACCGCTATGCTTTCAGCATCTACTTTATACAAACATTCTCTGCGATACCTTTTCTACATTTCCTTTCCAGACAGCCTCAGGAATCCCTAGTGTGATGGATTCACATCAGTGGGGGAGGAGGTTGAAGATGCCAGAATCTTATTTGTCACAAACAACCATCTAGCTGCTTATTGAATTTTTAATTTAATTCCTTCTCAGGTATGGCGTCGCTGGCAAGGCCGGCATTTATTGCCCATCCCTAACAACTGCATGGTTTGCTAGGCCACTTCAGAGCAGTTAAGAGTCACTCATGCTGATGTGGAACTGGAGTCCCATGTCGGCTAGACTGGGTAAGGACGGCAGGTTTACATAGGAACATAGGAACAGGTGGAGGCCATCAGCTCCTGGAGCCTGTTTCACCATCCAATTAGACCATGGCTGATCTGTATCTTAACTCCATCTACCCGCCTTGGTTCCGTAACCCTTAATACCCTTCCTTACCCAACAAAAATCTATCAATCTCAGTTCTGACATTTTCAATTGACCCCCAGCCTCAACAGCTTTTTGGGGGAAGAGAGTTCCAGATTCCCACTCCCCTTTGTGTGACGAAGTGCTTCCTGACATCACCCCCTGAACGGCCTAGCTCTAATTTTAAGGTTATGCCCCCTTGTTCTGCACTCCCCCCACCAGAGGAAATAGTTTCTCTCTCTCTACCCTATCAAATCCTTTAATCAGCTTAAACACCTCGATTACATCATCCCTTGATCTTCCTTCTCTAAAGGATATTACTGAGCCAGTTGGGGTTTTACGACAATCCAACAGTTTCATGGTCACTTGTAAACATTCCTGGCCTGTTTTCCATCACTTTTTTTGTTATTTCTCTCCTGGCACAAAAGTTCTCGTGGGCCTTTGTGGCAATTGTTTTATTTTTTTTCCTGCAGCACCATGACAACTACCAGTAACCACCCCCCTCCAAAGGCAGGAGTGGGGAAGGAGAGGAGGAGTTACTGTGTGCCCACCCACCCACCCACCGGCTCTCACACACCCACATCTGCAGACTAAGGTGGCCAGACCTTACCTTGGCAGACAATTAGTGTGTGCAGACACTCCAATTCTATGACGGCAGATCGGATTGCACAGACGGCTGTAGAAGCCCAACTAACCAAATTTATCATAGTTACTGGTTCTCCCCTGCACCATCGGTGACAAACCCTTCACTACCATGATCTGATACACTGGAACTGTACGAGGAAGCTAGGAACTGTGGAGGAGCAGAGACGTTTAGAGGTCCAAGTACAGAAATCACTAGAAGCTAGTGGACGGGTACAAAAAATAATTAAAAAGGCTAATGAAATGTTGGTCTTTATCTCGAGGGGGCTGGAATACAAAGGGGAGGAAGATATGCCACACTTGTATAAAGCTCTGGTTAGATCCCATTTAAAGTATTGCGTTCAGTTCTGGGCACCGCACCTCAGGAAGGATATATTGGCCTTGGAGAGGGTGCAGCGCAGATTCACCAGAATGATACCGGGGCCAAAAGGGTTAAATTAAGAGGGCAGGTTGTATAGACAAGGCTTGTATTCCCTTGAGTATAGAAGATCAAGGGGCGAAATAAATGAGGTCTTTAAGATGATTAAAGGATTCGATAGGATAGATAGAAACTATTTCCTCTGGTGGGAGAGTCTAGAACAAGGGGGCATAATCTTAAAATTAGAGCTGGGCCGTTCAGGGGTGATGTCAGGAAGCATTTCTTCACACAAAGGGGAGTGGAAATCTGGAACTCTCTCCCCCAAAAAGCTGTAGAGGCTGGGGGTCAATTGAAAATTTCAAAACTGAGATTGATAGATCTTTGTTAGGTATGAGTATTAAGGGTTATGGAACCCAAGGCGGGTAGATGGAGTTAGGATACAGATCAGCCATGATCTCATTGAATAGCGGAACAGGCTCAAGGGGCTGAATGGCCTCCTCCTGTTCCTGTCTTCCTAACTCTCCAAATCCTTTGCCACCTCTCTCTCCAACTTCAAAAGAAGCCCAAAATCTAACCTTTTCAATTGGGCCTTTGATCCGCTTTCCACAATATTTCCCCACTTCCTGCTCTGATCTCCTGTCAAGTGCTTTGGGACGTTTGTTGAGTGAAAGGCACCATATGAGGGCAAGTTGTTATTTCCATCCTAACCCCCCGTGTGGATGACATGTGACTCCCTCCCCCCACCCCGCACTCCCCATGGGTGCCTTGCAAACAATTACAGCCTGAACAGATGGGTTGCTGAGGAAGCCACTAAATTCCTTGTCTCAACACTGCTGGAAAACCTCACGAGAAATGTTTCAAAGCAATTTATTTTTGGATTGAGAATTTCTTGGTAAACCACTAAGTCATGACAGAGCTGTTCATTCCCCTAGGACACAACTTCTTTGACCTTTGTGGCTGAATGTGTTCCCTGCAGCACACACAGATGGCTGAACATGTGATGGGTTTATAGGCAGGAGCGGCCTACAATGCTGCAGAATACCACCGGACACAGAGGCCATCCATCCGGTAAGCACTCCCTACGTACAGATCTTGACGTTACTACGCCACACCACGTCTGACCTATCATCTCCTGCCTGACTTACCACCTGAGGTAGCTTCTAGTGAATAACAAAGGAATGTTCAAGACCACAACAACAACTTGCATTTATATAGCGCCTTTAACGTAGTAAAATGTCCCAAGGCGCTTCACAGGAGTGATTATCAAGCAAAGTTTGACACCGAGCCACCTAAGCACATATTAGGACAGGTAAGAAATAGGTTTTAAGAAGCATCTTAAAGGAGGAGAGGTAGAGAGGCAGAGAGGTTTAGGGAGGGAATTCCAGAGCTTAGGGCTTAGGCAGCTGAAGGCACGGCCGCCAATGGTGGAGCGATGAAAATCGGAGATGCGCAAGAGGCCTGAATTGGAGGAGCGCAGGGATTTCAGAGGGCTGTGGGGCTGGAGGAGGTTATAGACACAATGGGCAAAAAGCATCCTGCCCAGCCTCTGGGGCCTACTAGCATGTTGACTTGCATTTTATGGGAACAGGAGTAGGCCATTCAGCCCCTCGAGCCTGCTCCGCCACTCAATGAGATCACGACTGATCTGCTCTTCAACTCCATTTTAAAAAAAAATTCGTTCACGGGATGTGGGCGTCGCTGGCGAGGCCAGCATTTATTGCCCATCCCTAATTGCCCTCGAGAAGGTGGTGGTGAGCTGCCTTCTTGAACCGCTGCAGTCCGTGTGGTGACGGTTCTCCCACAGTGCTGTTAGGAAGGGAGTTCCAGGATTTTGACCCAGCGACAATGAAGGAACGGCGATATATTTCCAAGTTGGGATGGTGTGTGACTTGGAGGGGAACGTGCAGGTGGTGTTGTTCCCATGCGCCTGCTGCTCTTGTCCTTCTAGGTGGTAGAGGTCGCGGATTTGGGAGGTGCTGTCGAAGAAGCCTTGGCGAGTTGCTGCAGTGCATCCTGTGGATGGTGCACACTGCAGCCACAGTGCGCCGGTGGTGAAGGGAGTGAATGTTTAGGGTGGCGGATGGGGTGCCAATCAAACGGGCTGCTTTATCTTGGATGGTGTCGAGCTTCTTGAGTGTTGTAGGAGCTGCACTCATCCAGGCAAGTGGAGAGTATTCCATCACACTCCTGACTTGTGCCTTGTAGATGGTGGAAAGGCTTTGGGGAGGCAGGAGGTGAGTCACTCGCCGCAGAATACCCAGCCTCTGACCTGCTCTCGTAGCCACAGTATTTATATGGCTTGTCCAGTTCAGTTTCTGGTCAATGGTGACCCCCAGGATATTGATGGTGGGTGGATTCGGCGATGGTAATGCCGTTGAATGTCAAGGGGAGGTGGTTAGACTCTCTCTTGTTGGAGATGGTCATTGCCTGGCACTTATCTGGCGCGAATGTTACTTGCCACTTATGAGCCCAAGCCTGGCTGTTGTCCAGGTCTTGCTGCATGCAGGCTCGGACTGCTTCATTATCTGAGGGGTTGCGAATGGAACTGAACACTGTGCAGTCATCAGCGAACATCCCCATTTCTGACCTTATGATGGAGGGAAGGTCATTGATGAAGCAGCTGAAGATGGTTGGGCCTAGGACACTGCCCTGAGGAACTCCTGCAGCAATGCCCTGGGGCTGAGATGATTGGCCTCCAACAACCACTACCATCTTCCTTTGTGCTAGGTATGACTCCAGCCACTGGAGAGTTTTCCCCCTGATTCCCATGGACTTCAATTTTACTAGGGCTCCTTGGTGCCACACTCGGTCAAATGCTGCCTTGATGTCAAGGGCAGTCACTCTCACCTCACCTCTGGAATTCAGCTCTTTTGTCCATGTTTGGACCAAGGCTGTAATGAGGTCTGGAGCCCAGTGGTCCTGGCGGAACCCAAACTGAGCATCGGTGAGCAGGTTATTGGTGAGTAAGTGCCGCTTGATAGCACTGTCGACGACACCTTCCATCACTTTGCTGATGATTGAGAGTAGACTGATGGGGCGGTAATTGGCCGGATTTGATTTGTCCTGCTTTTTGTGGACAGGACATACCTGGGCAATTTTCCACATTGTCGGGTAGACTGCCAGTGTTCTAGCTGTACTGGAACAGCTTGGCTAGAGGCGCAGCTAGTTCTGGAGCACAAGTCTTCAGCACTACAGCTGGGATGTTGTCGGGGCCCATAGCCTTTGCTGTATCCAGTGCACTCAGCCGTTTCTTGATATCACGTGGAGTGAATCGAATTGGCCGAAGACTGGCTTCCGTGATGGTGGGGATATCGGGAGGAGGCAGAGATGGATCATCCACTCGGCACTTCTGGCTGAAGATGGTTGCAAGCGCTTACAGCCTTGTCTTTTGCACTCACGTGCTGGACTCCGCCATCATTGAGAATGGGGATGTTTGCAGAGCCTCCTCCTCCCGTTAGTTGTTTAATTGTCCACCACCATTCACGACTGGATGTGGCAGGACTGCAGAGCTTTGATCTGATCCGTTGGTTGTGGAATCGCTTAGCTCTGTCCATAGCATGTTGCTTCCGCTGTTCAGCATGCATGTAGTCCTGAGTTGTAGCTTCACCAGGTTGGTACCTCATTTTTCGGTACGCCTGGTGCTGCTCCTGGCATGTTCTTCTGCACTCCTCATTGAACCAGGGTTGATCCCCTGGCTTGTTGGTAATGGTAGAGTGAGGAATATGCCGGGCCATGAGGTTACAGATTGTGCTGGAATACAATTCTGCTGCTGCTTATGGCCCACAGCGCCTCATGGATGCCCAGTTTTGAGCTGCTCGATCTGTTCTGAATCTATCCCATTTAGCACGGTGGTAGTGCCACACAACACGTTGGATGGTGTCCTCAGTGCGAAGACGGGACTTCATCTCCACGAGGACTGTGCGGTGGTCACATCCTACCAATACTGTCATGGACAGATGCATTTGCGACAGGTAGATTGGTGAGGACGAGGTCAAGTAAGTTTTTCCCTCGTGTTGGTTCGCTCACCACCTGCCGCAGGCCCAGTCTGGCAGCTATGTCCTTCAGGACTCGGCCAGTAGTGGTGCTACCGAGCCACTCTTGGTGATGGACATTGAGGTCCCCCACCCAGAGTACATTCTGTGCCCTTGCTACTCTCAGTGCTTCTTCCAAGTGGTGCTCAACATGGAGGAGGACTGATATCATCAGCTGAGGGAGGACGGTAGGTGGTAATCAGCAGGAGGTTTCCTTGCCCATGTTTGACCTGATGCCATGAGATTTCATGGGGTCCAGAGTCAATGTTGAGGACTCCCAGGGCCACTCCCTCCTGACTGTATATCACTGTACCGCCACCTCTGGTGGGTCTGCTCCTGCCGGTGGGACAGGACATACCCAGGGATGGTGATGGAAGAGTCTGGGACGTTGGCTGAAAGATATGATTCTGTAAGTATGGCTATGTCAGGCTGTTGCTTGTCTAGTCTGTGGGACAGCTCTCCCAATTTTGGCACAAGTCCCCAGATGTTAGTAAGGAGGACCTTGCAGGGTCGACTGGGCTTGGTGTTTTGCCGTTGTTGTGTCCGGTGCCTCGTGGTCCGACCGGTTTTATTCTTATTATGACTTTTCGTAGCGATATTTTACAACGGAGTGGCTTGCTAGGCCATTTCAGAGGGCAATTAAGAAATCAACCACATTGCTGTGGGTCTGGAGTCACATATAGGCCAGACCGGGAAAGGGCGGCAGGCTTCCTTCCCTGAAGGACATTAGTGAACCAGATGGGTTTTTACGACAATCCGGTAGTTTCATGGCCATCATTACTGATACTGGTACGTTAATTCCAGATTTTTATTTAATTAATTGAATTTAATTAATTAATTGAATTTAAATTTGCCAGCTGCCATGGCGGGATTTGAATTCATGACTCTGGATTTTAGTCCAAGCCCCTGGATTACTAGCCCAGTAACATAACCACTATGCTACCGTACCCCGATTTACCTGCTATTGCCCCAAATACCTTGGTACACTTACCCAACAAAAAAATCTATCGACTTGAGTCTTATTGTACCAATCATGACGAACAACCTGGAGCACTTTACAAGAGGGCAAAGAGGTGCTGAGCAGAAGGTAGGAGGGGATTGCATAGTTAAAAAGAAGGACTTCTAAGACTTATAAGATTTTTGAAGGAGGGCTGTGGCATAATAAGATAAAGTGGTTTTGGGAGAGAGTTCTATAAAGAGGGGTTTTGTAGTGACTAAACTTTGTGGCAC
Organism: Heptranchias perlo; assembly: GCF_035084215.1. Taxonomy (NCBI): domain Eukaryota; kingdom Metazoa; phylum Chordata; class Chondrichthyes; order Hexanchiformes; family Hexanchidae; genus Heptranchias; species Heptranchias perlo. The sequence continues at coordinate 6,569,497 of NC_090343.1, forward strand.
AAAGGGAACTAGGAACAAGCAATGATACAGTGTCAGTAGGCTATTTGACTGGCGGGGGCAGCACCGCAGCCAACCCCAATCTGATGTCGTCCACACGCTGGGGCAGATTTTCTTCTGAACCGCTCGGGCGTAAAGGACCCCTGGGGCGCAACTCATAAGGGAGATCGGGCGGGGAAGACTGCATGCTCGAGCAGCACTCAAGAATGGGAAGCCTGGCTGACGTTTCACCTTCCTAGGCCACAGGCACTGAGGCCAATTGTAGCATCACGCCAGTGGAGATAAGAGCAAGGGACTTTCCTGGACTGTTGAGTTCAGTTCCACACTGGTTAGTGCAAAGACTAACCAAAGCCTCAGTATGAGCTCTTATCAAGCCAGGAGTAACATTGAAATATAGCCCTTCCGTTAATAATCTGACAATTGAGTAGAATGGGCCTATACTCTCTGAAGTTTAGAAGAATGAGAGGTGATCTCATTGAAACACATAAGATTCTAAGAGGGCTTGACAGGGTAGATGCTGAGAGGCTGTTTCCCCTGGCTGGAGAGTCTAGAATTGGGGACATGCTCTCAAGATAAGGGGTCGGACATTTAGGACTGAGATGAGGAGGAATTTCTTCACTCAGAGAGTCATGAATATTTGGAATCCTCTACCCCAGAGGACTGTGGATGCTGAGTCGTTGAGTATATTCAAGGCTGAGATTGATAGATTTTTGGACTCTAAGGGAATTGGGGGATATGGGGATTGCGCAAGAAAGTGGGGTTGAGGTCAAAGATCAGCCATGATCTTATTGAATGGCTCGAGGGACCGTATGGCCCACTCCTGCTCCTATTTTTTATGTTCTAATACAGCAATCGGTGAGGATTCTGAGAATGATGAACCAAATGGAAAACCCCAACTAACCAGATAGCATTAATGGCAGTGGAATTCTTTCATAGCTACACAGCAGAGCTCGCTGATTCATCAATTGGCACTCTCGCTTAAATTTATAGATAATTCACCACCTGCCCTACAACTTACATAGAATTCACAGCACAGAAACAGGCCATTCGGCCCAACTGGTCTATGTTGGCGTTGATGCTCCACACAAGCCTCCTCTCGCCCCTCGTCATCTAACCCTATCAGCATTTCCTTTGATTCCTTTCCCCCTCATGTTTATCCCTTAAATGCATCTATGCTATTCGCCTCAACAACTCCTTGTGGTAGCGAGTTCCACGTTCTCACCACTCTCTGGGTAAAGAAGTTTCTCCTGAATTCCCTATTGGATTTATTAGGGACTACCTTATATTTGTGGCCCTTAGTTTTGGACTCCTCAACAAGTGGAAACATCTTCTCTACGTCTACCCTATCACAGAATCATAGAATCATAGAATGGTTACAGCACAGAAGGAGGCCATTCGGCCCATCAAGCCTGTGCCGGCTCTTTGTAAGAGCAATCCAGTTAGTCCCATTCCCCCGCTCTTTCCCTGTAGCCCTGCAAATTTTTTTCCTTCAAGCATTTATCCAATTCCTTTTTGAAAGCCATGATTGAATCTGCTTCCACCACCCTTTCAGGCACCGCATTCCAGATCCTAACCGCTCGCTGTGTAAAAAAGTTTTTCCTCATGTCACCTTAAATCTGTGTCCTCTGGTTCTTGACCTTTCTGCTGATGTGAACAATTTCTCTTTATTTACTTTATCTAAACATTTCATGATTTTGAACACTTCTGTCAAATCTCCTCTCAACTTTCTCTGTTCTAACGAGAACAACCCCAGCTTCTCCAGTCACTCATCCCTGATACCATTCTAGTAAATCTTTTCTGCACCCTCTCTAACACCTTCACATCCTTCCTAAAGTGTGGTGCCCAGAATTGGACACAATACTCCAGTTGTGCCTGAACCAGTGTTTTATAAAGGTTCAACATAACTTCTTTGCTTTTGTACTCTATGCCTCTAGTTATAAAGCCCAGGATCCCGTATGCTTTTTTAACCACTTTCTCAACCTGTCCTGCCACCTTCAAAGATTTGTGCACATATACCCCCAGGACTCTCTATTCCTGTGCCCCCTTTAGAATTGTACCATTTAGTTTATATTGCCTCTCCTCGTTCTTCCTGCCAAAATGTATCATTTCCTGCTTCTCTGAGTTAAATTTCATCTGCCATGTGTCCGCCCAGTCCACCAGCCTGTCTATGTCCTCTTGAAGTCTATCACTATCCTCCTCACTTTTTACTACACTTCCAAGTTTTGTGTCATCTGCAAATTTTGAAATTGTGTCCTGTACACCCAAGTGCAAGTCAGTAATATATATCAAAAAGAGCAGTGGTCCCAGCACTGACCCCTGGGGAACACCACTGTACACCTCCCTCCAGTCCGAAAAACAACCATTCATCACTACTCTCTGTTTCCTGTCACTTAGCCAATTTCGTGTCCATGCTGCCACTGCCCCTTTTATTCCATGGGCTTCAACTTTGCTGACAAGCCTATTATGTGGCACTTAATCAAACCGCTCTGCCCTCATCAACACTTTCTGTTATCTCATCAAAAAACTCAATCAAGTTAGTTAAACACGATTTGCCTTTAACAAATCCATGCTGGCTTTCCTTAATTAATCCACACTTGTCCAAGCGACTATTAATTTTGTCCTAGATTATCGTTTCTAAAAGATTCCCCACCACTGAGGTTAAACTGACTGGCCTGTAGTTGCTGGGTTTATCCTTACACCCTTTTTTGAACAAGGGTGTAACATTTGCAATTCTCCAGTCCCCTGGCACCACCCCGGTATCCACTGATGTTTGGAAGATTATGGCCAGTACCTCCGCAATTTCCACCCTTACTTTCCTCAGCAACCTAGGGTGCATCCCATCCAGACCAGGTGACTTATCTACTTTAAATACTGCTAGCCTTTCTAGTACCTCCTCTTTATCCCATTTTTATCCCATTTCTAGCCCGTTCAGTATCTCAACTATCTCCTCTTTTACTGTGACTTTGGTAGCATCATCTCCCTTGGTAAAGACAGATGCAAAGTACTCATTTAGTATCTCAGCCATCCCCTCTGCCTCCATGAGTAGATCTCCTTTTTGGTCCTTAATCGGCCCCACCCCTCCTCTTACTACCCGTTTACTATTTACATGCCTATAGAAGACTTTTGGATTCCCTTTTATGTTGGCCGCCAGTCTATTCTCATACTCTCTCTTTGCCCCTTTTATTTCCTTTTTCACTTCTCCTCTGTACTTTCTCTATTTAGCGGTTCAAGAAGGCGGCTCACCACCACCTTCTCAAGGGCAATTAGGGATGGGCAATAAATGCCGGCCTCGCCAGTGACGCCCACATCCCATGAACGAATAAAAAAAAGCCTGCTTCTCACTTGTATTATCAACCTGACATCTGTTATACGCTCCCTTTTTCTACTTCATCTTACTCTCTATCTCTTTCGTCATCCAGGGAGCTGTGACTTTAGTTGCTCTACCTTTCCCCCTCGTGGGAATGTGCCTGGACTGTACCCGAACCATCTCCTCTTTAAAGACCGTCCATTGTTCAATTACAGTTTTGCCTGCCAATCTTCGATTCCAATTTACCCGGGCCAGATCCGTTCTCAACCCACTGAGGTAGGCTCTCCTCCAATTAAGTATTTTTTACACTGGATTGCTCCTTGTCCTTTTCCATAACTAATCTAAACCTTATGATACTATGATCACTGTTCCCTAAATTTTATGATTCTATACCCACTTTGCCAACAATGCTGGGGTGTGTGAGAAATGTTATGCTTAGATTCACAGAGCTGTGTCATTTGTATATTTACTTAAAGTATTTCTACATGAGATCTCAGTTGAGTTTTGAAAGCTTGTTTACCGTGGGCTCCTGTCCAAGGTTGAGAATAGGTATTGCACAGCCTTCAACGTTTCAAATTCCTCAGTTTGTTGGCTTTGTTATTTCAAAACAACATTCAGTCTTCTGAATAAAATGGGATGGGACCTGACTGTAAGGCAACAGGAAGCCTGTGGTAAGCAATATTTCCACTATGTGTATGGTGGTGTTAGTGACTAACATGATTTTACCATGATACTTCTGCAGCTCCCTCACATCCACCATTGATGCCCTTGTCCCCAGCAAAACCTTTAGTCACGTTCCCATCCTGCTCACTCCCCCTGGTACAGCCCCCGTCTTTTCCCCCCTTAAGTCCAAGGGACGCAGACTTGAGCGTATTGGCAAATTGGCAAAGGCAGTCTGGAGGACGAGTTCGTGGAATGCATTTGAAACAGTTTCCTAGAACAATACGTCATGGAACCAACCAGGAAACAGGCTATTTTAGATCTTGTACTGTGTAATGAGACAGGGTTAATTAGTAATCTCACAGTAAAGGATCCTCTGGGGAAGAGTGATCATAATATGATAGACTTTCACATTGAGTCTGGGAATGATGTGCTTAAGTCAGAAACTTAAATAAAGCAATTACATAGGTATGAGGGGTGAGTTGGTAAAGGCAGACTGGAAAATTAGATTAAAGGTTATGACAGTAGATAAGCAATGGCAAACATTTAAAGAGATATTTCAACATTCTCAACGAATATACATTCCATTGGGAAATAAAAACTCCACAGGAAAAGTGATTCATCCATGGCTAACTAAAGAAGTTAAAGATAGTATTAGATTAAAAGAAGAGGCCTGTAATGTTGCCAGAGAAGTAGTAAGCCTGAGGATTGAAAGAGTTTTAGAAACCAATAAAGGATGACCAAAAATTGATAAAAAGGAAAAATATAGAATATGACAGTAAACTAGCAAGAAATATAAAAATAGATTGTAAGAACTTCTACAAGTATGTAAACAGGAAGAGAGTAGCAAAAGTAAACGTTGGTCCCTTAGAGGCTGAGACAGGAGAAATTACAATGGGGAATAAGGAAATGGCAGAGATGTTAAACAAATATTTTGTATCTGTCTTCACCATAGAAGACACAAAAAGCATACCAGAAATAGTGGGGAACCAAGGGGCTAATGAGAGTGAGGAACTTAAAGTAATTAATATTAGTACAATAAAAGTATTGGAGAAACTAATGGGACTAAAAGCCAATAAATCCCCCGGACCTGATGGCCTACATCTGAGGATTCTAGAAGAGGTGGCTGCAGAGATAATGGATGCATTGGTTGTGATGTTCCAAAATTCCCTTGATTCTAGAACGGTCCCAGTGGATTGGAAGGTAGCAAATGTAACCCAGCTATTCAAGAAAGGAGGGAGAGAAAAAACAGGGAACTACAGACCAGTTAGCCTGACATTGGTTGTCGGAAAAATGCTGGAATCCATTATTAAGGAAGTGGTAACAGGGCACTGAGAAAATCATAATATGATTAGGTGGAGTCAACATGGTTTTATGAAAAGGAAATCGTGTTTGACAAATGTATTAGATTTTTTTGAGGATGTAACGAACAGGGTACATAAAGGCAAACCAGTGGATGTAGTATACTTGGATTTTCAAAAGGCATTTGTTAAGGTGCCACATAAAAGGTTGTTACACAAGATAAGAGCTCATGGGGTTGGGGGTAATATATTAGCATGGATGGAGGATTGGTTAATGGACAGAAAACAGAGAGTAGGGATAAACGGGTCATTTTCAGGTTGGCAGGCTGTAACTAGTGGGGTGCCGCATGGATCAGTGCTCGGGCCTCAGCTATTTACAATCTATATTAATGAATTGGATGAAGGAACCGAGTGTAATGTATCGAAGTTTGCTGACGGTACAAAGCTAGGTGGGAAAGTAAGCTGTGAGGAGGACACAAACCTGAAAAGAGATATAGAGAGGTTAAGTGAGTGAACAAGAAGGTGGCAGATGGAGTATAATGTGGGGAAATGTGAGGTTATTCACTTTGGTAGGAAGAATAGAAAAACAGAATATTTTTTAAATGATGAGAAATTATTAAATATTGGTGTTTAGAGAGATTTGGGTATCCTCGTACAAGAAACACAAAAACCTAGCATGCAGGTACAACAAGCAATTAGGAAGGCAAATGGCATTTTGGTCTTTATTGCAAGGGGGTTGGCGTACAAGAGTAAGGAAGTCTTATTACAATTGTATAGGGCTTTGGTGAGACCTCACCTGGAGTACTGTGTACAGTTTTGGTCTCCTTATCCAAGGAAGGATATACTTGCCTTAGAGGCAGTGCAACGAAGGTTCACTAGATTGATTCCTGGGATGAGAGCGTTGTCCTATGAGGAGAGATTGAGTAGAATGGGCCTTTACTCTTTGGAGTTTAAAAGAATGAGAGGAGATCTAATTGAAACATATAAGATTCTGAGGGGGCTTGACAGGGTAGATGCTGAGATATTGTTTCCCCTGGCTGGAGAGTCTAGAACTAGGGGGCATAGTCTCAGGATAAGGATTCGGCCATTTAAGACTGAGATGAGGAGGAATTTCTTCACTTGGAAGGTTGTGAATCTTTGGAATTCTCTACCCCAGAGGGCTGTGGATACTCAGTCGTTGAGTATATTCAAGGCTGAGGTAGATAGATTTTTGGGCTCCTGGGGAATCAAGGGATAAGTAGATTGGGCTGGAAAGTGGAGTTGAGGTTAAAGATCAGCCATGATCTTATTGAATGGCGGAGCCGGCTCGAGGGGCCATACGTCCTACTCCTACTCCTACTTCTTATGTTCTTATGTATGTGGCACACGAGTGATTTAGCCATTCATCATCAGATCTGATGCCCATTCAACAACAACAACAACTTGCATTTATATAGCGCCTTTAATGTAACAAAACATCCCAAGACAAAAATTTACATCAAACCAAAGGAGGCGACATTAGGACAGGTGACAAGAGGTAGGTTTGAAGGAGCATCTTATAGGAGGAGAGAAAGATAGACAGGCGGAGAGATGTAGGGAGGGAATTCCAGAGCTTAGGGGCCTAGATGGCTGAAGGCATGGCCACCACTGGTGGAGTGAAGGAAGTTGGGGATGTACAAGAGGCCAGAATTGGAGGAATGCAGAGATCTTGCAGGGTTGTAGAGCTGAAGGAGGTTACAGGGACAGAGAGGGGTCATTCCTGCCTATTATCCAAACTCAGCTGACTTTTGCTAGTTCTGAGCATGGGGCAATCAGCTGAAACACTGAGTGAGGGAGGTCTGGAGGAAGAAACTTCTTCCCCGACATCAACGCCTTCTGTTGAACAGTCATAGAGCAGCAGAACATCTCACTGAAACAGCAAGCCTGATAACTGGAGGCAGCAGCTCGGGACCATAATGGGGAATAAGTAGGGGATAACGAAAAATCATCCTGGTCACTATCAGTTCTTAGATCAGTTTTTAGCTGTGGTGCTGTCATGAAACTGATGCACTAACAGTAATTTTCAGACGAGCTTGAAGTGGACTATCTGTGGGATCTGTTCTGTCAACATTGCTGTCTGGGGTCACAAATTGCAGTTCTAGTTTTGGTGGGACATCCACATCCTAGAGAAATTTTCAAGGGTCCTGTAATATTGAATTGCAGGAAAAATTGATATTCTTCTGGCAAAGCAGCAAAATAAACATTAAAGAAGAATATTGCCCTAGAGGAAGTACTTTGGATCTAAAGTACTCACCTCAGAGAGAATGGTAAAGAAAACCAACGACAAAGTGTTCTCCTGGTGAGGAATGGGGTGGGGGGGTTGCAGAGCACTCAGAATTGGGGTGGGGGGAAAAGGGGGGGGAAGGCAGCAGACTAACACAATACACTTTAGCCACTGGGTCTCACACTGTTACGATCCTATGTGAAATGTGTTTGCAAAGTCTGAACCCCATTGCCAATATCTGTAAAGGCCCAAAGCACAAAACTGGCAATCTACCCCAGGAAGGCTGGTACTGGAAATGGAAAAACTCCACAATGGTGCAGTAGAATCACAACAGCATCACGCAGGTACAGAAGGAGGAGGCCAATCGGCCCATCGTGCCTGTGCCAGCTCCTTGAAAGAGCTGTCCAATTAGTCCTACTTCCTCTACCCTTTCACCAGAGCCCTGCAAATTTTTCCTTTTCAAATATTTATCCAATTCCCTTTCGAAATCTACTATTGAATCTGCTTCCACCTCCCTTTCAGGTAGTGCGTTCCAGATCATAACAACTCGCTGCGTTAAAAGAAAAAATCTCCTCATCTCCCCCTCTGGTTCTTTGCCAATTGTCTCAAATCCGTGTCCTCTGGTTACTGACCCACCCACCCCATTTTTATTTCCAATGCGAGCGGCCAATCCCAAAGCCAGATGAAAATCTATCCTGGGGCATCAAGACTAGAGGTCAGAGGGTAATTGGACCAGGCACGCCGATGTAATTTGGTTCCCATTTTAAGGCCTTATATTCTATCCTTATTTTTATATTTTCATGATAAATTCCTATGTCCCTATGGAAACAGTCTATGTAAGATATTAAGGGGAAGTGGAACAGATAGGGTGGATAGAGAGAAACTATTTCCGCTGGTTGGGGATTCTAGGAGTAGGGGGCACAGTCTAAAAATTAGAGCCAGACCTTTCAGGAGCGAGATTAGAAAACATTTCTACACACAAAGGGTTGTAGAAGTTTGGAACTCTCTTCCGCAAACGGCAATTGATACTAGCTCAATTGCTAAATTTAAATCTGAGATAGATAGCTTTTTGGCAACCAAAGGTATTAAGGGATATGGGCCAAAGGCAGGTATATGGAGTTAGATCACAGATCAGCCATGATCTTATCAAATGGCGGAGCAGGCACAAGGGGCTGAATGGCCTACTCCTGTTCCTATGTTCCTATGTAAACGTATCACACTATAATTAAATCCTCCCACCAATGGTTGCACTGCAGTACCACCAATGGTGGGAGGGTGTAATTACAACATGACGCATTTACATGGGCAGCTGTCATATATGTGGGCATGGGAATTTATGATGCAAAAGTTAACAGGAAATGCACACAAACGTTAAGTTTTTTTAATATATTATAGATATATAAGCTTGCCCATTCATGATTTGCTGACACTAATGGCTCAATAGTGAACTTTGCCTATGCTTACATCTGAACAATGACAGACAGGAAAAGACCCTTTGGTCCATCCAGCCTGTCCCCACACGATCGTGATACCCCATCCAAAACCATGTGATCTCCTGGGAGAGGCGAAAAAAAAACAGGTTAAAAACCCAGGCCAATTTGGGGAAAGAAAATCTGGGAAATTCCTCTCCGACCCCCTCTCCCCCCCCCCCACCAGGCGGTCGAAACTAGTCCAGGATATCACTCTGGCCCTGATTAATGTCACATATTACCTACCTTTCGTGAGAGGTGATCTCCGCCCCAGCCAGGTCCAGCTTTCACTTGAAGGAATTCAGTGAATCAGCGTCCAGCGCACAAGCCGGCAGCCTGTTCCAGAGGCCCAGTGTTTTATAGTTTCAGAAACTTTAACTGCAGTCACTCCAGCAATGTTCCTGCGAGCCATCCACATTTCTTAACAAAAAGACACATTTTTTCTCTCGAGGGAGGGCAAAGGCAATTTTCTGACTTGTTGTTTTACATTTCTGCAGCTAGATAAAGAATAATGGGTAGTCTGAGAGACGTTTTAGAGGCTGCACTCCAACTGAAGCGATTCCAGTTGTTTGCAGATACGGTGGAACCCCTGGAGGCTGGTATCTAATCGAAGGGGGGACTCATAAACTGTAAGAGTTGTTTAGAATCCCAAGATTTGAACCAGGGGGCAGATGTGGAGAATTTTTTTTTAACGCAGCGAGTTGTTATGATCTGGAATCTATCGCCTGATTGGGCGGCGAAAGCAGATTCCATCGTAACTTTCAAAAGGGAGTTGGATAAATACTCGAAAAGGAAAGATTTGCAGCGCTATGGGGAAGGAGCGGGGTGGGGGGAGTGGGACTAATTGGATAGCTCTTTCAAAGAGCCAGCACAGGCACAGTGGGCCGAATGGCCTCCTTCTGCGTTCTATCAATCTATGAGCTTTACAGCCATTCCTGTGTGCCTGTTTATAGAATGTAAAACTGGCTGTCCTCTTTTCTGCTAATCCATCGTTGATTATTCGATAAACTTCCAGTAATTCTGTCCACAGTCAGTCACAGTCATTTACCCTACAGTCTGCACGTTATCAAACAGAAAAAACACCCAGCAGGAAGTAACACTGCTCCAACCAACCGCACGATGGCCTAGAAATTCGGCCGCGCTGTGCTTATTTTTTTGGGTGCTAAACGGCCTATTAAAGTCCCAATATGGCGGGCAGGAAGGGCACCGAATGACCTCATATCATAGTAGTATCAATGGGACAGCACAGGAGGAGGCCATTTGGCCCATCGTGCCTCTTTGGAAGAGCTATCCAACTAGTCACCATAACCCTGCAAATTTTTCCCCTTCGAATATATATCCAATGCTCCTTTGAAAGTTATTATTGAATCTGCTTCCACCGCCCTTTCAGGCAGCGCATTCCAGATCAGAACAACTCACTGCGTAAAAAAATGTTTCCTCATGTCGTCTCTGGTTCTTTTACCAATCACCTTAAATCTGTGTCCTCTGGTTATCGACCTTTTTGCTGCTGGAAACAGTCTCTCCTTATTATTCTATCAAACCCACTCATGACTTTGAACACGTTTATCAAATCTCCCCATAACCTTCTCTGCTCTAAGGAGAACAACCCCAGCTTCTCCAGTCTCTCCACATAACTGAAGTCCCTCATCCCTGGTACCATTCTAGTAAATCTCTTCTGCACCCTCTCTAAGGCTTTGACATCCTTTCCTAAAGTTTGGTGCCCAGAATTGAACACAATACTCCAGCTCCGGCCAAATCAGTGTTTTATAAAAGTTTACCAGAACTTCCATACTTTTGTATTCTATGCTTCCTTCTGTGGTGTAAGATTCCATGGTTTCTATAATGGGGGGCCAATTTTACGCCCTGGCACCAACTTTGAAAGTTTTCCCCTCTCCATGTTTGGTGCCATGGGAGATCGACTGGTCTATGTAAAAAAAGTGATATCCAACTTTATATTCTCCTAACTACCTATGTAAGTATTGTAAACAATTTTACAACACCAAGTTATAGTCCAACGATTTTATTTGAAATTTACAAACTTTTGGAGGCTTCCTCCTTCCTCAGGTAAACGTGAGACATTTACCTGAGGAAGGAGGAAGCCTCCGAAAGCTTGTAAATTTCAAATAAAATCGTTGGACTATAACTTGGTGTTGTAAAATTGTTTACAATTTGTCAACCCCAGTCCATCACCGGCATCTCCACATCATATGTAATTATTAACAGACTTCAGAACAAAGTGTAATGTTTTTTGAAACCAAACAATTCCCAATATTGTAGGTTTGAGGCTTTCATTGGTTTGACGTTACTGCCTATCTGTATATGGAACAAATAAACAGCAAAAAGGACAAAAGCTTCTCTCAGTAAAGGGAGAGGGTGCCTTTGATTAGTCTACACAAGGATGCATTTTTGAAATCTATGAGCAGTCAATCCCCGAAATCTATACTCACTGACCGCCTTAACATATTCGCATTTGCTCCCCGAGGTCGAGGCAGCTGAAGTGATTTTAAAGGAGCGTCAGGTTTTATGGGGCTTGCAAGCAAAATGATTGTTAATTCTTTAAAATTAAAGCTGTTTCAATTGTTGAAACCTATTCTGTTCCCGCCACCTCTCAGGTTAGCTACAAAACAACGGCGACGCCCATTCAAAAGCTGATTCGTTGGTTGTGACGCGCTTTGGGACGTCCTGAGAATGTGAAAGGCGCTACGTAAATGCAGGCTCTTTCTGTCGGCTTCCTAGCTGTTGTCACTTTTCCAATGAGTCAATTGGGTTTTCCCGTGTGTCAGCTGTGGCTCAGTGGGTCGCGTTCTTGCCTCTGAGTCAGTAGGTTCACACCCCACACCAGACGATTGGAGTACAAAATCCAGGCTGATACTCCAGTGCAGTACTGAGGGAGTGCTGCACTGTCGGAGGTGCCGTCTTTTGGATGAGATGTTAAGCAGAGGCCCCTCTCAGGTGGATGTAAAAGATCCCGTGACACTGTTTGAAGAAGAGCAGGGGAGTTCTGGCTGTTATTTACCTTTCAAGCAACACCAATAAAACAGCTTATCTGGTCATTGTCACCATGCTGTTTGTGGGATCTTGCTGTGTGCAAATTGGCTGTTGCGTTTCCTACGTTCCAACAGTGACTACACTTCATTGGCTTTAAGGGGCCTTGGGACTACCTGAGGTTGTGCAATGAGTTATATAAATTTTTTTTTATTATTCGTTCATGGGATGTGGGCGTCGCTGGCGAGGCCGGCATTTATTGCCCATCCCTAATTGCCCTTGAGAAGGTGGTGGTGAGCCGCCTTCTTGAACCGCTGCATTCCGTGTGGTGAAGGTTCTCCCACAGTGCTGTTAGGAAGGGAGTTCCAGGATTTTGACCCAGCGACGAAGAAGGAACGGCGATATAAATGCAAGTTCTTTCTTTCTTACCCTGCTGCCTTAATGGTTTACTGGGTAAAAGCTCAGCCTGGTGCTGTTTGGAGTTGTACAAACTTTCCAGGTAGGACCTTCAGTCTGTTATTCAATGCTGAAGGAGCATCAGTTGGCCTCAGTGCCCTGCTCTAGGGAAGGGGAAAAATCCTCCCGCTCCTCATCGATATCCAGTGACTGCTGCTGGGCATGTGTGGGTATTCAGGACAGGATCAGACTCAACTGTGATGCCTATTACAGTGGAATAGCCTGCTGAAGTTGACATATGGAGAACGGCCAGTAGGCTTACAAGAACAATAACTTGCATTTATATAGCACCTTTAACGGAGGAAATTGTCCCAAGGTGTTTCAAAAGAGCGATTATCAAACAAAATTTGACACCGAGCCACATAAGGATATATTAGGACAGGTGACCAAAAGCTTGGTCAGAGAGGTTGCGTAGGAGCATCTTAAAGGAGGAGAGGCTTAGGTAGGGAATTTCAGAGTTTAGGGTCCAGGAAGGTCACACATCAGCAATCTGATAATGACCGGATAATCCGTTTTTTATGGTGTTGGTTGAGGGATAAATATTGGCCAGGACACCAGGGAGAACTCCCCTGCTCTTCTTCGATCCATGGGATTTTTTACATCCGCCTGAGAGGGCAGATGGGGCCCTTGGTTGAACATCTCATACGAAAGACGGCACCTCCGACAGTGCAGCCCTCCCTCAGTACTGCACTGGGAGTGTCGGCCTGGATTTTGTGCTCAAGCCTCTTGAACCCACAACCTCCTGACTCAAAGGCGAGTGTGCTGCCCACCGGGGCCTGGCTGTAACGTTCCTACCCCAGCTGAGATCAGACAGCTCAGCACAGAACAAACCTTAGACTTTCTCGATCTGTATCCACTTTAACACAAATAATCATGTTATGTGATTAAACATATTCAGTTGCGAGATTTACGATTACAGAGCAAATAACATCAAATCAGCACCTAAATGTCACGTGAGGTTAACTATTATTTCCTGAACCAAGGGGGGGGTCACGAAACTCTGTCGTGAATCTGCTGTTCAGAGGCACAAATTCTCAAAGCATTCTTGACCACCGGGGGGGTCCAATTTTGTGACAGATCGGCCCCTGTTAGACGTCAGTCTCACCTTGTGTGCGTCAATCGATGTGTGAGAGGGAAGACACTGGGATTTATACACAAGCAGGTACTGAGGATGTGCGTTACGCCTTTAAATCGGGGAAAAAAAACGTCAGCACCTCTTTTGTTTATCTAAACAGGTTGAAGTTTCAATCGATAGACAATGACGAACCCGCCCCACAAGTTAGCATGGCAACTCATTTTCTAAACCTAAAGACCCTTAAAGGCACAGGAAGAGGTCCAGGTAGCTAGGCCATTGCTCTGGGATACCGACTTAAGTTCTACAGGATAACTCCCGTCACCATTGTGGAGGTCTCATCATACGCCATCCCTCATTAATTGGCTTTCTTGACAGGTCCATCTTTACTTGCACAATAATGGGTTCTCCGGCTCCCACCCAACTCTCTGCTCATTGTTACTTGCTGGTTCTGTTTCATATTTTTGTTTATAGGGTCCGTGCTTTATGGAACAGAATGATAGTCACTCTCCCTCACCCCCCTTCACCGCCCTCACTCTCCCTCACCCCCTTCACCCCCCCTCACTCTCCCTCACCCCCTACTCATCCCCTCACTCCCCCACTCCCCCTCACCCCCCCAATCCCCCTCACCTCCCAACATCTCCCTCACTCCCTCACCCCCCACTCCCCCCTCACTCCCCCTCACCCCTTCACCCCATCACTCTCCCTCACCCCCACTCCCCCCCACTCCCCCTCAACCCCCACTCCCCCTCACTCCCCACTCCCCCTCACTCCCCCTTCCACCCCATCACTCTCTCTCACCCCCACTCCCCTCACTCCCCCCACCCCCTCACCCCCCCACTCCCACTCACTCCCCACTCCCCCTCACTCCCCCCTTCACCCCATCACTCTCTCTCACTCCCCACTCCCCCTCACTCCCCCTTCACCCCATCACTCTCTCTCACCCCCACTCCCCCTCACTCCCCCCACCCCCTCACCCCCCCCACTCCCCCTCACTCCCCACTCCCCCTCACTCCCCCCTTCACCCCATCACTCTCCCTCACCCCCACTCCCCCTCACTCCCCCACTCCCCCTCAACCCCCCACTCCCCCTCACTCCCCTCACTCCCTCACCCCCCACTCCCCCTCACCCCCCTTCACCCCATAACTCTCCCTCACCCCCCACTCCCCCTCACCCCCTCACTCGCCCCCACTCCCCCTCACTCCCTCACCCTCCCACTTCCTCTCACTCCCCCACTTCACCACCCTCACTCTCCCTCATCCCCTCACTCCCCCTCACCCCCCCATCCCCTCACTCCCCCTCACCCCCACGGTTATGGCTGGTAAAATGTCTCTCTGGGCCAATACTTGTGGTGGGTTTAAGGTGTTGAACCTTGAGAACGTTGCTGAGGGATATCTGGTGCTTTCCTGGTCTGCACGTATTCTCACTCTGTTTATTGGACACCGGCTGATACCTTGTGCCATTGCTCACGGTGAGTCAGAGGTTTTATTGAGTACGGGTGTTATTGCCATGTTGTGTTGCCAGGGGTGCTGATTTATCAGCTTTGGACCTTGTGATCTGGTTCACTGGATCTATTAGTATTTTTAAAAGTTGGGGTGTGGATTCCAGGGTCTGGAGCGCTGGGAGACGAGACCTGGCATCTGCGGAGAGGGTTTTCGGGAGCACTGCTGCCTGGATTTGGGATCAGTGGGAGAGGGGTGCTGGAGTCCGGGAGCTTTATGGATAGTCCTGGGATCAGGGAGCACAAAGTGGGGGTGGGTGGAGGGGGGGGGTTGTCACAAGGTACAGAAGCATTGGGGTTTCACCAGTGGTCTCAGAGTTTGTGATAACTGGGTTGGGATCTGGGAGCAGTCAGCTGGGGAAAAGATCCAAAAACATTCAGGGTTCAGCGTCCCTCAGTATTGGGCTTTTTATGGGCTCTGCCAGTGAGGGTGGGCAGGGTCTGGCAGTGAGGGAGGGCAGGGTCTGGCAGTGAGGGAGGGCAGGGTCTGGCAGTGAGGGAGGGCAGGGTGTGGCAGTGAGGGAGGGCAGGGTCTGGCAGTGAGGGGGGGCAGGGTCTGGGCAGTGAGGGGGGGCAGGGTCTGGGCAGTGAGGGAGGGCAGGGTCTGGGCAGTGAGGGAGGGCAGGGTGTGGCAGTGAGGGAGGGCAGGGTCTGGCAGTGAGGGAGGGCAGGGTCTGGGCAGTGAGGGAGGGCAGGGTCTGGCAGTGAGGGGGGGTGCAGGGTCTGGCAGTGAGGGAGGTCAGTGTCTGGCAGTGAGGGAGGGCAGGGTCTGGCAGTGAGGGGGGGCAGGGTCTGGGCAGTGAGGGGGGGCAGGGTCTGGGCAGTGAGGGAGGGCAGGGTCTGGCAGTGAGGGAGGGCAGGGTGTGGCAGTGAGGGAGGGCAGGGTCTGGCAGTGAGGGGGGGCAGGGTCTGGGCAGTGAGGGAGGGCAGGGTCTGGGCAGTGAGGGAGGGCAGGGTGTGGCAGTGAGGGAGGGCAGTGTCTGGCAGTGAGGGGGGGTGCAGGGTCTGGCAGTGAGGGAGGTCAGTGTCTGGCAGTGAGGGAGGGCAGGGTCTGGCAGTGAGGGGGGGCAGGGTCTGGGCAGTGAGGGAGGGCAGGGTCTGGGCAGTGAGGGAGGGCAGGGTCTGGGCAGTGAGGGAGGGCAGGGTGTGGCAGTGAGGGAGGGCAGTGTCTGGCAGTGAGAGGGGGCAGGGTCTGGGCAGTGAGGGAGGGCAGGGTCTGGCAGTGAGGGAGGGCAGTGTGTGGCAGTGAGGGAGGGCAGGGTCTGGCAGTGAGGGAGGGCAGGGTGTGGCAGTGAGGGAGGGCAGTGTCTGGCAGTGAGGGGGGGTGCAGGGTCTGGGCAGTGAGGGAGGGCAGTGTCTGGCAGTGAGGGAGGGCAGTGTCTGGCAGTGAGGGAGGGCAGGGTCTGGCAGTGAGGGAGGGCAGGGTCTGGCAGCCTTGAGGTGGGGAAGGTGGGGGTGGGGAGACAGAGAGAATGGGGCCCAAACTGTTCTTGTTCCCTTTTAGATCATCAGGCATCTCCACTGAATTTATGCTGCTTCCTGCCTTTAAGTAGCTGCCCTCGAGCACTGAATGCATCACTGCCTGCGCCGATTTTCCCACCCGGCAGGGAAACGGGCAGTTAAAATGGCCACAGTGACTTACTGACTCCCCCCCACAACGATCCCACTGCGATTTTAACCCGCTCTCTTGAACAGGACACCAGCCTGAAGGTGGGGGTTTGGGAGGGGGGTGGGGACGGGAGGGTGGGGGGAAATGTTGGTCCTTCTTTAAATATTCAGATCAGGCTCTGATGGCATCATCCGAGGCCTATGCATTTGGGAGTGCTCCTCCCAGGCCCCAAAAGGAAACCTAGGGCCTTCCCTGCCCCCCCGGGGCTTCTGCTCCCCCAACCTCCCCGACCGGCGGGCCCACCCAACCCCACCCCACCCCCAGCCCGAGTCTCTTGACTACGAACCCGACTGCCGGGGTCTGTCCTGCCTGCTCCTCCTGCCACTCGAACTCCCGCTCCTGCCCACCGATCGGCCAGTGCTACTTGCTGGGTTCGGGCGGGAGACTCATGGGGCCCATGCAGGTGAGGCCCGGAGGTTAGAATTTCTTGGGTGTCACACCGTGGAGGGACGGACAGTTTCCTTGCCTGCCTCGCCCCGACCAAACAACACCCCCGGTGAGTTAAAATCCCACCACCGTGCTTTTCAAATGTCAACAAAAAGAAACCACAGGTGGTCTGGAAATCGGGCCGTGTAGCGCCCGTTTTTTTTAGGTCGCTGCACAGAGACCGAAATCCCGAAAATGGGGCCCAAGATCCGCGCGCACGTTTCCGACGAGAAGTGCGCAGGACGCCATCTTGATAAGGGGTTTGCGCGCCCGCACCTAACGACCGCCGGCAGCAGGCCGAGTAGGGAGATTATGACGCGGTTCAGTGTGTAACGCTGATTTGAAGGCAATGCCGCCATTTTGGAACTCCACACTCCAGCCAGCGCCCGGTCTTAACTTCGCACAGCTGAACAGGACTTGAAAGGACCCGAAGGAACCCCCCCCCACCCCCCCCCCCCACCCCCCCCGCCCCACCCCCCCCCCCCCCACCCCCACCCCCCCCGCCCCACCAGCGCTATTCAAGGGAATCATGAGGTACTTACAGGTCGGTTGCTGGATTGTTTCTTCTGGCTGCTGGTGCAATTGCAGGTGTTTTTGGAGGCTTCCTCCAATTGGATAAAGTTTTAATACTCTACAGGGAGAGTGGTCCTCTGCACAACCTGGCCTTTACGAGGGGGCGGCCCTTGCCACCGCCTATCAGGCGAGAACCTGAGGAGCATGAGCAAGAGGGGGAGGAAGAGGAGGAGGAAGTGCAACAGGACGTGGAGGAAGAGGAAGGGAGGCCCTTTCTGCCAGGGCTCTGCGTGATCAGATTATTAATGAGCGATACCAATAATCTTAACGATACCTCCCCATTCACCAACTGTCCCACACTCCTTGCCTTTCCTCTCTCACTTGACCATCAAATCACCCTCCTTATGATTACACGTTGCTTCCTCGCTCAGCTCATCATCAGACATAAAAACCGCCTCCAAAGGCAAATTCAAATCCACTTTTATAAATTAATACATGAAATTATGCAAACAAAATGAGACTCTTCACCCTTGTGCATTCCCTTAGTGCCCGTCTTTTTGTGCCTTTAACTATCCGAGGGCTCCTACGAGGTGCTTCCCCACTGGCTGGGGCGTGGGTGTTGGGAGGCCGCTGACCTTCAATGGAGGAGCGTGCAGATGGCCTTGGAGGACGACCTCGAGTAGCTCTGGGCCGGAAGGGCCCGGCTTCAGACTCTCAGCCTGGGCTGCAGCAGTCTGGCCTGGCTGGCTGAGAGGCAACAGGGGCACTGGCGGAGTGGCAGGGGTGGGAGTAGGAAATGCCGTTGTCCTGAGCGAGGGCAGCAGTTTTGTCTTCCGTGCTGCCACTACCACTCTCCCGGGGTGGCGCCTCAACAGTCCTGGTGATCAGCTGGAGAACAGATTTTTTTTATTCGTTCGCGGGATGTGGGCGTCGCTGGCGAGGCCGGCATTTATTGCCCATCCCTAATTGCCCCTTGAGAAGGTGGTGGTGAGCCGCCTTCTTGAACCGCTGCAGTCCGTGTGGTGAAGGTTCTCCCACAGTGCTGTTAGGAAGGGAGTTCCAGGATTTTGACCCAGCGACGATGAAGGAACGGCGATATATTTCCAAGTCGGGATGGTGTGTGACTTGAAGGGGAACGTGCAGGTGGTGTTGTTCCCATGCGCCTGCTGCTCTTGTCCTTCTAGGTGGTAGAGGTCGCGGGTTTGGGAGGTGCTGTCGAAGAAGCCTTGGCGAGTTGCTGCAGTGCATCCTGTGGATGGTGCACACTGCAGCCACAGTGCGCTGGTGGTGAAGGGAGTGAATGTTTAGGGTGGTGGATGGGGTGCCAATCAAACGGGCTGCTTTGTCTTGGATGGTGTCGAGCTTCTTGAGTGTTGATGGAGCTGCACTCATCCAGGCAAGTGGAGAGTATTCCATCACACTCCTCTTGACTGCTGTAATGCCCTGGAAGCCGTTTTCAACAGTGGTACCCAGAGACACGATAGCAGCAGTCTGAGCTCCCAATGCAGCAGTCAGACCTTTGATGGCAGGTGTTTATGCTGCAATGGAAGCTGTGACATCAGTCATCGGGCGCTGCATCATGGTGGGTTCCACAGATGTGCTGATGGAGGTGACCACCCGTTCCATGAGGGAAAGGATGGGCCTCGAGCTCTGCGCAAAGCCCTGTGCCAAGTTGGAGCTGGACTCCTCCACGCTCCTTGGCATTATGCGCAGGCTTTCTGGCAGGCTTTCCAGTGCCCCAAGCATTTGGTGGTGTACGCCCATCAGCCACCTTCTTGAGCCTAGCCGTTCGAACTCCTCATCTGACTCCTCGGCAGCAGAACTAGTGAGCGATCTCACCCTCCGGCGAGCTGGCACCTGTGGTATCCGTTCCCTCAGCCCCGGCTCCTGCCCACTTGTGCTCGGTGTCTCACCACGTGTAGATCCCTCCTCTACCCTAGCCTCTAAAGTACACGCAGCGTCAGTCTCTGAGCTGGTGGCTGAGAGTGTAAGATCGAGTGACGGTGTGTCTTCATCATCACTGTCTTCTTCCTCTGTCTCCTCTGACTGGGAAGGTTCCAGTTCTTGGGTATCTGGAATGACAAAGGGAGACGGGTTGGGTTGTGGTGAGGGGAGAGGAGAAAGTAAGAAGTGCCTGTTTACACCATCTGCAGCCCGTGAGTCAGAAAAGATTGTGGGATGAGGGAGAAGTGGGCAGAGAGAAGGAGGATTAAGTATGCAGAGACCCTCATCACCGATCCCTCCAGTACCACCAGTGGTCACGGTCTCAGCGATGGCCCTTCCAACGATCGCCTGCACTGTCTCCTCCATGGGGGTTAAAACGTGTAGGTGGGCTTGTCCTCCTCCAGTTCTCTGTTGCTGCCTCCTGTTATGCGCCACCTTCTCCCGCAAGAAAGAGGGAATTGTGTCAGTGAGTGTCCTGCAAGATGTTTGGGTGATGTGGCTGTCATGGTTGAATTGTTGCCAGTGTGTGTGAACTGTGATTTGCGGGTCTGCGGCTTGCAGTGGTCGTGTGTGAGGTGAGATGAAGCATCTGATTTGAAGGGTTGAGTACTGATTGAAAGAGATGGTTGGTCGGTGGGTGATGGGGGGGTGTAGTGTGTGGGGCAGTGGGTGGTTGGTCGGTGGGTGATGGGGGGGTGTAGTGTGTGGGGCAGTGGGTGGTTGGTCGGTGGGAGATGGGGGGGTGTAGTGTGTGGGGCAGTGGGTGGTTGGTCGGTGGGAGATGGGGGGGTGTAGTGTGTGGGGCAGTGGGTATTTGGTCGGTGGGAGATGGGGGGGTGTAGTGTGTGGGGCAGTGGGTATTTGGTCGGTGGGAGATGGGGGGGTGTAGTGTGTGGGGCAGTGGGTATTTGGTCGGTGGGAGATGGGGGGGTGTAGTGTGTGGGGCAGTGGGTATTTGGTCGGTGGGAGATGGGGGGGTGTAGTGTGTGGGGCAGTGGGTGGTTGGTCGGTGGGAGATGGGGGGTGTAGTGTGTGGGGCAGTGGGTGGTTGGTCGGTGGGAGATGGGGGGGTGTAGTGTGTGGGGCAGTGGGTGGTTGGTCGGTGGGAGATGGGGGGTGTAGTGTGTGGGGCAGTGGGTGGTTGGTCGGTGGGAGATGGGGGGTGTAGAGGGTGGAGCAGTGGGTATTTGGTCGGTGGGAGATGGGGGGGTGTAGTGTGTGGGGCAGTGGGTATTTGGTCGGTGGGAGATGGGGGGGTGTAGTGTGTGGGGCAGTGGGTATTTGGTCGGTGGGTGATGGGGGGTGTAGTGTGTGGGGCAGTGGGTGGTTGGTCGGTGGGAGATGGGGGGTGTAGAGGGTGGAGCAGTGGGTATTTGGTCGGTGGGTGATGGGGGGTGTAGTGTGTGGGGCAGTGGGTGGTTGGTCGGTGGGAGATGGGGGGGTGGGTGATGGGGGGTGTAGCGGGTGTTTGGTCGGTGGGTGATGGGGGGGTGGGTGATGGGGGGTGTAGCGGGTGTTTGGTCGGTGGGTGATGGGGGGTGTTGTGGATGGTTGGTCGGTGGGTGATGGGGGGTGTTGTGGGTGGTTGGTCGGTGGGTGATGGGGGGTGTTGTGGATGGTTGGTCGGTGGGTGATGGGGGGTGTTGTGGGTGGTTGGTCGGTGGGTGATGGGGGGTGTTGTGGATGGTTGGTCGGTGGGTGATGCCACTTGAAGCTTGAACTCACTCACTTTGACAACTCGTGTTAAATCATTGAACTTCTTCCTACATTGCACCCATGTTCTTGGAGTTATGTTCCTGGCACTTACCTCCTCCGCTATTGGCTCCCACTGCCTCTTGAATATATGTCTGGAGGACCTCCTGCCCCCCTTGCGGATTCAGAATGCCCCTCCTTCTCTCCACCTCTTGCACCAAGGCCTCCAGTGCATGATCAGGAAACCTTGGTGCGCGCTCTCTCGCATGTTCAGCCATTCCTCAAAGTATCAGATTCAGTTTTCAAACAACCCCCACCACTTCTTGCAGCCACTCAGGTAGTGCTGGCTGCACGCAGCAATCGTGGGAATCAGCAGACAGCATCAATTTAATGCGCTGCTTGCAGCGCAATGAACGGGCGTGGGTTAATCATGGACCACGGTCTCCGGGCCCAATTTAACCCCCACAGAGTCCAAATACAATACAGCTGAGAGAAGGGGGCAGAGGAATTTGAGTTTAAAAACAAAACAGTTATGTAAATAGAATGATATTTGCATTTGGATGAGTATTTTTGAAAAAGATTGTGTTGTACATGCACACAAACTTGTTACATTTTCTGAAAAGTTAATAAATTGCTCTTTGACCTTATTATTTCCCTCCACCACTAGCGCACAGTGGCTGCAGTGTGTCCCATCCACAGGATGCACTACAGCAACTCGCCAAGGCTTCTTCAGCAGCACCTCCCAAACCCGCCATCTCCACCACCTAGAAGGACAAGGGCAGCAGGTGCACAGGAACACCATCACCTCCAAGTCACACACCATCCCGACTTGGACATATATCATCCGTTCCTTCATTGTCTTGAGTGTGTTCAGGACAGCTTTCTACAACAATATGTCCCAGAACCAACAAGGGGGCAGGCCATATTAGATTTAATAATAAGTAATGAGCCTGATTTAGTTATCAGCCTAACGGTGCGTGAACATTTATCTAATAGCGATCATAATATGATCGAGTTCAACGCTGCGTTTAAAAGGGAGAAATCCGTATCAGCTACTAAGATTCTAAATTTAGGTAAGGCCGACTTCAATGGGATGGGACAGAGACTGTCCACGGTAAACTGGGCAAATTTGTTATTGGGTAAAACGACAGAAGATCAGTGGGAAGTGTTCAAAAAAGAATTCAACGTGATGCAGAATCAGTTTATTCCCCTAAGGGGCAAGAGCTGTACTTGCCAAAAGAAACAGCTATGGACAACAAAAGAGGTAAAGGAACAACATAAGAACAACAAAAGAAAAAGCAAACAAAAATGCAAAAAATAGCACAGATCCTGGCGACTGGGAGAGACGCAAAGAACAGCAAAGGGTGACAAAACAGATAGTAAGAGCTACAAAAAGAGAGTACGGAAGGAAACTTGCAAGGCATGTCAAAATCAACACAAAAAACGTTTACAATTATATTAGGAAAAAGACTGATAATGATGATATTGTAAATGAAAATAAGGAAATGGCAGACATGTTAAATAATTACTTTGCATCAGTATTTACAGAAGAGGAAGAGCTTGCTGGACACCCCAAGGAAAC
This sequence comes from Heptranchias perlo, assembly GCF_035084215.1. Taxonomy (NCBI): domain Eukaryota; kingdom Metazoa; phylum Chordata; class Chondrichthyes; order Hexanchiformes; family Hexanchidae; genus Heptranchias; species Heptranchias perlo. The sequence goes on from NC_090343.1 coordinate 6,592,313, forward strand.
TAATTTTGAATCAGAGACGGGGACTCACCATAATTAACATAAGTAAATTAACAGTAATGAAGAAAAGAATGGCACTGAAGAATGACAAATCCCCAGGGCCAGATGGTTTCCATCCCGGGATTTTAAAGGAAGTAGGTGAGAATATTGCAGATGCCCTAACTATAATCTTCCAAAGTTCTCTCGATTCAGGAACAGTTCCTTTAGGTTGGAAAATTGCACATATCACTCCACTATTTAAGAAAGGAGAGAGAGGGAAACCAGAGAATTATAGACCAGTTAGCCTAACATCTGTTGTCGGGAAATTACTAGAGTCTATAATTAAGGATAGAGTGACTGAACACCTTGAAAATTTTCAGCTGATCAGAGAGAGCCAGCATGGATTTGTAAAGGGTAGGTCATGCCTGACCCACCTGACTGAATTTTTTTTGAAGAGGTGACTAAAGTAGATGACAGGGGAACGTCTATGGATGTTGGTTATATGGACTACCAGAAGGCCTTCGATAAATTCCCTCATAAGAAATTATTAGCTAAAGTTGAAGCTCATGAAATTGAGGGCAAATTATTGACCTGGTTAGGAAATTGGCTGAGTGGCAGGAGACAGAGAGTAGGGACAATGGGCAGGTACTCAAATTGGCAGGATGTGACTAGTGGTGTCCAACAGGGATCTGAGCTGGGGCCTCAACTATTCACTGTATTTATTATCGACTTAGATGACGGGATAGAGAACCACATATCCAAGTTTGCCGATGATGCAAAGATAGACAGCATTGTAAGCAGTGTAGATGGAAGCATAAAATTACAGAGAGATATTAATAGATTAAGTGAATGGGCAAAACTGTGGCAAATGGATTTCAATGTAGGCAAGTGTGAGGTCATCCACTTTGGACCTAAAATGGTTAGATCAGAGTACTTTATAAATGGTGAAAATAGTGGAGGTCCAAAGAAACTTAGGGGTCCATGTACATAGATCATTAAAATGTCATGGGCAGGTACAGAAAATAATCAAAAAAGGCCAATAGAATGCTGGCCTTTATATCTAGAGGACTAGAATACAAGGAGTTAGAAGTTATGCTACAGCTATACAAAGCCCTGGTTTAGACCACACCTGGAGTACTGTGAGCAGTTCTGGGCATCGCACCTTAGTAAGGATATATTGGCCATAGAGGGAGTGCAGTGTAGATTTACTCGAATGATACCAGGACTCCAAGGGTTAAATTATGAAGAGAGATTACACAAACTAGGGTTGTATTCCCTGGAATTTAGAGGATTAGGGGATAATTTGATTGATGTTTTCAAGATTTTAAGGGGAACTGATAGGGTAGATAGAGAGAAACTATTTCCGCTGGTTGGGGAGTCTAGTACTAGGGGACACAGTCTAAAAATTAGAGCCAGGACTTTCAGGAGTGAAGTTAGGAAACACTTCTACACGCAAAAGGTGGTAGAAGTTTGGAACTCTCTTCCACAAACGGCAGTTGATGCTAGCTCAATTGTTAATTTTAAGTCTGAGATTGATAGATTTTTTTGTTAACCAAAGGTATTAAGGGATATGGGGCTAAGGCGGGAATATGGAGTTAGGTCATAGATCAGCCATGATCTCATTGAATGGTGGAACAGGCTCGAGGGGCTAAATGGCCTACTCCTGTTCCTATGTTCCTTCATCGTCGCTGGGTCAAAATCCTGGAACTCCCTTCCTAACAGCACTGTGGGAGAACCTTCACCACACAGACTGCAGCGGTTCAAGAAGGCGGCTCACCACCACCTTCTCGAGGGGCAACTAGGGACGGGCAATAAATGCCGGCCTTGCCAGAGAAGCCCACATCCAGAGAATGAATTCTTAAAAACTTAGAGAATCCTGGGGTGAGGTTGACACTTGGGAGGGCGGGGCGGGGGGGAGTTGAAGGTTTGCAGGGTCAAAGGTTACACAAGGCAGGAGATTCAGTATCCCTTCCTAATATGTTCCATTTTAACCAGTCCTCTCCTCCTCCTTCACTGCTCACACTATGCCTTACTGTAGGGTGCTGTGTCTATCAGCCCAGACAGGAGCCAGAGGACATATGAGATTGAATATCAATCCAGGACAGGATTAGAAGCTGGTCCTGCCTCCCCACAATTGATAGCATTCATGCTGTTTCTTATCGTGCAGAGATCGGGGTAAACAATAATGTTCAGAGTGAACATGCTCTTATTTTGCCTTGCAAACTTTTAAAAATACATAAATCATTGTACTTTACAACTCTGTTACCAGTTAATAAGATTAGTCATTTTGGGGTGTGTATATTTACTCAGTTGGCAACAACATGGACTGTACTGAGGTCACCATGTTCGGGACACAGGAGAGGCGGAGAGAGAGAGAAAGAGAAAGAAAGACGAGAGAAAGAGAGAGAGCGCGGGAGAAAGCAAGGGAGAGAAAGAGAGAGGGAGAGAAAGGGAGGGAGAGAAAGAGAGAGCGAGAGAGAGAAAGAGAGAGCGAGAGAGGGAGGGAGAGAGAGAGAGAGAGGGGGGGGAGAGAAAGAGAGAGAGAGAGAGAAAGAGAGGGAGGGAGAGAAAGGGAGGGAGAGAAAGAGAGAGCGAGAGAGAGAAAGAGAGAGCGAGAGAGGGAGGGAGAGAGAGAGAGAGAGGGGGGAGAGAAAGAGAGAGGGGGAGAGAAAGAGAGAGAGAGAGAGAGAAAGAGAGAGTAAGAGAGGGAGGGAGAGAGAAAGAGAAATAGAGAGAGAGACATTAACTGCATTGGGCTGAGATGCCAGGAGTCTCGAGGATTACCAACTCTGGTTGAATGTATTCCTGGAGGTTTCATCACATGACCTCCTGCCTCGAACTGCCCCGCCCCCACACTCCAGTCATTGCTCCATCGTTCGAGCACATCGCCTTCCCACGGCCAATCGGAAAGACACTGTGGCTCCGAAATTTACAGGGAGGCAAGGAGGGGGCGGGGAGAATGCGGGGGAGGGGACAGGGGAGAGTGCGGGGGAGGGGCGGGGAGAGTGCGGGGGAGGGGCGGGGAGAGTGCGGGGGAGGGGACAGGGGAGAGTTCGGGGAAGGGGCGGGGAGAGTGCGGGGGAGGGGCGGGGAGAGTGCGGGGGAGGCGCGGGGAGAGTGCGGGGGAGGGGCGGGGAGAGTGCGGGGGACGGGCGGGGAGAGTGCGGGGGAGGGGCGGGGAGAGTGCGGGGGAGGGGCGGGGAGAGTGCGGGGGAGGGGGCGGGGAGAGTGCGTGGGAGGGGGCGGGGAGAGTGCGTGGGAGGGGACAGGGGAGAGTGCGGGGGAGGGGACAGGGGAGAGTGCGGGGGAGGGGCGGGGAGAGTGCGGGGGAGGGGCGGGGAGAGTGCGGGGGAGGGGCGGGGAGAGTGCGGGGGAGGGGCGGGGAGAGTGCGGGGGAGGGGCGGGGAGAGTGCGGGGGAGGGGCGGGGAGAGTGCGGGGGAGGGGCGGGGAGAGTGCGGGGGAGGGGCGGGGAGAGTGCGGGGGAGGGGCGGGGAGAGTGCGGGGGAGGGGCCGAGGAGGGGCAGAGAGGGGGCAGGGAGGGGTGGAGTAGGGGGGCGGGAAGGGGGTGGGTAGAGTGTGGGGAGGGGGCGGGGAGGGGCGGAGAAGTGTCGGGGTGAGGCAGAGAAGGAGGCGAGGAGAGTGCGGGGAGGGGGCGGGGGGCGGAGAAGGGTCGGGGAGGGGCGAAGAAGTGGACGGGGAGAATGCGGGGAGGGGGCGGGGAGGCATGGAGAGGGATGAATGAGGGGGCAGGAAGGGACAGGGGAGGGACAGGGAGAGGGCGGGAAGGGGGCGAGGGAGAGGGCGGGAAGGGGGCGAGGGATGGGCGGGGAGGGGGCACTATGGGATCCCAATTTAAATATGTTAATTAAGTGTCCCTCCTCTCCAAGATGGCGCTCTGGCCGCCTCACTGCCCGCCACTGTAAAAATGGTGGCAGGCACGTTCGCACGGGCTGGGGTCACGTTTCACGTTTTTAAACGTTTAATCCCCCTGCCCCCGACCTCCTCTCCTTGAGGCCTTTGTTATCCAATTGGATTAATCCGATTGTTAGTGAAACAGCCTTTTTTCCCCCAACTCCAAGATTGGTACAACTAATAAATGAAAGTGTTCCAAGAAAATGGAAAAAAAACCCACACTTTTGTTTAATGCCCTCTGTGATTTTTTCTCCGGGGATGTTTGGCCTGCAGCAGTGCCCTGGAGATCAACCTTCAATTCCTGGAGACTCCAGGACAACCCTGGAGGGTTTGGCGGCCCCTAATAGCCTGGCTCTCCCGATGGAAGTGAGACAGTGTGGGATTCCCACCCGCCCTCACGGAAAGCCATAGACCCTTGTCCCGAATTACAAGGACATCATATTCGGGGCGGGGCGGCCTGTCCCTGCAAGGGCTCTTCAGAGACAGCCCCCAGCCCAATCCACCGGGGAGGAGAATCGGTGTCGCCTCGTGCAGCTTCGAGGGAAGGAGTTAGGCCCGGGAAGGGCCTTGGAGACAAGCCTCATTCCTTCTTTCCTGCTCCCAAGGGAGAAAGCAGGCCTTGTTTTGAGGACGATCGGCCCCCCCCCCCCTTACTCTGGGATAGATTAAACTTCACCGGCGTAATCCGGGGGCCTCCGAGGGCCTGGACGCAGCTTCTGTCAGCTCTGAGCTGGCGTTAGGCCACGCAAGGCCGTGATTCTCAGGGTATTCTGGAAATCTAAAAAATGGAATCGGTAAAAGTGACCGTGAAGCTGTCGGATTGTCGTGAAAACCCCAACTGGTTCACTAATGTCCCTTTAGGGAAGGAAACCTGCCGTCCTTACCCGGTCCGGGCCTATATATGACTCCGGTACGACACCAGCATGGATGGCCCTCTGAAGCGGCCTAGCAAGCCACTCAGTTGTATCAAACCACGATTCAAGGAGCAGGCCCACCACCACCACCTTCTCAGGGGCAACTAGGGACGGGCAGTAAATGCCGGCCTCGCCAGCCACGCCCACACCCCGAGAACGAATAACAGTGAAAACAAACGTACGGCAGCTTACAGACTCCATCCTGTGGACTCCTGGCTGCCTGATTGTCAAATACTGATTGTTAAGGGGATATCTCTAAATTATATACTCAAGCTAATATGAAACAACAAACACAGAGAAAGAGAGAGAGAGAGAGAGAGAAGGAGAGAGCCATTAATGACATCGGCTGAAATTCCAGGGGTCCCGTTCTCCTGGTGGAACTGAGACAGAGTGGGACCCCCACCCATCTTCACAGAGAACCATAGACCCTGGTCCCAAATTAGTAAGGACATGTCTATAAATGTCAGTACCAGAGCCACAGAGTTTTATGGTGACTGTATTTAATGGGATTCCTAGTCTTTTGAGGATTGCATTCTATGATTTGATCCCTTTTTCTATGAAACCCATAAACGGGTGGTCCTTGATTGTACCATTGACAGGCAGTGCTCAGTCCTGATGAGCATCATACAGTGCAAGAAAGCCCCAGGTTTGGCCCAGGGCAGTGTTGAGTTGGCTGATCTGAGCCAGGGTTGTGGTACAATTGCCACACTTGGCTTCGACACCTTTGGGAAGTTATGCTAAAACGTTATAAAACACTGGTTAGGCCTCAGCTGGAGTATTGTGTTCAATTCTGGGCACCACACTTTAGGAAAGATGTCAAGGCCTTAGAGAGGGTGCAGAAGAGATTTACTAGAATGGTACCAGGGATGAAGGACTTCAGTTATGTGGAGAGACTGGAGAAGCTGGGGTTGTTCTCCTTAGAACAGTGAAGGTTAAGGGGGAGATTTAATGGAGGTGTTCAAAATCATGAACGGTTTTGACAGAGTGAATAAAGAAACTGTTTCCGGTGGCAGAAGGGTCGGTAACCAGAGGATACGGATTTAAGGTGATCGGCAAAACAGCCAGAGATGACATGAGGAAACATTTTTTACGCAGTGAGTTGTTATGATCTAGGAACATAGGAACATAGGAACAGGAGTAGGCCATTCAGCCCCTCGTGCCTGCTCCGCCATTTGATAAGATCATGGCTGATCTGTGATCTAACTCCATATACCTGCCTTTGGCCCATGTCCCTTAATACCTTTGGTTGCCAAAAAGCTATCTATCTGGAATTCACTGCCTGAAAGGGCGGTGGAAGCAGATTCAATGGTAACTTTCAAAAGGGAATTTGATAAACACTTGAAGAGAAAAAATTTACCGGACTACGGGGAAAGAGCAGGGGAATGGGACTAATTGGATAGCTCTTTCGAAGAGCCGACACAGGCACAATGGGCCGAGTGGCCTCCTCCTGTGTTGTACCTACTATGATATTATGATATGTGGGGGGGAGAAAATTAATCAGCCGCAGTTCCCAGCGCAGATTGCTTTCTGCAAACCCCGTATTGGGAAAGGAACATTGAGCGAGGGCAGTGCTGGGCTAGGCTGCGATGGTTTCAACAGTCAAGTGATCCGCCCACAAATTAATGCAATGCTGGTGAACGAGGTCAATAATCGGCTCGGGGAAACGCTTCCCTGCGCACCCCCTGAGCCCACGTTTAATTTTACAGCCTGAGGTGTGGAAAGGAAGCAGCTGCTAACAGCCTGACCTCAATGTTTAACAGAGCGACACAACAGATCACAAGATGAAACGACCGCTTAATCTGTTTTAGTGATGTTGGTTGAGAGGGCAGGCAGGGCCCCGGTTAAACGTCCCATCCGAAAGACCGCACCTCCGACACAGGAACACAGGAACAGGAGTAGGCCATTCAGCCCCTCGTGCCTGCTCCGCCATTTGATAAGATCATGGCTGATCTGTGATCTAACTCCATATACCTGCCTTTGGCCCATATCCCTTAATACCATTGGTTGCCAAAAAGCTACCTATCTCAGATTCAAATTTAGCAATTGAGCTAGTATCAATTACCTTTTGCGGAAGAGAGTTCCAAACTTCTACCACCCTTTGTGTGTAGAAATGTTTTTTAATCTCGCTCCTGAAAGGTCTGGCTCTAATTTTTAGACTGTGCCCCCTACTCCTAGAATCCCCAACCAGCGGAAATAGTTTCTCTCTATCCACCCTATCCGTTCCCCTTAATATCTTATAAACTTCGATCAGAGCACTCCTTAACCTTCGAAACTCTAGAGAATACAACCCCAATTTGTGTAATCTCTCCTCGTAACTTAACCCTTGAAGTCCTGGTATCATTCGAGTAAACCTACGCTGCACTCCCTCCAAGGCCAACATGTCCTTCCGAAGGTGCGGTGCCCAGAACTGCTCACAGTACTCCAGGGAGTGTCAGCCTAGATTTCATGCTCAAGTCTCTGGAATGGGACTTGTACCCACAACCTTCTGACTCATTAGGCAAGAGTGCTGCCCACTGAACCACATAATCTCACTCCTCAAATGCCCTTCCCTCCTTCTTTCAAGTTCTTACAGAAACAGCTCCAGTTCCCCCTCAGAGAAGTTTGCTGATCTTCTCCCCTGAACAGGCCCTGGCAGCCATCGCAACTTCCGAGGCGCCTACCCCTTTAAACCGCTGCTGCAGCGCAAAATCTTCCCCTTGACAACCCCCGTCTCAGTCCCGTCCGCCCCACCGCACGCTGGAGGTCTCTCAAAAAACATTTAAAGGGACTGACCCTGGAAATTAGGACAAGGTCAGTGGTGGAACTGTCAGGCATGCAAAAAATACCCACCTGCCTCATTCCCACCACTGCAGCACCGCATCGGATAATGCAGGCCTCACTGTCTAGACACAACATTGGAAAGTTCAAACCTCACCGTCTAGACACAACTTTGAAAAGTTCAGGTCTTACCGCCTAGAACCAACAGTGGGAAGCTCAGGCCTCACCGTCTAGACACAACATTGGAAAGTTCAAACCTCACTGTCTAGACACAACATTGGAAAGTTCAGGTCTTACCGCCTAGGCACAACATTGGAAAGTTCAGCCTAGAACCAACAGTGGGAAGCTCAGGCCTCACTGCCTAGACACAACATTGGAAAGTTCAGGCCTCACCACCTAGACACAACAGTAGAAACTTCAGGCTTTACTGTCTAGGCTCTGACATAAAACATGGTTACTTCAGCAAGGTATCAGAGGATGCCCAAGGATTGAGATATCCCATCAAGAGTCAACATCTTCATGAGAGGAGAGGAGAAAACTGCGGCCTGGAGTTCCCTCCATGGGTACAACCCAGACATTAGGCCCGAAAATGCGCCCAATGTCACCCCCATTTTGCCGATGTCAAGTTATACTCAAGTTTACTCAAGTGTCCTTAGAATCCGCCTGAACATAACATGAACGTGAATCAGGGTAAACGAACGGGGCCCACAGAAACACCAAACCCACAACAGTATTTTTCTTCTTTAAGTATGAAAACTTAAGTTTCAACTCATTCAACCATCATTCATATACGTCAGGCACAGCAGGTTTCAGAACCTGCAACTGGGGCATCTTAACTGATTTTTAATGTGACTCATTCTGATGCCATAAAAATGCATTAAAAGAAACAGAAATTACAGAGCAGGTCTCAGTGAGGATAGTTTTTTTAAAAAACGCTCAAAAAATTGCAATTAAAGGACCAGAAAAATGACTTTCCTTCCCGCTGCACCTGAGAATCTGGTCTCAATGTTGAGAGATACTCGAACAAGGACAATCGGAGGGTACTCACGTTTGAGAGTCGGGGGGTGTGGCCAGGTTTGTGGGCGAAAGGTTTATGGACAGAAGTAAAAGATCGTGGAGACTTGGGGGCGTATTGTAGTTACACATGTAACTGATTTACACCCAAAATTCCAGAACCTTTTTTTACACAGAATTACATAGAATTGACAGCACAGAAACAGGCCATTCGGCCCAACTGGTCTATGCCGGTGTTTATGCTCCACATGAGCCTCCTCCCACCCTACTTCATCTCACCCTATCAGCATATCCTTCTATTCCTTTCTCCCTCATGTGTTTATCGAGCTTCCCCTTAAATGCATCTATGCTGTTCGCCTCAACTACTCCTTGTGGTAGCGAGTTCCACATACTCACCACTCTCTGGGTAAAGAAGTTTCTCCTGAATTCCTTATTGGATTTATGAGTGATTATGACCCCTAGTTCTGGTCTCCCCCACAAGTGGAAACACCTTCTCTACGTCTACCCTATCAAACCCTTTCATAATCTTAAAGACCTTTTAAGCCACGCAATAGGTTTGCGCCCAGATTATGGGCGTCTCTGGGCACGAATGCCGAGGGGGGCTCTCAGCCTCCAAGCTAGAGCTCACTGCAGATGTATCAATCTGATCACCTGCGCTCAGGTGGGGGCCGCAGGAACAAAAGAATCACAATGGCTGCATTCTTCCACTTGCTGATGATGGGAAAAGGTATCTCTGAAAAGCTTATCAAAGAGAACATTAACTTGAAAACATTTGGTGGGGGGGGTGGGATTTTGCGCCCCTGGTTCTTTGGGTCTGAAGGATCGTCTGAGGAAAATGGTCCAGCTCCGTTAGGGGCGTGAGATCCTTCTCAGCCCAATCTTCCTCTCTGCGCTGTGCAGCCAAACGTAACCCGAGGAACGAGAGTTCTGGTCTCCATATTATAAAAGGGATCTAGAAGAACTGGTGAAGGTGCAAAAAAAGATTCACACGGATGATACCAGAACTGAGAGGATATTCTTACCAGGAAAGGCTGAACAGGCTCTCAGGAAAAGAGAAGGCTGAGGGGTGATTTGATGTGGAGATGCTGGTGATGGACTGGGGTTGACAAATGTAAGGAATCTTACAACACCATGTTATAGTCCAACTGTTTTATTTAAAAATCACAAGCTTTCGGAGGCTTTCTCCTTCGTCAGGTGAGTGTGGGATTCCATGGAAGGTTACCGCATTTATATTCAGAGGACAATACCTGGTGATTACAGATAATCTTTCCAACTGCCCGTTGTCAAGGCAATCAAAGTGTTCAGACAGAGTGATGTTACCTACAGGACCACCGAATACACAAACGGCCAGAACACAAAACAGAGAGAGAGAGGGAGAGAAACATCCGAAAGGAAGAGAAAGACAGAGAATGACCCGTTGTGTTAAAAACAGATAACTTTTTTTCGCTGGTGGGGTTACGTGTAGCGTGACATGAACCCAAGATCCCGGTTGAGGCCGTCCTCAGGGGTGACTTGATAGAGGTCTTTAAAATTATGAAAAGGTTTGATAGGGTAGACGTAGAAAAGATGTTTCCACTTGTGGGGGAGACCAAAACTAGGGGTCATTCATAAGATAGTCACTAATAAATCCAATAGGGAATTCAGGAGAAACTTCTTCACCCAGAGAGTGGTGAGAATGTGGAACTCGCTACCACAAGGAGTAGTTGATGTGAATAGCAAAGATGCATTTAAGGGGAAGCTAGATAAACACATGAGGGAGAAAGGAATAGAAGTTTATGCTGATAGGGTGAGATGAAGTAGGGTGGGAGGAGGCTCATGTGGAGCATAAACACCAGCATAGACCAGTTGGGCCGAATGGCCTGTTTCTGTGCCGTAGACTCGATGTTAAGTAATTTGAAGCAACATCTGAGCCGTAGGATATACTTCTCCTGATCTCCCAGCCACCACTTCACCCCTGTGTGAGCTTTCACATGTACCCATTGTATTGCACTGTTTGCATACAACGCACAATAAACAACACGAACAAGCAGTGACTGGTGTAATCGGGCTACACCTCATTATTTGCTGTGTATACACATATATACCTCCATCTGAGCCACAACTATACATTAGGCAGATCACAGATTGGGACCAGCTGTGATTTAGCAGTCTAAATATTTTTCATGCAATGACTGGAATGGAATGTGTATTACGCTGCCTTAAAGATATTTTTATTTCCCAATATAAAACCGGATCAGACTCTAACTCACACTAAGTTCCCGCTCACTGTAACTTCACTTGGGTTGATTCAGCTTAATTGAATTCCATTGCTTTTTTAAGAAGAATTCTTACGGGTTGAAATCACATTCTAACAAATACCCTTATCATTTGTTTAAGTGGGTTAGTGCCCTTGCTAAATGAGAAATGTTATTTAAAAAAGTTTGTTACTGGATGAGTGCAGCTCCAACAACACTCAAGAAGCTCGACACCATCCAAGACAAAGCATCCCGCTTGATTGGCACCCCATCCACCACCCTAAACATTCACTCCCTTCACCACCAGCGCACTGTGGCTGCAGCGTGTACCATCCACAGGATGCACTGCAGCAACTCGCCAAGGCTTCTTCGACAGCACCTCCCAAACCCGCGACCTCTACCACCTAGAAGGACAAGAGCAGCAGGTACATGGGAACAACACCACCTGCACGTTCCCCTCCAAGTCACACACCATCCCGACTTGGAAATATATCGCCGTTCCTTCATTGTCGCTGGGTCAAAATCCTGGAACTCTCTTCCTAACAGCACTGTGGGAGAACCGTCACCACACGGACTGCAGCGGTTCAAGAAGGCGGCTCACCACCACCTTCTCAAGGGCAATTAGGGATGGGCAATAAATGCCGGCCTCGCCAGCGACGCCCACATCCCGCGAACGAATTTAAAAAAAAAGTCTGATTTAAACCCAGAAGCGAGGCCTATCTTCAGGGAGCTGGTGAATTATACGGGCACTGTAACCCCCTGTGGTAAGTGGGCAATGTTTGTACCACCGATTTTCCGTGTGGAGCCCACGGGGTTTAATTTCTCCTCTGGTCATTTTACATCAGTTGAGTGGAAAAGCTCCATGGGGAAATGCCACCGACTCCTGATTTCCAGCATTTAGTTTGGACGCTGTAATTTCACGCCCCCCCCCCCCCTCCCTCCCCTACAACCCACACCACCCCCACCCCGTCTCTTTTCTTGCCAGACTTCTCCTCTTCTCCTCCCCTGAAGGCCTTGTTGGGTCCTGATTCTGTGGGCCCTGATCGCCCTCTGGTATGCCAGTGAATGTCAGCGAGGCATTCGACCGTGGGAGCATCACCAAGCACCGTGTCCTCACCCAATAACAACACGTGCCCACAATGGTTAGTGATCAGGAGAGGGTTTCCTGCTACACATGGCTCAGTCAGCCAACAGTCTGAACCAGCAGGAGAGCCTTTGAGTATTGCTAAGATTAATCTGACTGGCGCTGTACGCTCTTCTAAAGCGTTTACAAACTTATTTTTCCTCAAAAGGATGAAGTTGCCTCTTTAGCTCAGACGTCCGGTCATTGCAGCTTCCTTGCAATCACAGCCTTTATTTATTTACAGAAACAACTTGCATTTATATAGCGCCTTTAACATAGTAAAACGTCCCAAGGCGCTTCACAGGAGCGATTATCAAACAAAAATTGACACCGAGCCACAGGAGGAGATATTAGGGACAGGTGACCAAAAGCTTGGTCAAAGAGGTAGGTTTTAAGGGGAGTCTTAAAGGAGGAGAGAGAGGCGGAGAGGTTTAGGGAGGGAATTCCAGAGCTTAGGGCCTCGGCTTTCTTTATCACCCCACGCAACATGAAGGAGTTGGACAGGAGTTAAGAGCAGATGACGACTGGAATCTTTGTCCTAACATTCAGCTGAATTTCAGAATTTGCTCAAAGAGGCTCAGTGAGCGGTGAGTGCAGCCAAGTGTTTTCTTTGCTAAAGCCTCGTGATTACATCCCTGCAAAGCGCCTTGGGATGTTTTTCTATGTTAAAGGCGCAATATAAATGCAAGTTGTTGTTGTTTCTCCACCCAATAATTTATTTTTTTAAAAAGCTAACTGCTTTTAAAAAAAAAACGAAGCTGTGAGACGTCGAGGGAGGGAGTGTTGACTCAATTCAGAGTTCATCACTGAAGGTGCCTCAGACCCATAGTTACAGGGTCAGGATTAGTAAGGGAGGGGACTTTTTCCCGCTCTAATTAGTACTGGTGTGCAGTGCGGTGGTTGGTGCATGTAAGTATGGTAGCAGCAGATGCTAAGTCAGTGCTGGTGAGCATCATGCATGGTGACGCGGGCTTTCCTGGATCTGCAGAGCACTCAGGAGGACTACACGGGCACGGAGGTTATGTTGGTCAAGCAAAGAAATACTGACCTCAAGCATCAGCTGAGTGCCCTTCACAACAAGTCAGCCTTGGCTTAGTGGGTCGCACTCTTGCCTCTGAGTGAGAAGGTTGTGGGCTCAAGCTCCACTCCAGTGACTTGAGTACAAAATCTAGGCTGACTATCCTGTCCGGTACTAAGGGAACGCTGCACTGTCGGAGGTGCAAATGATATGTTGGCCTTCATTGCAAGAGGATTTGAGTACAGGAGCAAGGATGTCTTACTGCAGTTATACAGGGCCTTGGTGAGACCACACCTGGAGTATTGTGTGCAGTTTTGGTCTCCTTACCTAAGAAAGGGAGTGAGTCTTGCCAGAGAGGGAGTGCAGCGAAGGTTCACCAGATTGATTCCTGGGATGGCGGGACTGTCGTACGAGGAGAGATTGGGTCGACTCAGCCTGTATTCACTCGAGTTTAGAAGAATGAGAGGGGATCTCATTGAAACATATGAAATACTGACAGGGCTAGACAGACTGGATGCAGGGAGGATGTTTCCCCTGGCTGGGGGGTCCAGAATGAGGGGTCACAGTCTCAGGATTCGGGGTGGAAATTTAGGACTGAGATGAGGAGAAATTTCTTCACTCAGAGGGTGGTAAACTTGTGGAATTCTCTACCACAGAAGGCTGTGGAGGCCAAGTCACTGAATATATTTAAGAAGGAGCTGGATAGATTTCTAGACACAAAAGGCATCAAGGGATAAGGGGAGAGAGCGGGAATATGGTACTGAGATAGAGGATCAGCCATGATCATATTGAATGGCGGAGCAGGCTCGAAGGGCCGAATGACCTATTCCTGCTCCTAGTTTCTATGTTTCTGTTTCTATGCCGACCTTTGGATGAGATATTAAATCGAGGCCCTGTCTGCCCTCTCAGGTGGATGGAAACGGTCCAATGGTGTGATTGGAAGAAGAGCAGGGGAATTCTCCTGTTGTTCTGACCAATATTTGTCCCTCAATCAACATTACCAGAAACGGATTATCTGGTCATTTATCTCATTACTGTTTGTGGGATCTTGCTGTGTGCAAACAGTCCGCCATGTTACCATATATTACAATGGTGGCTACGTTTAATAAAGAATTCACTGGCTGTAAAGCACTTTTGGACCTTCTGAGATTATGAAAGGTGCTATATAAATGCTGGTTCTTTCTTGACACACTGAGGTAAGAAATATTCCTGGAATATACGTCCCAGAAGATTATCACACCACTGGTACTGATTCCCTCTTTCTCTTCTGGATTGTGAGACTTACCTTGGAGAGGACAAAAGAATATGACAAACAAAAAGTGTAGCAATGAGAAACCAGAAGAAAGTTAGTGAAGAAGCAGATAGCAAACAGGAAGAGGACTAAATTGTCTGTAACTAATGCAAGAGGCATGAGGACTAAAATTGGCAGTGTCAGAATGGAAGAATGAGAAGCCAGTAATTGCAGAAGAAAAAGATGACATGCTGCTTTAACTAAAACTTGGCTTCACTGGGGACCAGACTGGGTTAGAATAATTTTAGAAGAGAAAGGGAAATCAAAAAGGGAGGGGTCGTAGATTGATTTATTAAAGAAAGGGTTTCAGTATTCAGAAGAAAAGATCTTGCCAGTAATAACATACAGATGGACTCGCGGTGGGCTGAGCTAAGGAATAAAAAGGGAGACATTACATTATAGGGTGTCGCAGTGAAATGGTTTGAAAGAAATTGAAGAGGAAAAATTCAGACAGTTCAAGGGGAGGAATAACAGGACAGTAAAAATGGGGCACTCTAAACATTCATAGGTTGGGAGAGAAACATCCGTAAGTGATTTAAATGGAGAGGAATTTGTACATCTACTGACGTAAATTAATTTAAGATTGAAAATCCACTGACTATGAAGTATAAATAAATGTCCTAAAGTTAACAAAGGAAGTTCCATTTCCAACAGAAAGTTCAAAACTTTACCGTATGGGGAGAGGTCAATGCCCCCAGACCCCAATCCCCCTCCACCCCAACAATCCGTGTGGGGGGTTGGGGGGGGGAGAAATTTCGAAGGAGCGTGTATGAATTTAAATTGCTGCCCCCACCCCTTTTGCATGTTTGGTTCACTGGGAGATTGGCCCCATCTATGTAATATCATTATTATTATTATTATGTTTTTTTGTTGAATTTCTGCTCAAAATGAGAAATGTCGACACCTAAGAATAGAACATATTTTCAATTTTAGTATCTGCTTGCGGCATCAAGCACTCCTGGGTTAAGTACAGCACGAGGGGCTCGTGTACACTGTCTTTTGGATGAGAAATTATACCGAGGCCCCGTCTGCCCTCTCAAGTGGATGTAAAAGATCCCATGGCACTATTTTGAAGAAGAGCAGGCGAGTTCTCCCCAGTGTCCTGAGGCCAATATTCATCCCTCAGCCAACATCACTAAAAAAAAACAGATGATCTGGTCATTATCACATTGCTGTTTGTGGGATCTTGCTGTGCGCAAATTGGCTGCTGCATTTCCTACATTACAACCGTGACTGCACTTCAAAAAAGTACTTCATTGTCTGTAAAGTGCTTTGGGATATCCTGAGGTCATGAAAGGTGCTGTATAATTTTTTTTTAAGTTTGCAGGTGCCACTGGCAAGGCCGGCATTTATTGCCCATCCCTAATTGCCCTTAAGAAGGTGGTGGGAGGCCATTTCAGAATCAACCACATTGCTGTGGGTCTGGAGTCACATATAGGCTAAACTGGGTAAGGACAGCAGGTTTCCTTCACCTAAAGGGCATTAGTAAACCAGAGATGGGTTTTTACAACAATCCAATTAATTAAATTGAAATTCCCAAGTGGGATTTGAACTTACGATGCCAAGAATTACTAGTCCAGTAACATAACCACTGTGCTACCGTACCTGAATAATACAAGTGCTTTCTTTCTTTGTTTACATCGCCTTAACAATGAGCATGAGGAGAAAAAGATACTCTGTGAGGGAGTGCCGCCAGCACAAAAACACGTCCCCTCCTTTTCTGTGTCTCTAATTTATTACAAATGCCTGGCCTCCAGTGTGGGGGGGGGGGAGGTCAGTAACCCTGAGGAAACATGACGTTTCACAGTGGACGGAAACTCTGATTCATTCTCAGCTGACACATGGCTCCTTGATTCATAGCTTTTATCAGAAATATTCCCTTGCGTGTTCCTGGGCAGCTTTAGACAGGTTTACTGTGCAATATCCTGTGCACTGTCACAGAGGAAAGGTACACCCGAACTATCCTTGTGACTCATCCTGCTCTCTCTTCTTTTCCCCGATCTTTTCTCCTCCTGATAGGTTTAAAACAATCACATCCATCCACAGAGCATGTAATCACATTGTCAAAACATCTCAAAGGATTCCAACAACTTGCATTTATATAAATAGCCCCTTTAATGTTGGAAAATTCAAAAGGAAGAAAGTAAGAAAGAAAAACACTTGCATTTATATAGTGCCTTTAAAAAGTTGTAATGAAGGAAACGCAGCAGCTAATTTGCACACAGCAAGGTCCCACAGACAGCAATGAGATAATGACTGGATAGTTTTTTTTTAGTGGAGGGACAAATATTGGCCCAGGACACCAGGGAGAACTCCCCTGCTCTTCTTCGAAATAGTGGCATGGGATCTTTTACATCCACCTGAGAGGGCAGATGGGGCCTCGGTTTAACGTCTCATCCGAAAGACAGCACCTCCGACAGTGCAGCACTCCCTCGGTACTGCATTGAGGTGTCAGCCTGGATTATGTACTCTGGAGTGGGATTTAGAACCCACAACCTTCTGAGTGCTACCACTGAGCCACGACTGATGGCCCAAGACGCTTCACAGCAATGTAAGGAACAAATTCACACTGAGGCAAAGGAAATATCAGGAAGGATAACCAAAAGCTTGGTCAAAGATGTGGGCTTTCAGGAGGGTCTTAATGGAGGAGAGGGAGGTGGAGGGGTTTAGGAGGGAAACCCAGAGCATGGGACCCACATGGCTGAAAGTGTGGCTGCCCATGGTGGGACAAAAGGAGGGGGATGCACAAGAGCCTGATGTCAGAGGATTAGAAAGTTCGGGACGGGGAAGATTGTAGAGCTGGAGGTTACAGAGATAGGGAAGGGCAAGGTCATGGAGAGATTTGAACACAAGGATGACAATTTAAAATCTGGAGCACTGGGGGACTGGGAGCCAATGTAGGTCAGCAAAGACAAGGGTGACGGGCCAACGGGACTTTGTGCGGGACAGGATACGGGCAGCAGAGTTTTGGAAGAGCTGAAATTTGCAACGGATGGAGGATGGAAGGCAGCCAGGATTGTATTCAAACAGTCAACTACGGAGGTGACAGAAATACGGATGAGGGTTTCTAGCGGCAGGGGGGCTGAAGTAGGAGCAGAGGTGGGCGATATCACGGAGAAGGACGTAGACGGTCTTTGCGATGGAGATAATGGGTCACAAGCTCAGCTCGCGTTCGAACAGGATGCCGAGGCTGCGAATAGTCCGGTTCAGCCCGAGACAGTGGCCGAGCACCGAGCATGTGGTGGGGGCTGAAGACGATGGCTGCAGCTTCCAATGTTTAGCTGGAGGATGTTATGGCTCATAGAAGGCAGGATGTTGGACTAGTACTGTGGAGGGACTGAGAGTGGTGGCGGAGGGGTAGAGCTGTACATGTGGAAGCTGAGCCCAAGGAGCAGCCTATAAACGAGGATGAGGATGTTTGTGACCAAAGATGGGAGCACTGGGGAGGACTGAGATAACAGTGCGGGGGTGGGAGGAGAAGCCATTGCTCGACATGCTGTGGATATGATCACAATGAATTACTTTTGCAGTGCACCGACTGTAGGCAAGTGCAGACACCATTCCAACATCCAAACATCTGTCTTTTGCTTTGTGGGTTGAGGGAGGTTTGATGGCCCGGACACTGGGAGAACATGAAATGTTTTTGACGTGAGGTCATCGACCTGAAACGTTAACTCTGTTTTTTTTTCTTCCCAGATGCTGCCTGACTTGCTGAGCATTTCCAGCTTTTTCTGTTTTTATTGTGAGATGTTTCATAATATAACTGGAATACAGCTTGACGTCTAATCTGGTGTCAGCTGTGGCTCTGTGGATAGCACATTCATCTCTGAGTCAGGAGGTTGTGGGTTAACGTCTCACCCCAGAGACAAGCACAAAATCCACAAAGTACTGAGGGAGTGCTGCACTGCCGGAGATGCCGTCTTTCAGATGAGACGTTAAACTGAGGCCCCGTCTGCCCTCTCAGCTGGATGTTAAAAGATCCCACGGCCACTATTCGAAGAAGAGCAGGGGCGCTCCCCGCCGGTGTCCCAACCAATACTTACCCATCAACCAACAGATGATCTGGTCATTATCTCATTGCTGTTTGTGGGATCTTGCTGTGCATGAATTGGCTGTCGCGTTTCCTACATTACAACAGTGACTACACTTCAAAAGTACTTCACTGGCTGTAAAGCGCTTTGGGACGCCCTGAGGTTGCGAAAAGTGCCATATAAATGCGAATTCTTTATTTCTTTCTTAGGCTGACGCTCTGGTGAAGTACCGAGGGAGTGCTGCATGGTTGGAGGTGCTGTTCTATGGACGAGATTAAAACAAGGCCACACCTGCCTGTTCTGGTCAATGTTAAACATCATCTGAGGCGACCTGAAGAAGTGTAGGAAGTTCCCTGGTGCCCTGGCCAATGCTTTTCTCTCAACCAGCACCATCAAAAACAGGTTAACTGGTTGTTCATTTCACAGCTCTTTGTGGATCTTTCCAGGAACATCGGCTCCATATCCCTTAATACACTTGGATCGCAAATACCTATCAATCTCAGATTTGAAATCTGAGTGCAAAATGGCTGTCACTTTTGCCTACATCACTGCAGCTCACAATGATTAAAGTGTGAAGCACTTTGAGAAACATGAAAAAGCACGATATAAATGTCGGTGTTTTCACAGCTGAGGGGCATGGATGATGGAAGTGTAAAGAGGACATTGCCTATTTGTCCATTGCCCGTATCTTATCCCACACAAAGGGGGTGATTTTAGGGGGAGAATGCGGGTGCGTTGGGGTCAGGGGGGTTCCGAAAATCGCACAAGTTCCCATTCGGGATCGGAAGCCGGCTCCAACCCGCCGACTTCCGAGTTTCCCAGGGACCCACCTGTGTGCGCGCGGGTGACCCGAAAACGGAAGTCCCACCGGCAATGAAAGCCAGTGGGGTGACAGTTAAAGAGCCCCAATGTACCTCACTGAGGTACTTAAGGCACTTTACCTGTGACAGATTAGAAAGATTTTTAACTTACCTGGGCTGTTTGCCCACCGCTTCTGATTCACACCTGGTGAAACCAGGCATGAAGGGCCAGATCAGGGAACAAGAAACTAAATGAAATAAATAAAAAACATGCAAGGAAGTGAAAACACTAAATGCACCTACCTTTGAAACCTGCTCCGATGTCTGATGTCTCCCATTCCGATGTCGCCCTCTTCACCCTCCCGATCATCCCCCGATGTCCCCCCTTCACCCTCCCGTGTCCCCCCGATGTCCCCCTCTTCACCCTCCCGATCATCCCCCAATGTCCCCCCTTCACCCTCCCGTGTCCCCCCGATGTCCCCCTCTTCACCCTCCCGATCATCCCCCGATGTCCTCCCTTCTCCCTCCCGTGTCCCCCCCGATGTCCCCCTCTTCACCCTCCCGATCATCCCCCAATGTCCCCCCTTCACCCTCCCGTGTCCCCCCGATGTCCCCCTCTTCACCCTCCCGATCATCCCCCGATGTCCTCCCTTCTCCCTCCCGTGTCCCCCCCGATGTCCCCCTCTTCACCCTCCCGATCATCCCCCAATGTCCCCCCTTCACCCTCCCGATCATCCTCCGATGTCCCCCCTTCACCCTCCCGTGTCCCCCCGATGTCCCCCTCTTCACCCTCCCGATCATCCCCCGATGTCCCCCCTTCACCCTCCCGTGTCCCCCCGATGTCACCCTCTTCACGCTCCCAATCTTCCCCAATGTCCCCCTCTTCACCCTCCCGATGTCCCCCTCTTCACCCTCCCGATGTCCCCCTCTTCACCCTCCCGATGTCCCCTTCTTCACGCTCCCGATGTCCTCCCGATGTCCCCCTCTTCACCCTCCCAATGTCCCCCCGATTCTCCTCCTAACTGAAGCCCCTCATCCCTGGTACCATTCTAGTAAATCTCTCTAAGGCCTTGACATCTTTCCTAAACTGTGGTGCCTAGAATTGAACACAATATTCCAGCTGAGGCCTAACCAGTGTTTTATAAAGGATTAGCGTAACTTCCCCGCTTTTGTACTCTATGCCTCTATTTATAAAGCCAAGGATCCCATATGCTTTTTTAACAGCCTTCTCAACCTTCAAACACCCCCAGGTCTCTCCGTTCCTGCACCCCCTTTAAAATTGTACCATCATCCTCCCACACATTGAATTTGAAATCCCCATCCCTGTCTACCAATCCCTCCACTGCCTCAGCCCACCCCATCTCCGCAGCCTCCACACCCCTACATGCCAGTGTGTGCACCCCGCTCTTCCATTTGCATCCCCACCTCTTAGTGGCACGGCCTTCAGCTGTTGGGGCTCTATTCTGTGCATCTCACTCCCTGAACCCTTCTGCCTTGCGACCTCCCTCCTCACCTTTGAACCCTCCTCAACATCTACCACTTTGACCTGCCTTCAGCCAACTCCCATAATTCCTCTCCTACCAAGGCATGGCGTCCATTCTTCCGTCTGCGAAACACCTTGTGACATTTTACTACGTTCGTGGCTTGATCTAAGTGCAAGTTGTTGTTGGGAGCTGAGAACGGAACCAAAGGATATAGGTTCAAAACGAACAAACCTCCAGCAAGACTAGAGGGTAGACGTCCCTCCCTCCACCCCATCACCCCCCCCCAAGTGATCTATGGAGCAGACTCCCTGCAAAAAGAAGCTAAAGCTGAGATGATTAACTCCTTGAAGAAAAGAGCAGGATAAATATGTGGTTGGCGATGGGATTGATGGTTAGAGGGATCAAGACAGACTGAGATAATCACATAGATCCCGGGGGTGGAGAAAAGGCTGCCTGGATTTCCAGCTGCCAAGCTCCTGTGCTGTAAGCTGTGGGGATGGATGCATAGTCTGGATTGCCAGGTGATTCATTTTTAGGGATCAGGAAGCACTAATCTGGTACCTTGTGTCAGCCATGGATCAGTGGGTAGCATTGTCGCCTCTAGAGTGCTCAGAAGGTCATGGGTTCAAGTCCCACTCCAGAGACTTGAGCACATAATCCAAGCTGATGCTCCCAGTGCAGTACAGAGGGAGTGCTGCACTGTCAGAGGTACTGTCTCTCAGGTGAGATATTTAACCAAGGCCCTGTCTGCCCTCTCAGGTGGATGTAAAAGACCCTTGGCATTACTTGGGGAAGTTCAGGGCTGAATGGCCTGTTCCTGTGTGGTAATTGTGCAGAAAGTTATGAATTAATGTTAAAGGGTGTGAAACTCAATGGGCTTGATTTTGCAATGGTGGCGGGTTGGCAGCAGGACCGGGCGGAGGTGCGCGTGGCAAACCCGCGTGAACAAAACTTCCCGTTTCCGAGGCGATCGCATGGTGATCAACGTCCTCTCTGGGTTTTGCGCCCGGCGGCCGGCCTGATCGACAGGAGCTGCAACACGAGGAGGTGGGGGGGGGGAGAAAGAGAGAGAGCGAAACGTCATCCTAGTGCTGTGGGGGGAGAGGGGAAGATCGGGAGGATATCGGAGGGGGGGCGTGAAGAGGGGGAAATCGAAGAGGGAGATATCGGAGCAGGGTGCAAAGGCAGGTTCATTTTGTCTTTTAACTCCCTTCTACGGTTTTCTAATTTAATTTATTTAATTTCTTATTCCATGATCCAACCCTTCGTGCCTGGTTTCACCAGGTGTGAATCAGAAGCGGTGGGCAAGCTGCCCAGGTAAGTTAAAAATTATTACAATCACTTCCTCTGTCACAGGTAAAGTGCCTTAACTTCCTCAGTGAGGTACATTTGGCTCTTTAACTTCCTGATCCGGGTCGCCTGGGGAACTCGGAAGTCGGCGGGTCGGAGCCGGCTTCCGAACCCGAACGGGATTTGCGCGATTTTCGGAAGCCCCCCGCCCCGGCCCCCAACGCACCCGCAATTGCCCCCCTAAAATTGAGCCCAATGTAAAAAAATTTTTTTTTTCCCTAACCAGATCTCTCAGTGCTCTTACAGTTCTAACTGTCCGGCCTATTTCTGGACTCTGGTAATGATGTGCTGTGCCTGCCTGTGGTTTCTATCTTCCTCTGTGAGTCCAACTCCATCTTGGGCCATGTCCATCTTCACGGGGATCCTGCACAGCTGTGGTCTGCCACTGCCGGTATTTTGCTGCACGTTTTAAATTTCAGGAGTAAAACCAACACTGGCTTCCCTCACCCCACCACCCGAAAAAAAAACACATGGCACCGTAGTACAACAACAGCAACAACTTTCATTTATATAGCGCCTTTAACGTAGTGAAACATGTCCCAAAGCGCTTCATAGGAGCGACTATCAAACAAAATTTGACTCCCGATATTAGGACAATTGTAAACAATTTTACAACACCAAGTTATAGTCCAGCAATTTTATTTTAAATTCACAAGCTTTCGGAGACTTCCTCCTTCCTCAGGCAAATGTTAGGACAGGTGACGAAAAGCTTGGTCAAAGAGGTGGGTTTTAAGGGGCGTCTTAAAGGAGGAGAGAGAGGGACGGAGAGGTTTAGGGAGGGAATTCCAGAGCTTAGGGCCTAGGCAGCTGAAGACACGGCCGCCAATGGTGGAGCGATGAAAATCATGGGACGTGCAAGAGGTCAGAATTGGAGGAGTACAGAGATGGTTACAGATGTAGGGAGGCGACAGAAACAGGCCATTCTTATTGTAGACCTAAAGTTACTAACCCAGTCTGGCCCCCGGTGAAGCCAAGTTTTAGTCTGGAGTGGGACTTGCACCCACAACCTTCTGAGCCAGAGGCAACCTACTAAGCCACAGCTGGCACCTATGCCAAAAACCTTCTCCACACGGAGAGAAAGCAGTAGGCTGGTGCCTGCCTTGCAGGGTGAGTGTGACAAAGGATGTTAAAGAAGCAGTGGAGGTCTATCGTGGAAGCCATGGGAGCGGAACAGGTACGATTGGCAAACGGGTCCCTAAACTAGTGAACGGGAAAATCAGCCAGGGCTCCCACTTCTGATTGCTATCTGCTTCAAAATGCACATGTGGACATCAGTGAAAGACACAAAGTCACTCAGTAGTCATGTCTGAATAACCTGCCGGCACTCGTCGTCTAGACCCACAGAAGCAGACACCAAGGCTAGATACTGATGGGCTGGCAAGACCCGTGAAACCATGTCCCATCATAGGTCCCCCTTCTCCAGGAGAGAAAATGGAGAGCAACTGGGCGGTGGAAGCAGATTCAATAGTAACTTTCAAAAGGGGAATTAGATAAAGGGAAAACATTTGCAGGGCTGTGGGGAAAGAGCAGGGCAATGGGACTAATTGGATAGCTCTTTCAAAGAGCCGGCACAGGCACGATGGGCCGAATGGCCTGCCCCTGTGCTGTACTTACTATGATATATGATAAATAAAATGCAGCTGGCTTCATCTTACATTCGTTCAGTTTGTGCCTCTTCCTTTTTTTTAAATTAAATGTCTACTCTTCGGTTAAGATGGAAACCAAGAAACGAAACCATAACCGTTTAACCAACAGATACATAACAACAAAGAGCAAGTACATTGTCAGCCCCCTCCCCTCTTGCAAGAAGACTACACAGAGATTACTTCTGAAAAGGTAACAGTATCTGCTAACTACACTGCCACTGTCAACTTTGCCTTGTGTTTCTCTTTACTCAGAAGCTACATCTTTATGTTCTACTTGTGTTAGGTTGGAAGGCAGTTTCCCCCCAGTCCCCCAAACCAAGGCCCGCAATCTGGTCCAGCACCAGGCCTAGGGTTGCCAATCCTCCAGGATTGTCCTGGAGTCTCCAGGAATTGACGGTTAATCCCCAGGACGCTGCTGCGAGCAAAACGCCCCGGGAGAAAAATCACTGGGGCAATAAATAAAACTTGTGCGTTTTTTCATTTCCTTTGAACGCTTTCATTTATTAGTTATAAAAATATTGGTGATGGGAAACAAAAGGCTGTTTGACCGGGCAGGGCAATTGGAGGCAGAAAGCCACCGAAAGCTTGTGATTTTCAAATAAAACTGTTGGACCATAACCTGGTGTTGTAAGATTCCTTACATTAGGCCTGCAGAGGCTGCTCAAGGTGCAATTGTGGACATCGCTATTAAATGGTGTTAGCTTTACAAAGCCAGGCCTCTTTATAAATCGTGGCTCGTCCTGTATTTATTTTATATAGAGTTCTTTGCTTGTAAAAAGTCACAAAGGAAGATTGAAAGCATAATATTTTACTATAACTTCCTGTGGCTCTCAAAACGATTACAAAACAATAATCCTTTGACATCTGACTCCATAATGGATGAAAGAATCGCTCAGGTAGACTTACCAGCCTAAATAGTGCATTTTGATAAACAAGGCTGAGGTGGGGGTCAGAAGTTTATATACAGCTGTGCTGTACGGGAGGGGATTAGGCTTTAGATGAACGGCCCCAGATTTACTGTATTAACGATGATAGTATCTCCGTGTAATTCCTAAATCTTCAGCAGCTAGCACTTAAGGCTCTGATCCCACCAGATGTTTGTGTGCCAGATGTGCAGGGAGGAGGTGAGGCGGGGGGGGGAAAGAATACTGAATCCTATTCTTTTGCCATTCCCAATTGTTTTTTTTTCAAACCTTTCCGTAGAGGTGTTTTTCATGCAGGTCTTGTATATTCTGATTTCGGGGTATTTGAGAATGAGCAAATGAGGTTTTCACTGACTTGGCTGTGGGAACGTTGTACCTGGGGAAGTTTTATTCGTTGGTCGTGGACCCTGAGGTTCAGTTGGGCCAGGAGTTCCGCCTGCATTGATATGGGATCTTGCTGATTGGCGGTTGCCGCCTTCGTCTGGCATGAGGTCATCACTGCAAGGCATAGCTAAACATGAAATAGTACTTTTAGTTTAACAGGATGAGACTGAAACATGACCTAGATATCGCA
Organism: Heptranchias perlo; assembly: GCF_035084215.1. Taxonomy (NCBI): domain Eukaryota; kingdom Metazoa; phylum Chordata; class Chondrichthyes; order Hexanchiformes; family Hexanchidae; genus Heptranchias; species Heptranchias perlo. The sequence continues at coordinate 6,617,361 of NC_090343.1, forward strand.
GCCTGTACCGTGGGTTATAGTCTTGTACAGTCAGGTCTTTCTGCGATCTGGCATAGTCAGGTTAAAATATACCCCCTCTATGCACGTTGTAAACTTGAGCTCATCCAAAGCTCTGCGTTTGTCTACATTACAAAAATGACTGCACTTCCAAGTAGACCATTACAGAGCAAGTGCTTTGGGACTGTTCTGAGAGAAGTAATACAAATTATAGCTTTTCTTTTTAAACATGCTGCATCAGCTGGGTTGTTTGTTACAGAGTTTGTTTGGGATGTCTGACACACACGGAAACCCCGTCATCATGTCTAAGGCTCTCTGAACATAACTATTGAGAAAGCCACATAAGTAGAGGTTCTGTTTTGCTTGATATGGGCTACACATTCTCTCCTCATAGGGACACGCCCCACCTACCTAACACAGAAAAATGGAGGTTAGATTGGCAAGAGACAGAGGGCGGACAAAGCTGACCTAAGCACAGAAAAAGAAAGACTTGCATTTATACAGCACTTTTCACAACCTCAGGACGTCCTAAAGCGCTTTACAGCCAAAAAAAAGTAAATTTTTTGAAGTGTAGTCACTGTTGTAATGTAGGAAACGTGGCAGTAAATTTGCACACAGCAAGATCCCACCAACAGCAATGTGATTGTGTGGTTGCCTGGAGTCAATGATTTAGAAGGTAAAAGGTACAGGTCTCCATGTCGTTTGGCAGGGCCGATTCAAACGCCATGTTTTAGACAGTTTCTGCGGGCAGATTACACAAATGAAATGAGATATGAGAAGGCCACAGATACATAGAAATAAAAAACAAAATATAACCTGTCCTGATCATGCCCGCAGAGTCAGGCAGGTGTAGGGAAATAAGACACTCTGCTTCAGGCTTTTCAAATCGATTGTGATGTCCTGGAGGCTCCTCACTCCTATGCCCTTGATAGCAAAGAGGTAAATACCAGAATCCTTCCATCGATGTCTTGTCAACTCCAAGCCAGTCGCCATTGCATTATTTTTATCGTACTTAAAATTTTCAGGAGACATTTTCTGAAGACATTATTTATTTTTTGCAGATTCCTTGTGGGTTTGCTGACATGGAATTAGACAGTTACAAAACCCAATGGGGTCACTAATGTCCTTCGTGGGAAGGGAACCTGCCACCCTTAGCCGGGCTGCCTCACACGTGACTCCAGTCCCCCAGAACAGTTCGGGATGGATAAGAAATGCTGCCATTCTAGTGTTGCCCACATCACAAGAACAAATAAATATACTGGGGACAACAAGGGCTGGAGCAAACCATTTGGTCTTTGTCTCTGAGTCTTCAAGCTCTTGAGGAAGAAGGAGACCTCCTGCCTGTACAACCTGGTAGTCCTGTTGGTTGAGGTCATTGGGGACAGATTTTTCCGCTCCTGTACCTGGAGGTATTCCATTGCCTGTGACCAGTATTTACAGGAAAATCAGGCACAGAAGCCCACACGTGTCAGCTTGGCTCAGTGGATAGCACTTTCACCTCTGCGTCAGAAGGTTGTGGGTTTGAGCCCCACTCCAGAGACTTGAGCACAAAATCCAGGCTGACACTCCCAGTGCAGTACTAAGGGAGTGCTGCACTGTCGGAGATGCTGTCCTTTGGATGAGATGTTAAACCAAGGCCCCAGGGCAGACGTAAACGATCCCATAGCACTATTTCGAAGAAGAGTAGGGGAGCTCTCGCCGGTTGTCCTGGGCCAATATTTATCCCTCCACTAAAAATAGATTATCTGGTCGTTGTCTCATTGCTGTTTGTGGGATCTTGCTGTGTGCATATTGGCTGCTACATTTCCTATATTCCAAAAGTGACTACACTTCAAAAGTACTTTAATGGCTGAAAAGCACTTTGGGTTGTCCTGAGGTTGTGAAAGGTGCTATATCAATGCAAATCTTTCTTTAACAGAGCCTTCCAAATCTTCCATCAGATTCATTATAAAGCGCAGAGAATCAGGTGAGCTTCCTTCTGGGTGCACGTCTCTCCCTACCAGATCTCCCTGAACGTCCTGAACTACACCCAATATCCCCAGGGGCAGGTACAGGAAAATCCACCCCGTTCTCTTCTGCACGGTTTCAGGCAAGGCACTACTCGTGTTGTTTGCTGCATTGGGTTTGCTTTGTCCTTGTGGGGAGTGGTGGCTCAGGTGCCGTAAAATGTGCTTGTAGAATCACACAGCAAGGAAGGAGGCCATTCGGTGCATCGTGCCTGTGCTGGCTCTTTGAAAGAGCTCTCCAATTAGTTCCACTCCCTCCTCTTTCCCCATAGCTCTGCAAATTTTTCCTTTTCAAGCATTTATCCAATTCCCTTTTGAAAGTTATTATTGAATCTGCTTCCACCGCCCTTTCAAGCAGCGCATTCCAGATCGTAACAACTCGCTGTATAAAAATATTCTCCTCATCTCCCCTCTGGTTCTTTTGCCAATTACCTTAAATCTGTGTCCTTTGGTTAACAACCCTCCTGCCACTGGAAACAGTTTCCCCTGTTTACTCTAGCAAAACCCCTCATAATGTTGAACACCTCCATCAAATCTCCCCTTAACCTTCTCTGCTCTAAGGAGAACAACCCCAGCTTCTCTAATCTCTCCACATAACTGAAGTCCCTCATCCCTGGCACCATTCTGGAAAATCTCCTCTGCACCCTCTCTAAGGCATTGACATCCTTCCTAAAGTGTGGTGCCCAGAATTGAACACAATACTCCAGCTGAGGCCTAACCAGTGATTTAGAAAGGTTTTGCATAATTTCCTTGCTTTTGTACTCCATGCCTCTATTTATAAAGCCAAGGAACCCATATACTTTTTTTAACAGCCTTATGAACTTGTCCTGCCACCTTCAAAGATTTGTGGACATACACCCCCCGGTCTCTCAGTTCCTGCACCCCCCCCCCTTGTTAAAATTGTACCTTTTAGTTTATATTGTGTTAATTGAACCTTCAGGAAAGGGCAACTGTCATTACTGAGCTGGAGACCTTTCAGACAGCAATTGTCCACAGGGACACACCTTGGCTACTTTCCTCGCCGGCCTCCCATCTTCCACCCTCCATAAACTTGAGCTCATCCAAAACTCTGCTGCCCGTACCCTAACTCGCACCAAGTCCCGTTCACCCATCACCCCCTGTACTCACTGACCTACATTGGCTCCCGGTCCAGAAACGCCTCAATTTTAAAATTCTCATCCTTGTTTTCAAATCCCTCCATGTCTCATCGCCTGCCCCCCCCACCCCCCCCCCCCACCCCGCCCCCATCTCTGTAACCTCCTCCGGCCCTACAACACTCCAAGATCTCTGCGCTGCTCCAATTCTGGCCTTTTGCGCATCTCGCCATTTTCATTGCTCCACCATTGGCGGCCGTGCCTTCAGCTGCCCAGGCACTAAGCCCTGGAATTCCCTCCCTAAACTTCTCTGCCTCCTTCTCCTCCTTTTAAGACGCTCCTTAAAACCCACCTCTTTAACCAAGCTTTGGTCACCTGTCCTAATATCTCCTCATGTGGCTCGGTGTCAAATGTTGTTTGAAAATCGCTCCTGTGAAGCGCCTTGGGATGTTAAAGGCGCTATATAAATGCAAGCTCTTGCTGTTGAAGTGTATCAGTCACCAGTTTCTTGTAACAAGGGCCAGTGTTTCATTTGTGATCTTTACATTGGTTTGTAAGCGAAGAAATATTTCAAAGTTGCAAGACAGGGCCGAGAAATCCTTCCGCCTCCCGTCTTAGATGGAAATATCACAGCAAGTGGTCTTCTGAGTTGGGTTTGAGGTCAAGATGTATCGATGGGAGTTTTGCTCCATTGTGGGGGCAGTGTGGAGGAAATCTTACCCTGCATCCAACTTGGGGTATGCTGGATCTGGCCTGGGACAGTCTCATGGGCCGGAAAAGTGGGGGATTGTTCCATCTCTGCCACAAACCCCTCAACTCGAGGGACATAAAATTCATTCAACCTGAAGATGCCGAGGGGGAACAAAACCTCATTGTTTCCAATTGTTTCCCCTTATTTCCTGAAAAAGAAAGAAGGAGCTTGCATTTATATAGCGCCTTTCACAACTTTCGTACTTTTTTGAAGTTTAGTCCCTGTTGTAATGCAAGAAACGCAGCAGCCAATTTGCACACAGCAAAATCCCCAAAACAGTAACGAGATAAATGACCAGACAATCTGTTTTTAGTGATGTTGGTTGAGGGATAAATATTGGCCTGGACACCGGGGAGAACTCCCCTGCTGTTCTTCGAAATAGTGCCATGGGATCTTTTGTGTCCACCTGAGAGGGCAGAGGGGGGCCTCGGTTTAACGTCTCATCCAAAAGGCAGCACCTCCGACAGTGCAGCTGTCCCTCAGTACTGGCACTGGGAGTGTCAGGGTGGATGATGCGCTCAGGTCTCCGCAGAAGGCTGGGGTATGGCTCCAGGAGCACTCAAAATCCATCCACTACCTCGTCCAAGTGCTCAGTCTTCACCTGGCAACCTAAGCATGGAGCCTCAGGGGGCGCATTGGACTGGTGATGGTATCGCAGTTGGGTTTGGCCCCGCCATCACCCCATGTGCACTTCTGAGCTGCGGGAGGTGGGGACGAAGTTGCAGTCACTGGGTGGCGATCAAAAAACAAATTACAAAAGGCAAGTGTCAGAAAAACCAGTAATCCCTGGATTTAAAGAAAACTAATGCAGCAAAATTATTTTACCCAAAATCTCAGAAGTTTTTCCCACCCAAATCCAGCAGTGCTGAGCCCAATGCAGCCATCATCAAACCTCAGATCTCCTTGGCTTGTGTGTCGTTGCACCAATTTGGGCAGTGCAAGCCTTCGTGAGGTACATCATTTCTTTTCATATCCGTGGCTCAGTGGGTGGCACTCTCACCTCTGAGTTAGAAGGTTGTGGGTTCAAACCCCACTCCAGAGACTATGCGGACAAAATCTTTGCTGACACTCCAGTGCGATACTGAGGGAGTGCTGCACTGTCAGAGGTGCCGACTTTCGGATGAGACTTTAAACTATGTCAGCCCTCTCAGGTGGACATAAAAGATCCCATGGCACTATTCGAAGACGAGCAGGGGAGTTCTCCCCAGTGTCCTGGAACAATATTTATCTCTCAACGTAACGCCGCCACAACAGATCAACGGTGATGAGACATTGATCTCATTGCTATAAGTGGGACCTTGCTGTGTGCAAATTGGCTCCCACGTTTTCCCATACTTCATTGGCTGTTAAGCACTTTGGGACATCCTGAGGTGGTGAAAGGCGCTATATAAATGCAAGTTTGTAAGTTCTTTTGTATACGTATTCATATAAATATATGCATGTGCATATCTATATCTATCCATGCATGTACGTAAGCCTTAGAGATTAAACAGTAAGAGCAAGACAGAGAGTTCTCTAAAACCAGGCCAGAGAAGGAAGCCTGAGAGATATTGCTCACGGTGCAGCCACACAGAGAGTTCAACAACAACATTTTATTTTCATTCATTTTACCCTTTATAAAGAGGAGGTAATTGGATGTTCGCAGCTGTATCCAGAACCATGACAATACCATGTGTGTGTTTTTTTTTAAATCACCCATGGTTACCGCAGTACAAAGGGGGCCCTGCTCCAGTTATCTGTGTTTTATCCCTTCCCATCAAAGTCTCTTCATTGTGTACATTCCTCAGGACAATGAAGCCTAAAAGAGTGCTGGGAACTCAATGCATGGTTTGCAATATCCATTCAACCTGTGACTGGCTCAGTGCCACTCATACCTGCTATGTGTGTGTGTGTGTGGGTGGGTGGAGAGGGGGGGGTCAAGGGTCAGGGGTCAGGGGAAAGTGCAGTGCCACTTTATAACTTGTCAGGGAACGATTTGTCCAGATTTGCCTCTTATTGGTCACACTGGTTGCCCCTACTACATTCTCCGGCCAATGTCCAATAATCTTAAACAATATTGCTGCTATTACAGATAAATCTCTTCACAGCATTCCTTCAACAATTGAATTTATATAAAATACTTCACAGCTGGCCCGAGCTCCATATGTTTTCACTGGCTGACGGGGGTTTGTGTCGATTCTAAAAGAGGGAGAACAGGATAGAGGGAAATAAAGGGATAGAGTGAGAGAGTGAGAATGAGATAGATAGAATGAGAAAGATAAGGAAGTTGGGAGAATGGATTAGAGAGAAAAAAAAATAAACAGACTGGCTTCCAGTCACCCAATGCCTCAAATTTTAAAATCTCATCCTCGTATTTAAATCCCTCCGTGGCCTCGCCGCTCCCCATCTCTGTATCTCCAGCCCTACATCCCTCTGAGAACTCTGCGTTCCACCAACTCAGGCATCATAAACATCCCCCACTTCCTTCGCCTCACCATTGGTGGTCTAGCCCTCCCCCCCAACTTTGGAATTCCCTCCTTAAACCTCTTCTCCTCTCCACCTCTCTCTCCTCCTTTAAGACCATCCTTAAAACCCATCTCTTTGACCGTGCTTTTGGTTCCCCCCTCCGAATCTCTCCTTCTTTGACTCGGTGTTCTACAGGCACCAATCGCTCTGGTTATGCCCGAGCAGTCAGCTGTTTCAGTGGCCGTTCACGAGACTCATGGGGGGACATTTAAACCCTCACAAATCTTAGGGACTTCAAATCACCCTTCAAATCATCAAATATCTCTTCTGCAAAGGCACAACATTTCAGTACAAGCACAGAAGAGATGTTTTGTTCTAAGGTCTTGTGTTGTCAATTAATTGTTCCTCCAGGGACCCCCCAACCCAGCGCAAAGTGGGTCTGGTGGGAGGAGGTTCGTGTGGAGCATAAACACCAGCATGGACCAGTTGGGCCGAATGGCCTGTTTCTGTGCTGTACATTCTATGTGTAATTCTACGTAATGCAATGTTTCCAGCTTTGTAGATTGCTGGACGTATCTATAAGTATTCAACCCGATTTTAAATAAAAGTTTTAAAAACTTTTTTTATTGCTTTGTGAAAGGCCGAACAGCTAAGAATCTCAGCAACGGTTCTGGCTCCACTTTCTTAAGTAGTTCAGTCATGGGTGAATTTCCTGTCTTTAACCATTATCGAATCATAAATACTCAAATTTCCACAAAAAACAAAATCATTTCTAGGCACTGTCACTGATAATTAAAGTCGATGGAAGTTTTGTTTGTTGTCTTAGCAAGCTTGGCCTGTAGTTGCAGGACTGAGTCAAATCTGTAAATTTGATCACTTTACAACCGAGTACATAACCGAGAAATATCTTGCGAATAAGTATTTAGGCATAGCGGCTCTCAAATTTCCTGAGGGTTCCGCTGGCAGGAAACCAACCAACCCCCCCCCCCCCCCCAAGGTTACGCTGGGTCTCTGGCATTTTCATTAGCTTCCGAGTTGCCTCTAGTAAGGGATGAACTTTCACCTACCCCTTAAAAGGAAAAGGACGGGCCTGGGGGCAGCACTCCTGCATCTGTAATCGGAAGGTGGTAGGGTCAAGTCCCACTCCGGTAGACCTGAGCACAAAAATCTAGCCTGACCCTCCCAGTGCGGTACTGAGGGAGTGCTGCACTGTCGGAGGTGCCGTCTTTTGAATGAGACTTTAAACCAAAGCCCCGTCTACCCTCTCGGGTGGACGTTAAATATCCCGTAGCACTAATTTGGTAGAACAGCAGGGTTGTTCTCCCCGGTCTCCTGGCCAATATTTATCCCTCAACCAACATCACATAAAACAGATTATCTGGTGATTATCACATTGCTGTTTGTGGGACCTTGCTGGGTGCAAATTGCTGCTGGATTTCCCAACTTTAGAACACTTAAAAAAAAATAGTTAATTGGCTGTAAAGCGCCTTGGGACATCCTGAGGTTTTGAAACATGCTATATAAATACAAGCCTTTCCTTAAAAAAAATGGGTCAGGGACTGAGCAGAGTCTAGTCTTTTTTTTGTGAATTCCTTCCTCCTCTCTTCCATGTGTGCGGGGCCCATCTGTGGCCTGAGGGTACTTGCAGTGATCTCCCGTAGCTTCTCTCCCACCTCCGGCTTGGTGTCTCCTGTTCCCCCACCCATCAGCACTTGGGAGGTTTGTTGCGTGAAAGAATGCTGTGCAATTGTGAGTTGTTGTTGTCGTTACTAAGCTATCGGTTCACCCTCCCCCAGCTCCAGAATTTTTCAGCGCTCTGTATGTCAAGAAATGTCGTGGAAAGAGCATAAAGGAAATTATTTTGGCTGCGAGCATATTTTTGCGTCAGCATTCAATTCTATGCCAAACCAATAAAATCTAATTGGCTAGAACCTTGGTTAGACCACACTTGGAGTACTGTGAACAGTTCTGGTCTCCATATTATAAAAAGGATATAGAGGCACTGGAGAAGGTGCAAAAAAGATTTACAAGGATGATACCAGAACTGAGAGGTTATACCTATCAGGAAAGATTGAGCAGGCTGGGACTCTTCTCGCTGGAAAAGAGAAGATTGAGGGGTGACCTGATAGAGGTCTTTAAGATTGTGAAAGGGTCTGATGGGGTAGACATAGAGAAGATGTTTTCACTTGTGGGGGAGACCAGAACTAGGGGCCATAAATATAAGAGTCACTAATAAATCCAATAGGGAATTCAGGAGAAACTTCTTTACCCAGAGAGTGGTTAGAATGTGGAACTCGCTACCACAAGGAGTAGTTGAGGCGAATAGCATCGATTGTCCCTGTAACACTACTCTCATTCCTTGTCACTCAAAAAATAATAGGAACTTGCAGTTGACAGTACAAACAGTTAGCTGTGACCCTTAGGTCCTATCTAGAATCATAGAATCATACAACACGGAAGGAGGCCATTTGGCCCATCGTGCCTGTGCTGGCTCTTTGAAAGAGCTATCAGATTAGTCCCACTCCCCCTGCTCTTTCCCTATAGCCCTGCAAATATTTCCTTTTCAAGTATTTATCCAATTCTCTTTTGAAAGTTACTATTGAATCTGCTTCCACCGCCCTTTCAGGCAGCGCATTCCAGATCAGAACAACTCACTGCGTAAAAAAATTTCTCCTCATCTCCCCTCTGGTTCTTTTGACAATTATCTTAATTCTGTGTCCTCTGGTTACTGACCCTCCTGCCAATGGAAACAGTTTCTCCTTATCTAGTCTATCAAAACCATTCATCTACAGGAAGTATTTATGTAAAAAAAATTATTAAAATATTTATTAGCTTTAAACAAATACTTCAAATTACTCAAAGCCTCCAGTGGTAGGAGGATGTAATTACAGCGTGACCCGTTTATGTGGCAGTTTCTATTATAAAAGTGGACATAGGAATTTCAAATGGAGAAAGGTGACAGGAAGAGCATGCGGACTTGAGATTTTTAATATATTATATCGCTCCACCATTGGCGGCCGTGCCTTCAGCTGCCTAGGCCCTGAGCTCTGGAATTCCCTCCATAAACCTCTCCGCCTCTCTCTCCTCCTTTAAGATGCTCCTTAAAACCTACCTCTTTGACCAAGCTTTTAGTCACCTGTCCTAATATCTCATGTGGCTCGGTGTCAAATTTTTGATGGATAATCTTTCCTGTGAAGCGCCTTAGGACGTTTTTACTACGTTAAAGGCACTATATAAACACAAGTTGTTGTTGTCTATGCTATAGTCACTTTTTTCTCTTTTATTAGCTTTTCTGCTTATCAAGGTGAGGGATGTCGGTGATGGGGAATGAAGACACTTTTTCACTCCAGGCACACAGTGGCAGCATCAAGGACAAGGATATTGAATGGTTGGGTTGCAAAGTTGCCTTAGTACAAAACAATCTGAAACACTAGAGAGTGTGGAAGGGCCAACATTTGTTGACCATCCCTGGTTGCCCTGGGTTGGTGGCGGTGATCCTTGAACCCCTGGTAGCCTGCTGGACCTCTTCGGAGGGCAGTTTAGAGTCAATCACGTTGGGTCTGGGGTCAGGTGTAGGCCGGAATGAATCAGGACCGCAGATTTCCTAGCCTGAAGGACACTGGTGAACCACAGGTGGCTTTCTGTGGTTTGGGTTTTTTTTTTAAATGGTGGCCTAGTGGTTAGGGTACTGGACTAGCAGTTCAGAGGTTGTGAATTCAAACCCCACCATGCCAAGTCATGAAATTGAACTCAAGGCCCGGAAATTGCGCTGAGCAGCAAACGAACATCTCCGGCCGCTCGTTAGTTATAAACTCGCCCGTTAACTATTCACGGGCTTCTGGGCGGCAACTTGCTTCGATGGTGAGCTGCAAACAGTGCAGCGTCTTTTCCCGGGCTTCTATCAGCTGTGCGAGCGGGGAAAGGATCGCTCTCCCCCCCCCCTCAAACAATCAGCTTGACAAGCTGCTTAGAGTCAGAACCAGGAAGGGTGCAAGCTACAACAGTTAATTCAATGTAAAACCAGTTGGAGAAAGCAAAATAAAGAGGGGATATGATTAAAAGACAGAGATGTAAAAAAATTTAAAATTAAAAACATTTTTTTAAAACTGTCCAACAACAAATAATATCGGGAGGAATGAGACTCCACATTTTTAAAAATTAATTTTCAGTGCCGGAGAGGTTGTTTGGCAGTCATTGATACTCACCATGCCGTTAAAAGTTAGTTTAGACCTACAAAACTCAGCATACACTTTTTTCTGGAGAGATTAGTTAGTTTCCAGTTGGGCTGGAGAGCATCGCACTGGTCCATTGATTCCAGCTGGCAATATCTCTTTACGACAAAGTTTTTGGAGAAGCAGGGAATCAGGTAGAGCAATTTCCAGATTTCTGCCTTTGACTGCGTATATGTGCTCTCCAGGACTTGCTCTTCCATTTTCCCTGAAATAACGGTGAGCCCTGTTAGCATCGCCATTATTTTACGAGCAACTTCCAGGCCAAAATGCATCTGTTAACGTGTAGGCTAGCACCAGAAAATGACCATGAAAGCTTCTGGATTATTGTAAGTGCCCAACTGACTCATGGATGTGCTCTACTGAGTCTGACCAATGATGTGGAGATGCCGGTGATGGACCGGGGTGGACAAATGTACGGAGTCGTACAACACCAGGTTATAGTCCAACAGTCGTCAGGTCCTGACGAAGGAGGAAAGCTCCGAAAGCTTGTGATTTCAAATAAAGCTGTTGGACTATAACCTGATGTGGAGATGCCGGTGATGGACTGGGGTTGACAATTGTAAACAATTTTACAACACCAAGTTATAGTCCAGCAATTTTATTTTAAATTCACAAGCTTTCGGAGGCTACCTCCTTTGTCAGGTGAACGATGTGAAAAGTGCGATGCTCTCCAGCCCAAAAGTGGCCTTGCTACAACCTTGCTACAACTTGAAAGGAAAAGATGTGCAGGGCTACGTGGAAAGGGCGGGGGAGTGGGACTAGCTGGATTGCTCTTGCATAGAGCCGGCGCGGACTTGATGGGCCAAATGGCCTCCTTCCGTGCTGTAACCTTTCAATGATTCTATGATTCTAACCTGAGAACAAAAAAAGTTTGCAGTTTTGTTGATTTTACCCCAAAATACTTGATTACTGTTGGGCAGCCCCAGTGCTGGAAGTTCACATGTAGACAAGCTCAGGCATGACATTGATAACCTTCAGTGTCAAGGAGCCCGTCATTGTTTGGACTCACACATGAAGAAAAGTCACTCGGGAGAGACAGCAGAGGATTGTCACCAGTGTGAAGCTCCTACATGAGGCACCGCCTTCAGAAGAAGAGGATAAGGAGGTAGAGGCCATTGCATTTCTTAAGGGAAAAGTGCATAAACATTTGAAGCAGAGGAAGATACAGAGATATTGGGAATGAGGAAAGCGGTGGGATTAGCTCTGCATTGTTCTAGCAAAGAGCCAGCACAGATACAACGTACTGAATGGTCTTCTTCTGCATGCCGTAAACTTCCGTGGTTCCTTGGAGGGCACGTTGAAGAAAAACGGAAAGACAGAGGCAAATGAAGTATTGGAAGGGAAGGGGAAATGGAGGGTTGGAGATGAAGGGGCAACCTTGTGACAGAGTGAAGGTGGAGGGATCAACATAATGAAGGATTTGAGATAAAAGGACGAGCACGGTGAAGGATTAGGCGTAGTTAAACGCACCGGAGGATTAGAGATGGAGGGATGAATACGGACATGTTACTCAAAAGATGATGAGCTGCTTGGTTTTGGCTCAGAAAAGTCTTGCAAAGGTCCAGATTATTATTTCCTTTGCTCAACGTTACAAATATGGGCGAGCTTTTCCAATGACACGCAAGCCTCGAGTCTGTCACCACCTATAAAGGATATCTTCCAACCAGATATTTGGACACCTGAAGGGTCCAGCTGTATTTTAATAACAAACAGCACATTGTGTATCATTGATGGCGAAATGAAATCTGTCCAAAAAAAGCAAACCTTTATCATAAATCATTCACTCTTATGTAAAAACACATCGAATGTTTGTAGAGAATTAAGATTAGTTTAAATAAATTCTGTGCTTTCAAGATAGGAGTGGAATTGAAGATGGTGAAAGAGCTGAATTCACTTCTCATAGGCTGATATGTAAACAATCAGAGCAGCATACCCCAACATGAGGGAACAATGGAAGCCTTTCACTGCTGGGAAACATTCTGCGCTATCCTGTGTTGGATATAATGGTATTGTGCTGTATTATAAGATAGGCTCCAAGGTGTCTGATTACTCAGTGTTAGAGCCAAGAATGGTTGCTGCTTGGCGACAGTCATTGTTCAGCTTCCCACCAGCCTTTAATATCCCATCTTATGCTCGGAATCATATGTCAGCATATTAACGTGATATTAATTAGATTGATAAAGGATCCTACTGTTACACACATTAATGTAAACACCATGCAATTACTCACACCAGTCTGACAACACACATGAACCTTTCCTGATCGGTCTTATGTTTCACAGCAGTATCAAGGTGACACCGTGTAAGCAGCTCCTCAGGGGCATTTGCTTTCCATACACCATCGACCGAAACCAAGGTAAGATATTAAAAGCAGGTTATCCAAACGACTGCCATACACACACACACATACACATGTACACACATACCCATGTACACACATGCACATGTATGAATGCAAACATACACACACAAATATATACACATTCACACATACATAAACACATACATACGCATATACACACAAAACATGTACATATATACACATCAAGGCAGCATTTGACCGAGTGTGGCACCAAGGAGCCCTAGTAAAATTGAAGTCAATGGGAATCAGGGGGAAAACTCTCCAGTGGCTGGAGTCATACCTAGCACAAAGGAAGATGGTAGTGGTTGTTGGAGGCCAATCATCTCAGCCCCAGGACATTGCTGCAGGAGTTCCTCAGGGCAGTGTCCTAGGCCCAACCATCTTCAAACTGCTTCATCAATGACCTTCCCTCCATCATAAGGTCAGAAATGGGGATGTTCGCTGATGATTGCACAGTGTTCAGTTCCATTCGCAGTCCCTCAGATAATGAAGCCGTCCGTGCCCGCATGCAGCAAGACCTGGACAACGTCCAGGCTTGGGCTGATAACTGGCAAGTAACATTCGCTCCAGTCAAGTGTCAGGCAATGACCATCTCCAACAAGAGAGAGTCTAACCACTTCCCCATGACATTCAATGGCATTACCATCGCCGAATCCCCCACCATCAACATCCTGGGGGTCACCATTGACCAGAAACTTAACTGGATCAGCCATATAAATACTGTGGCTACAAGAGCAGGTCAGAGGCTGAGTATTCTGCGGCGAGTGACTCACCTCCAGACTCCCCAAAGCCTTTCCACCATCTACAAGGCACAAGTCAGGAGTGTGATGGAATACTCTCCACTTGCCTGGATGAGTGCAGCTCCAACAACACTCAAGAAGCTCGACACCATCCAGGACAAAGCAGCCCACTTGATTGGCACCCCAACCACCACCCTAAACATTCACTCCCTTCACCACCGGCGCACAGTGGCTGCAGTGTGTACCATCCACAGGATGCACTGCAGCAACTCGCCAAGGCTTCTTCGACAGCACCTCCCAAACCCACAATCTCTACCATCTAGAAGGACAAGAGCAGCAGGCACATGGGAACAACACCACCTGCACATTCCCCTCCAAGTCACACACCATCCCGACTTGGAAACATATCGCCGTTCCTTCATCGTCACTGGGTCAAAATCCTGGAATTCCCTACCTAACAGCACTGTGGGAGAACCTTCACCACACGGACTGCAGCGGTTCAAGCAGGCGGCTCACCACCACCTTCTCGAGGGCAATTAGGGATGGGCAATAAATGCTGGCTTTGCCCGTGACGCCCACATCCCATGAACGAATTTTTAAAAATACATCTGCACTCACATGTACATTCATACACACACACAAACACATACAGAGCTGCACAGCTGCCCACAGTTGTGTTGGTGGAGCAAATGGACAAGTGGTCATTGTACAGGATCAAGAACACCGGCAACGTTTTCCCCTCCTGGAGCTTTGAGGCCGAGTGTATCACCTCTACCGCTGCTCTACCAGAGATCAACTTACTCAGCAGACCAGGACTTGAGCTTGTGACCTTTCTGGTCTCTATGGTTCAGGGTCCCCGTACACGGTGCTGGAAGTAGTGATATACCACAGCACATTAGGATACCATGTGGACGCTGTTGGTACGCACCTATACAAGTCCATTTTAAAATTCTCATCCTCGTGTTCAAATCCCTCCATGGCCTCGCCCCTCCCTATCTCTGTAACCTGCCCCAGCCCTACAACCCTCCGAGAACTCTGCATTCCTCCAACTCTGGCCGCTTGTGCATCCCCCACTTCCTTCGCCCCATCATTGGCGGCCGTGCCTTGAGCTGCCCAGGTCCTAAGCTCTGGAATTCCCTCCCTAAACCTCTCTGCCCCTACACCCCTCTATCCTCCTTTAAAACGCTCCTGTAACATAGGAAAACGTCATAGTCAAATTGTAATCAGACAAAAATCAACACCGAGCCAAAGAAAGAGATATTAGGAGGTGGGTTTTGAGGATGGTCCTATAGGAGGAGAGAGAGATGGAGAGGCCACGGGGTTTAGGAAGGGAATTCCAGCGCCTAAGGCCTAGACGGCTGAAGGCATGGCTGCAAATGGTGGGGTGAAAGGAGGGAGGGAGGCCAGAATTGGAGGAATGCAGAGTTCTCACAGGGCTGTAGAACATAGAAAAAAATCTCAACGTTCTTCACAGAGGGAAAAAAAATGATTGCCAAGCCAAAGTAGGAGACATTAGAAGGGGTGACCAATAGTTTGGTCATAAGTTGGATTTTAAGGAGGATCTTAAAGGAGGAAAAGGAGGCGGATAGGTCAAGACATTTAGGGAAGGAATTCCAGGGCAGCTGAAGGCACGGCCGCCAATGGTGGGATAGAATGCACAAGAGGCTGGAGTCAGAGGAATGGAATGTTTGCGGTTGTAGGGCTGGAGGAGGTTACAGAGATAGGGAGGGGCGAGGCCATGGAAGGATTTAAACACGTCAGTGAGAATTTTATATTTGCGGCATTGGGGGAAGCTGACCCCATGTCTGTGGATGATGACACCAAGGAGCAGCATGTAGATGAGGAAGTAGAGGGAGTCAGGGGTGGATCCTTGGGGAACTCCCAAAGTGATGGGAAAGAAAACACAAAGAAAGTAGAAACTCTCTTCCAATAGGTAGGCAAGAGTGGAGCCATGCAAGGCAGTGTCACTGAGCTGGACAACAGAGGAGAGATATTTGAGGGGAATGGTGGATCGACTGTGTTAAAGGCTGCAGAGAGGTGAAGGAGGATGAGGAGGGATAATGCACCATAGTCACTCAGAATGTTGCTCATGACTTTGGTTTCAGTGCCTTGGGAGGGCTGGAAGCCTGATTGGATGGATTCAAACAGGGAGGTGTGGCAGAGATGGGCACGGAGCTTAGAGGTGACGACTTTGGAGGGGAAAGGGAGGTTGGAGATAAGATGGGGGTTTGCAAGGACAGATTGGTTCAGGGTGGGCTTTTTGAGGTGTGGTCGACGATGGCCGTGGTTTTGAAAGGGAGGGGAACAGTGCCTGAGGGGAGGGAGCAGACAGATAGAAGGAAAGACAGATAGGTAGAGAGGCCTGGTTTAGTTTCCGTTCAGTCTTGTACCTGAATTCAACTTGCAAATGGTTGAACGCACATCACACAACCAGTGTGACAGGCTTGTACAGAATAAAGCCTTTGAAGTTCAGTTGCTCCTTCTGATAACATTGTTATTATTTGTTCCCTGCCTTACGCAAAAGACGTCTTCTTACCTTGCTGGAAAAAAAATACCCCTAAGAATTAACTCACCTGCTTGTACTGTACAATAACAAACTTCACACTTCCGGGTGTCACGTCTAGACATCCCTGAAAAATTAAATCAGAGAAGAATAATATACTCCACCTATTATTTGCCTAAAGACTGGAATCCATTTTAGCATTGTTTGTGCCAGCACATCTGGTTACAACAACATCTTACTGACAGTTGCTACTCTCCAGTGGCTGAGAACACCCAAGATACAGTCCGTGCTGCTTCAAGACTGTTCCCAGAAAACCAATCAACCCAGCTATCCTGGCTGCCTCCAATTTGCAAGTCTGTCGGCCCAATTTAAGACTCGATTTAGTCTATGCGTGTGTGGTGTGTGAATATTACAGCTTGCACTTCCATACTGCTCCTCACCTACAAGAAAACACCTGGATATGTAATAAGGCTGCAAGCAGGGGGAAAAAAAAAAGGAGACAAGTTTAGGGAGGGACGGGTGGAAAGTGGGTGAGGTAATGTGGTGGTTATAGTGCTGGATTAGTAACCCTGAGGTTATGAGTTCAAATCCCATCAGCACACGTTGTGAAGCTGAATTCACTAATTCTGTGAGGTAGCACCAGAGAGTGAAAACATTGGTCAGACAAACTGCTGAACAAACTTAACTGGCTCCCTAATGTTCTCCAGGGAAAGAGAACTGTCACCCCTACCTGGTCAGGACTATACATGACTCCCATCCCACACTACGCGATTGACTGTTAACACCCTCAGGGTAACTCGGGATGGGCAATAAATGCTGCCTTTGAAAGTGTCACCCACATCCCAAGACCAAACAATAAAGAGAAGGGAATATAGGAAACTTTTGAAGGCAGGTCAGAAGGTGCCATGGCCAAGTGATTTTGGGTGAGAATTCCAGAGGTCAGGGGTGACGGGTTTAGCGACTGAAAGACCAGCCTCCAGTAGTGGAGCGGTGGGGGTGTGTGGGGATGTGGGACTGGAGGAGATTGCTCAGTTAGTTGGGTGAGACTGTGGAGAGATTTGAAAACAGGGATCAGGGCCTTGAAGTCAATATGCTGAGAGGGGCAGGAAGCCAAAGGAGTTTGAGTAACTTCATTGATGATCAATTGCTTTTTCCGTTTACAATTTATTAATTTTAAAAAGAACTGATCGTTAGGAGTATAACACAGGGTTTTTTACTCTCCCCATTCTCCGTCGTTTGTCCTGGGGATGTGGGCATCACTGGCAAGGCTACATTTGTTACAAGGCTACAATTAGGCCCATCCCTAGTTGCCCAGCGACTGAATGGCTCGCCAGGCCACTTTAGGGGGCAATAAGAATCAAGACTCGCGAATCACACGGGAGGTGAGTTTCCTCAGCGCAGCACAACAGGAGAAGCCGCAAGGAAATTCACCCCTCTACTGTGGGACTGGAGTCACCTGTAGGCCAGGCCAGGTAGGAGGTGGCAGGTTCCCTTCCCTGAAGATCATTAATGAACCACAATTTACCATTGTCATTGTGGCATTTTGAACTCATAACCTTGGGATTGCTAGTCTCGTGCCATAACCACTGTGCTGCCCGTATCCTAACTCACACCAAGTCCTGCTCACCCATCACCCCTGTGCTCGCTGACCTACACTGGCTCCCAGTTCCAGCAATGCCTCGATTTTAAAATTCTCATCCTTGTTTTCTAATCCCTCCATGGCCTCGCCCCTCCCTATCTCTGTAACCTCCTCCAGCCCTACAACCCTCCGAGATCTCTGCGCTCCTCCAGGTCTGGCCTCCTGCGCATCCCCGATTTCCATCGCTCCATCATTGGCGGCCGTGCCTTCAGCTGCCTAGGCCCTAAGCTCTGGAATTCCCTCCCTAAACCTCTCCACCTCTCTCTCTCTCCTCCTTTAAGATGCTCCTTAAAACCTACCCCTTTGACCAAGCTTTTGATCACTCTCCTTACGTGGCTCGGTGTCAAATTTTGTTTGATATTGGCTTCTGCGAAGCGCCTTGGGCCGTTTTGCCATGTTAAAGGTGCGATATAAATGCAAGTTATTGTTACCATATTTACCAGTGGAGTCATTAAGGGACCATCACCTTCTCACTTTCAACTTTGTGAGTCAACCAGCTGAGGTAACCTGGAGCTTTATTCTGCACCCTGTATGAAGTCTGCACGTAATGGAGTTCCACGATACGCCGTGATACCACGGAAGGCGCTAGAATAGGGAAAGTCATCTAGGGTTTGCGACTGTGTCTCTCCATTGTCTGTGGAGAGCTTCAGCTAGCCGACATGCCTAAGCCGACACTGCCACATTAATGCTCCCCGCCTACGTTGGGGGAGCTACCCACGGATGTCTAGACTGTACCAGGTGGGGGGGGCGGAGTTACGGTATGTCATGTGTTCGTCTGTAACAAGAAAGCTCAGAGATGGACCGATAATCAGACTGTAGGATCAGCGATGGGAGGATAAACAGCCTCAGGGATCCGTGATAGTGGAGGAAATGGAACAACAAATATGCTGAGGGATCAGATAGGAGGGCTACACGCACTGTCATTTGTTATCATACTTTCCCCGGTGCCAATGGAGAAAACTCATCCACTAGACATGCCTAAACCAACACTGCCAGATTAATGCTCCACCCCCC